>NC_090837.1:27442307-27760769 GCF_028021215.1 Eschrichtius robustus
CCCAGCACCTTGCTGCTGGGGACAGGAAGGTGGCATGTGGCCACCGGGCACGTGGCTCCAGGGGTGGTGGTGGTGGGCAGCAAGTGGACTTCCGGGAGGTGGACAGCCCAGGATGTGAATTTCAGCCATCCCTCCCCCTAAAGACACAACCCTTATGGCACAAACAAGGTGGGGTGGGGGCAGGCCAGGCCCAGGGGCAAATTCAGCAGGAGTGGGGGCTCCAGAGGGTAGCAGGCAGGAGCCAGCCCCGGTGGCGGATCCAGGGCCAGGACACTCATGCATGGCTAAAGGCCCCAGCCCGACCCCAGAGCTGCCCAGGGTGGGCCACGCATTGCGATGCTGGGGAGAAAATGGTTGGGGTGGGGCCCAGGCCTCCTGGTGTGGAACTGGGCTTCACGGAGCCCAGCTGGAAAGACAGTACAGAGTCCAGCCTCCTTCCCAGCTGTCCTCCTCAGGGCCTCGGGCACCAGGCCAGCCCCCAGCCCCCACAGCGGGATGTTCACAACTGGACCTGGGGGACCACCCCCAGAGCAGCCCTTGTGGCAACAACCTCCAAGGCCATCTGTCCCGACTGCACTGACAGTCCTTAGACACCCGCCACCCGGGCACGCCTTCTTGAGTGGTGGCTGGCAAGGCGCGCACGGCAGCCCGGGCTCCTCTGGAGGGCGAGTGGCAGCAAGCAAGCCCACCAGAGCTGGAGTGTCCAGCCCCGCTAGATCGTATGGCGCCTCCTTTGTTCCCTGCTCCTGACACGTGTGGTCTCATGAACTCTGTCATCCTTCTGCCGTTTAAAAAGAAAAAGTGACCCAAAGCTACGCGTGTGTTTGAAGCCCCCAAGGACCCTTGGGCAGGTGCTGGCGCCCTGGGGGCTGGCGCAGTGTCTGTGTGCCCGCCGTCAGGGGTGCAGCTGTGCAGCTGGGTCCAGGCTCACTCAAGGGCCCCTCAAGTCTCCCAAGGGGATCAGCGTTTTTCTCGATAGCAAACAGGTGCTCCCTGCCCATTTGGGCTGCGGGCCCGCCGTCCTCTACACCACGGTATTGAGGGAACTTCGGCTGTGGCGGCCGCCCCCCGGCAGTGCCTCTGTGGCCAGGGCACTGCCACTCTGGGCAGGGTCAGGGGGCACGAGGAGGACACTGCTGCTGTCGGCTGAGTCTTCCAGTTCGGCCAGAGAGGCCCTGGGGGTGGGCAGGGGCTGCTCCAGGTGCCGGGGTGCTGCACCCTCACCACCACCATCCCCTGTGGTCGGTGGGGCGGCCTCTGCTGGCTCAAAGGCGTCATCATCTGTGGGAGGAGATGGGGGTCAGCAGGGGGTGGTCCCGGCTCAGGGTATGCTCTTCCTGCTTGCCTGCTCCCACCAACACCACCGGGCAGGGGACAGCCTGCCCCACAGGGCTCCACCGTGCTCACCCCGTACCTTTGCCATGCAGTGGGCTGCGTGGGGCTGGAGCAGGGGTACAGCCGTGAGCAAAGCATGATGTGTGCGTAGGGGACACGCTTTGACCGAGTCAGCAGATCAAAGGGAGGGGAGGGGGAAACCCTCTCAGACTCTGGGGGTCCAGGCAGGGCTCACATGTGTTAGACATGGGCTGGAACACGGGGGCAAGTGCGGGAGATGGGCCAGAGCAGGCAGCCCAGCCAACTGTCTGGGGTCTGCAGAACACCCTGGTCTGAGGGAGACCTGGTGGCAGCCCCTCCTTATTCCCGCAGATGCTCTCTGAAAGCTCAGGGCTCAAGGACCCAGCACCACCGTTCCCCTGGCCGACACCCCCGGCCCAGCAGTCCTGCCGTCCTGCCCCGGGGAGCATTTGCTCCCCTGCAGCCTGGTCTACGGAGGCATCTGGGACTCGCTCCCCCAGAAGCATCCCTCGTCCTACCCACCCTGGCCCCCTGGATAGCATATTGTGACAATCAAGTGTCCCAAGGACAGAGGTCAAATCCAAGGCTTTCCTGCCTGTGCAGACCACAAAGGATGGGACTAACTGACGGAACAGACCAAGAACACAGCAGTGCCAGCCTTGCAAAGCCCAGCCTGCTGTGTTACATGTGTGCATGTGTGTTTAACACACAGGGAATCGGGATGGGACATCTGCGTGCACACCAGGGACAGGGACAGGTCGGGCCATGGGCAGGACACCTGCTGTTCTTTCTGCTTCGCCTGTGAGGAATGATTTTCCACAGTATCAGATGAACAACAGACTCAAGTGACCGCTGGACAGGAGGGCATGCCGAGGGGGTGTCTCCTCAGCTCACCACACGTGCACCATGCCTGACAGCCCAGCGTCCGGGCACCCCGCTCCCCACAGGGCCCTGCTGAGGGGGGCCCCGAGGGCTGCTCACTAACAGGAGTTCCCGGGAGGGAGGCAGGGGCAGGGAGACCACTGCCAGTGGCCATCTGCAACCCTGGGAGGAGTGTGCCCACCCCAGACGGTGGGACCATCTTAAAGGGAAAACCAAAGCGAAAGCAGAAGGCCGGGCAGAAGTTGGGGGGCCACAGGGCCTTGGCCTGCACGCCGGCTGGTTGTGACCCACGGCTCCCTTGCCCTGGGGGTCACCTGCAGGGTCGTAGAACATGCTGTCCGGGTTGATGGAGGCCTCGTAGGGTGGCGGCGGGTCATCGGGTTGGTCGATGTCCGGGTACTTGTACGCGGTGTAGGGAGGGGGAGGGTCATGGAAATGGAAAGTACCGCCTTCCCCATCGTCGGAGAGGTGCAGCGGTGTGAGGCCCGTGCCGAACCCATCTGGGCCATAATCAAAGCCAGGGATCCTTCGGCCAAGGTTGAAGTGGTGCACTGGGCGGTCGGAGAGAGAAACAAGCACGGAGCCGTCACTCCTGGGCTGGACCTGCCACGTCCAGGCCCAGGGCACCACACACTCCGACAGTCACACGCCTGTGTCCAGCTGCTACCTGCCATCCACACTGGGAGCCCCACCCACCCACCCACCCACCAGCTCCGGCCCGCGGAAACTGGGCTCTCAGAGCATCTGGGCCTGACCCGCGACGGCCTCGGCGTGCTGCCCACCCTGCAGCTCCATCTCCAGGAGGGCGCACCGTGACGTGGGGCCTTCAGACCTGACACATGTGCCCTCGGAGGCCCTGGGGCCCTAACACAGCAGCTGTGGTCTCTCATCACCATGATCCTCAGCCCGCCTCCCCACAGGGGCTGGGAAGCCTCCTGGCTTGCTCACTGAGACAAGGGGGAATCTCAGAAACTCTACGCAGGCACAGGCTGTGGCAGAGAACGTGGGCTGAGGAGGGTGGGCCATGCTCCCTAAGCTGCCACCAGCCACGGGTGTCCAAGATCTTTACTGGGCAGGCTGCCCCGGCAGGTGCCCATACACCCTGGGGGGCCAGGGCTGGCGCCCCTCCCACCACACTCGTGTGGCTCAGCCCGGGAGTGGGAGCAGGAGCGGGCAGGGCACAGCTGCCGGGCAGCCCTGTCTTCCTCCTCCCTGCCCTGGGACCGCGGCTGAGCCGCTGTGGGCGGCAGGGCTGGGCACTCACGGTTTGCTCCAATCAGGGACTCAATGCGCTCCCGGCGCCTCTGGCGCAGCCGATGGACCATGAAGAGCAGCAGCGACAGGATGAGGAAGGAGGACACGCAGCTCACAATCAGACGCATCCCGCTGGCCATGGAGTCCAGCAGGCTGCTGCCGTCTGTGCGGACGGGGAGAGCTGCTCTCAGGAGGGGGGTGTGCCCCCCAGGCAGTGCACCTCCTGCCCCTCCAGCACCAGGCCCCGCACACAGCCACCAGGACGCCGCAGCCCGACCTCAGCCCCTCCTGAAGGCTCTGTCCCCACCCCATTCCCCACCCGCCCCCATCGCTGGGGTTGAGCCCTGGAAGCCACTCGGGGCTGGACGGGGTGCTGAGCAGGACTGCGCATCCGGCCGCAGCACCCAGGTCCTCCCTGATGCAGGGGAGCTGAGGTCAGCAGTGCTGTGTCAGTGGCCTGAGTTCAGAGCTTGGCTTCAGTCCTACGGGGGGCCCAGAGCTCTCTGCCCCGCCCCTACACCCAGCAGTGCTCACATGTGGAG
The DNA here is from genome assembly GCF_028021215.1 of Eschrichtius robustus. Lineage (NCBI taxonomy): Eukaryota > Metazoa > Chordata > Mammalia > Artiodactyla > Eschrichtiidae > Eschrichtius > Eschrichtius robustus. The sequence continues at coordinate 27,446,342 of NC_090837.1, forward strand.
GCTGGGGTCACCTGGACCCCACAGGTGATCAGGAGAGGATGCAGGTGCAGCTTCCTCTGGACCCCAGAGTCCCTGTTTACAGCCCCTGTCTACCCTCAGCCCTGTCAGTGTCTGTTTTGATTCATTTTTTTTACCTTTTTATTTTATATTGGAGTACAGTTGATTAACAATGTTGTGTTAGTTTCAGGTGTACAACACAGTGATTCAGCTAAACATACATGCGTTGGCTGTTCTGATTCCTGACCTCCCCACGCCCACCCTCCTGTCCGCCCTCTCTGTGGGTGGGGAGCCTGAGGGCCACCACCAGGGACTCGACTGCGCACTCACGGTCTCGCAGGATGGAGAGGGGGCACCCAGGGAGGAAGTCTTCACACGGGAACCTCCCCCCCCACAACTCACGCTCCTCTCCCCATCGGGTCATAGCGCCCGCCCGAGTAAGGCTGGGCAGGGCCTGCTCTGGGCCAGCTCCGTGGTGGAGGCCCAGGGTCCTGCAGCAGCTTCCTCGGGGGGCCAGAGTCGGGCCTGCACCCGGATGTCTTGGGCAGAGGCGGTGGGGGCCTAGGGCCTGGGCAGCAGCTCTATGGTGAGCACCAACCCCGCCCCGCCAGCCAAGCGTCCCAAAGTCCTCTGTCCCAAAGTCCTCTGCTTGTGGAGGCCGCAGCTGCAGGGCGCTCTGCTAAGGGCCCCGTGCCTCTGACCGCACGTGTCCAGGGGCCTCACCAGGGTGACTCTGCACTCCCGGGGACACTGGCAGCTTCTGGTGATACCTTTGGTGGTCCCCAACAGCAGGCGGGGGAGGCACTTCTGGCACCTGGTGGGCAGAGGCCGGGGATGCAACTCAACATCCCGCTAGCCACTAGCTCAGGGTCTGACCTGCCCTGCCCGGCGCACACCAGGCTTGTTGGGAGCTGCTAGGAGAGGTGCTGGTGCGAGGCAGAGAGGGAGAGAACGGTGTCGGGCATTCCCAGGGCTCTCGCTTGCGTGAGGCTGCCACTTCTGCCGAGTCACAGAATCGGAACCAGGGGGATCTGGGAACACCTGCCTCCAGACGCAGCATGGAAGCCAGGGAGCTTCACGGGGCAGGAGTGACCTGAGCCATGGGAGCCTCTGTGTCCACTCCCACTTCTGCAACAGCCACATGGGCAAGTCCCCAACCGCCAGCCCTGAGGAGACACTTCACAGCCAACACAGGTGCCAATTGGATGGCCAGGCTCACACTGGCCCTCCTCCCATGGGGCCAGAAAGCTTCCCCCAAAGCTGCATTTACTGCTGACAACACTGGAGTAAATGTGTGAAAGGAAACATCCTCTCACCAATTAGCTGCTGTTCTGATGCCGGTCTCAAGGGAACATTTCATCCCCGTCCGGGAGGAGGTCTGTCAGCCCAGGGGGCTGTTGACATGTCTGTTAATTGGCGGCCAGCTCAGAGACCCCAGGGTGGGGGGGTACCTAAAGCAGCGGGCCTCTGCAATGACTAATTCCTGCTCAGTCCTAAAATAAGCCCAAGGACATGGCCAAGGTCCCCATCATCCACGGTACTCACCAGGAAGAGGCACCAGCAGTCAGACATGAAGAAAAGAGTACTGTCCCAGGGGTCAGAGGCCAGCCAGGGGCCCCCGGGGGCCCCCAACATGGCAGGTCCCTCCATGGGGTCCGGACAGTGCCAGGCGGGGCTGCCTGCTGTGGTCCAGGCTGCAGGTCCCTGGCCAGCCCTGGGCCCCGACAGAAGACACATCCTGCTGCGGCAGACACTGCTGAATGGAAGGGGCCCCGGAGGTCGCTGGCCTGACCCTTGGTCTGATGCCTGAGCCTGCCCAGGCCTCCCCAGGCCACCACCAGGAGCTTGGTGCCCCACCGGGCTCGGTGCCAACAACAGCATCCAGTCTCTGCGGAGGAAGCAGGTGGAGCCAAAGCTCAGCAGGAATCGGAGGCGGGTGCCTGGTCCCTGATGTAGGCTCTGCTACCGGCTGGTGCATGGCCAGCACCTCACCTCTCGGCCCCAAGCCCGGGCACCAGCGCAGGACAGAAGGAAAGGCCGTTGCTCAGCGTCCATTTGTTTCCTGAATGAGCCGAATGACCGTTGAACATCTTTTCAGGTGCTTGACTGACTTCGTGCATCTGCTCTGGTCAAGTGAGCCTCTGCCAATTTTTTAACAGGGTGGTTTGTTTTCTTACTGAGTTTTAAGAGTTCTTTAAATACTCTGAATACAAGACCTTTGTCCGATTTGTGTTTCTCTGTTGGTGGTTTATCTTTTCATTTCTTTAAGGGTCTTTCAATGAGCAGAAGTTTTCAATTTTGATGAAGTCTAATTTATCAATGTTTCTTTTGTGGACCATGCTTTTGATCTAAAAATGTTGCGTATCCCAAGGTCACAAAGATTTTTCTCCTGTTTTCTTTTAAAAGACTTAATTTTAAAAGAACATATGTTGGGGGGGAGGGATAAATTGGGAGGTTGGGATTGACATATACACACTACTCTATATATAAAATAGATAACTAATAAGACTCTACTGTGTAGCACAGGGAACTCTACTCAGTACTCTGTAATGGCCTATATGGGAAAAGAATCTAAAAAAAGAGTGGATATACGTATATGTCTAACTGATTCACTTTGCTGTATACCTGAAACTAAAACATTGTAAATCAACTATACCCCAATAAAAATTAAAAATAAAAGAACATATGTTTTCTTCTAGAAATTTTATAATTTAAAGTTTTACATTGGTGTATGACCATTTTGCAAGAAGTGTAGTGTAAGGTTAATTTTTTTGTTTTGCTTATGGATGTCCAATTGTTCCAGCTCCATTTGTTGAAAGACTATCCTTTCTTCATTGAATTGTCTTTGTACCTCGGCTAAACAGCAGTTGACCACATAAGTGTAGACTATTTCTAGACTCTCTATTCTGTTCCACTGATCTGTGTGTCCATTCTTTTGCTAAAAAATCACTCTGTTTTGCTTACTATGACTATATAGTAAGTTTTATATCTGGTGTCATGAATCCTCCAACTTTGTTCTTTTTAAAAACTGGTTTGGCTATTCTAATTCCTTTGCCTTTCCACATGAATTTTAGAATCAGCTTGTTAATGTATATAAAAAAACTCTGCTGGAATTTTGGTTGGTGCTGTACAGAATCTATAGATAATTTGGGGAGAATTAACCTCTTAGTGATATTGAGTCTTCTGATCCATGAACATGGTATACCTTTCCTTTTATTTATGCCCTTGATTTCTTTCATCAGTGTCTTAACGATTTGTAGCATACAGACGGTGTGCATATTTTGTAAGATTTGTACCTAAGTATTTCATGGTTTTTGGTGCTACTATAAATGGTACTTTTCTTAAAAATTTCAATTTCCAACTTTTTACAGGTAGTATATATAAACATAATGGATTTTTGCATATTGACCTTGTATCTGGAGACCTTGCTAAACTAAACACATTTATTAATTCTAGTAACATTCTTGTAGATCCTCTGGGATTTTCTACACAGACAATCAGATCATCTACAACAAGAAATGATTCCATTTCTTCCCTTCTGGTCTGGATGCCTTTTCTGACATTGCCCTTGACCTCCCATACAACCCCAAACATGGTGGTGAGAGCAGACGTCCTAGCCTTGTTGAAGGAGATATTTTCCTGGTGTCTCTTTCCTTGGTGCAGTGTGGGCAGTTCCCAGGAGAGGATGCTTGGCCTGGGAGGCAGTCAGAAGGCTGCAGAAGCAAGGCCACAGTGTGGGGCAGGGTGAGGCCCTGACTGGGCTGTTCTGGCTGCACTGGAGAGAGGCCTGTGGCAGCTCTGATCCTGCCCAGATGCCCTGAAGGCCGTGGTCTGCTGAGAAGTCCTCAGAGCTGGGTGGGCTCCATGGGCCATGCATGCCCACAGATGAGTCACCCTTGTATATGTCTGGTCATTCTTACAGAGCCTGGACAGAGTCAAGGCAGCAGAAGTCAACTCCTGAGAAATGGAACCAGGAATCCAGGTGAAGAGACTTGTGAAAGCCAGCATGTGACTCCCGTGGAAGGCGAGTAAGCTGGAGGCTGGAGTGATGTGGCTGGGGCGCAGGAGACCTGGCAGGCACCCAACTGGCTTGTCAGACGTCTGCAGGCACGTGCCCTTCAGTAGTGCGTAAAATCTACCCTGTGGGACGGGGAGGCCTGAGCGCACCCCAGCTCCATGTCCCCTGCTGGCTCCTCGCAAACATGGCCTCTGCATGCACCACAGCCAGCCACACGGGTTTGGGATACACGCCAGAGCACCCAGCCTGCCGAGCCTCAGCCAGCCTGACGCTGTCTGGCTTCCCCTGATGGCCCTGGGGAGCAGGACGGCTCTCAGTGTGTGGCCCTCACATGCGGCTCCAGCTTCCCTCCATGGGCCCTGCCCAAGCCGTCCGCTGTGGGGCCCACAAGCCCGTGTCGCTCACACTGAAATTCATGCTTCTGATTTACGTTTCTCTTGAGGTCCTGAATTCACAGGGAGATGCCAGCTGTTCTGGCGTGGAGAACAATCAGCTGCATGAGTTGCTGTGCTAAGGGCTGAAAGGACAGTCCCACCCGCTGCTCTTTTATCAGAAGTGGAAGGAGGAGGGTCACCCAGAAACCACATGGCCCCTGGCGTCCACCGTGAGTCACCACCGAGTGGGGAGGAGTTTTATGTCAAAACTGTGGGTAATATTTAATCTTTTTCTTAAAGATTCTAACAGTAAAGACTGACAATGGCAAGCAACAGAAACTGTCATCACCTTCCACGTCACCACACTCAGAAACAGGAAGAGCTCCAATGGGGACCACGATGGAAGCCAGTTCTGAGTGTTACCAGGAGAGGAGACAGGCCTGCAGCCCTTGGTCACAGCTGCCATGTGAACACGCACCCCCACGCAAGGCCAAGCTCGCCATCTCACCTGGGTCCAGGCACATGAACTTGCAGCACTCCTTAGGGTCCTTGCGGTACTGCTGGCAGCCCTGGGGACGCTCGCACAGGGCAGCTACGCACATCTCGGGCTCCCCTCTGTGACAGGTGCAGCTCAGGCACGGGTCGTCTCCTTTGGGGGTGAAGTAGAACCCTTCATCCACAACGTTGTCCTTGATGTCGACACACGTCTGACCTGCAATAGGAAGAGATATGTGGGTCACCAGCCAGAGGAGCCCTGACTCCCCACCCGGGCCTGGGCCAGCATGACAGCAGAGGAGTTGGCAAGATGGACCTGGAGCAGCCCCTTCCAGGGTGGTGGGTCTGCCCATGGTCACAGGGAGGGGCTGAGAGGCCGCCCGACACACTGTCAGGACAACACGCTGCTCAGCATACCTGGCCACGAGCAGACAGCAGGGACAGAGAGCCCGGGGAGAAGCGCTTGCTTTCAAGTGCCTAAGCACATTACATGTGAGATTCCCTCCATTATAAAATGCAGGTGTCACGAGTACCAGCCCTTTTAGCATCAGAATGTATCTCAAATGAGCCTTGGGAGACGTTCCACTGGACCTGAGACACACAGTGAATTCGTGCAAAGCCGACTGGGACCAGAGGAGGAAGAACTGCTGGTGCGAGACAAGAGGGGGTGAAGGCGCAGGCCCTCAAGCGGGTAGGAGACACGCCCAATGCTGGGCATGAGGGCTGAGGCGGGGGCGTGGTTCTCCTCGGGGACATGAGAAGGAGATGTTCTGGTCTCTCAGTGGGGTAGGGACATCTAGGAAAACTCGCAGAAGACGCAGAAGACCTTGGGTCTGTGCCACACTTGACTGGAGTCAAATCTGTGTAACCCATGTAATCAGGAGCGTGCAGGGCAAGAAACTTACATAAAACTGTTCCTGCTCGAACAGAGGGAGGAAGGATGAAGAAAATGAGCAGAGCCCTTGGAGATGCAGGAAAACCATCTGGAGACACAACGGACAAAGATGCCCACATTCACTGCAAAGCGAAATTCTGCACATCTAGGAAGCTCAATGGACTTCAAGTAGGATAAACACAAAGAACTAACACATCAGACACGGCACAGAGAGAAAGCGGGAAGTCAGAGAGGGCGGAAATCTTAAAAAGAGCAAGAAAAAATGACACAATACTTATTGTGAACCCCAGTAAGATTTACTGCCAAGAGGCCAGAAGGCGGTGGGATAATGAATTCTAAGTGCTCAGAGGAAAAGCTGTCAACCAAGAGTTCTCCATCCAGCAAAGCTGCCTTTCAAATATGAAGACTTTCCCGGGTAAACAAAACCTGAGAGAACTTGTGCTTTCCGACTCCCAGGATAAGAAACACCAAAGGAAGCTCTGCGCCAAAAAGCAGGTGACCCTCAGAGAGTAATCTAAATCCATACAAAAAACCAAAAAGTGCTAGAAAAGGCAATTATGTAATTATAAGACAGTATAAATGCGTATTTTTCCTCCTTTATTCTCTCAACTTAATTAAAAGGCAAATGTATAAAATAATATATCTATAGTGTAGTGTTGGGCCCATAACATATGGAAAGGTAATATACCTGGAATGTATGTGCCAGTGACAGTGAAAGAGGTACGTGGAAGCAAAGCTGCACTGGGCAAAGGAAACGGCTGCAGACGGTAAAGCAATTACAACTGTGTAGTGTTGGGTTTTTAACGTTAAAAGATCTGATGTATGCAGTACTCATGCTGCAAAGAGAGGTAAAGAGAACGGAGTTTCACAGAAGTATGTGACAGTGTGATTTAGAAGAAGCATATATTTGGTCATTCAGATGACCAACATACACTTCTCATATACATTTGGTCTTCGCCCACAGTTCCTGGCTCACAAATGCTTGGAATTTCCTAAGTGCAGAGAGTGATACAGGAGTCTTTTGTTCTGTGATGAAGCGACTTCTGGAAGCTGGTTGCCAGGAGGACCAACCCTGTGATCAGAGGGTTGGAACTTTTGGTTCCCATCCCTTGATTTCTGGGGAAGGGGTGGGTAGGGGCGGGTGGAGGTTGAATCAATCACCAACGGCCAACGATTTAATCAATCATGCCTATATAATGAAGCCTCCATAAAAACCCAAAAGGACAGCTTTTTGGCCCTTTTTGGAAAGCTTCCATGGCATGGAACCAGACCGTTTCTGTGGGCCGCTGTGCTGGGCACCAAGCTCCCCAAGAACAGAGCTCCTTCATTGGGGACCTCGCTTTATGTGTCTCCTCATCACAATAAATCAGTAATCTAGTGGGTAGACAGGTTTCCTGAGTTCTGTGAGCTGTTACAGCAAATTAATCAAGCCTGAGGAGGGGTCAGGGGAACACCATTTTACAGCTACCACTGGAAAAGAAGGAGACTTTAAGTAAAACAAACAGAAACTACTATGGGTAAAAAAGAGGTTCAATTAATGATTGAAAGGTTCAACTCACCAGGAAGATATAATAATTATAATGGCTTATGTCCCCAACAACATGGTCTCAAGAAAGATAAAGCTAAAATTAGAGAGTATCAAGGAAAAATGGATGAATCAACATCCATAGTGAGAGATTATAACATGTCTCTTTCAAAAATTGATGTATCATGCAGCCAAAAAAGATATTAGCAAGAGCACCAACAAGCCTGAGCTACCAGATGTATAAAAACCCTGTGGCTGGGAGTTCATAAAGATGAATCAAAGAGGCAAACCTCCAGTGAGACTGATCAAGAAAAAAGGAAGAGTACGTAAATGATATCAGGAAACAAAAGGAGAGCCCAATGACAGACATACAAATGCTTCAAAAAAATCATAAGCTATTATTTAGATTAGATTACATGAGCAATGCCCTAGATACACATGACTTACCGAAACTGACTCAAGAAAACTAGGAGATGTGAATACGCCTACAGCCATTAAAGGAACTAAATCAGTATTAAAAATCTCACATGTATACACACACACACGCACTCGCACGTGCACACACACACACACGTCTTAGCTCTGTCCATTGAAAGGGCATAAAAGCAATGAGCATTAACTAGTGCTCAGGTCCTCCAAGGATGATTCCAGAGAGTACAAGATGAACTTGGAAATGCTCAAAGAATGATGCAGACATGTCAAAAGGACAGCCTGTGTAACTGTTATTATTTCACAATGCTCATGAATCCAAAAGCTTAGAGAAGAAATGGCTCAATTATTTGAAAACCACAAACTATCAAAAACTCACTGAAGAGGAAATAAGATAATCTTGATAGTCCTATAACCATTAAATAAATTGAATTCATAATTAAAAAGCTGTCCCCAAATGGTTTTACTGGAGAAGTCTACCAAATATTTGAAAAATTAACACCAATTCTATATAATCTTTTCCAGAAAACAGAAGAGGGTGGAACATTTCTCAACTCATTTTGTGAGGTCAGTGTTACCCTGATACCAAAACTGTACAGTACAAAAAAAGAAAACTACAGACCAATATTTCTCATGGACTTAAATGTAAAAATCCTCAGTAAAATATTAGCAAACCAAATTCAACATTGTACTCAATGAATTATATACTATGACCAAGTGGGATTTATTCCAGAAATGTAAATCTGGTTTAATATTAAAAAAATCAGGGACTTCCCTGGTGGCGCAGTGGTTAAGAGTCTGCCTGCCAATGTAGGGGACACCGGGTTCGATCCCTGGTCTGGGAAGATCCCACGTGCTGTGGAGCAACTAAGCCCGTGTGCCACAACTACTGAGCCTGTGCTCTACAATCCACGAGCCACAACTACTGAAGCCCGCGCACCTAGAGCCCATGCTCCGCAACAAGAGAAGCCACTGCAAAGAGGAGCCACCGCAATGAGAAACCCGCACACCACAACGAAGGGTAGCCCCTGCTCGCTGCAACTAGAGAAAGCCCGCGCAAAGCAACAAAGACCCAACGCAGCCAAAAATAAATAAAATAAAATAAATTTATAAAAATTTAAAAATTTAAAAATCAACGTACTCCACCATCTCGATAAGCTAAGGAAGAAATACCATATGTTCATAAAAAATGATGCAGAAAAAGCATTTGACAAAATCTAATATTTATAAAAACTCTTAGCAAGTTAGGAATAAAGGGAAACTTCAACTTGATAAAAAATACCTGCCCAAAATACCTATAGCTAATATGATACTTAATGGTAAAAGGAGTGAATACATTGCCCATAAGATCAGGATACCTGTTCTCATCATTCTTATTCGACACAGTGCTGGGAGTTTTAGGCATTGCAGTAAGGCAAGATAAACAAGTAAAAGACACAGAGATTTAGAAGAAAGAAATAAAACTATCTCTATTTGCAGATAACATGATTGTATATATAGAAAATCCCAAGCTATCTACCAAAAAACTTCCTAGAATAAGTGACTTCAGCAAGGCCACAGAATACAAGATCAAAATACAAAAACCAATTACATTTCTTTACACTAACAATAAACATATGTAAGCCAAAATTTAAAACACATACATTTACAACTGCTCCAAAGAAAATGAATTACTTAGATATATACTTACACATGTAGAGGATCTGTTTGCTGAAAAATACATAATGCTCATGAAAGAAATAAAAGAATATCTAAGTAAATGGAGAGACATACCATGTTTGTGCATTGGAAGATTCAACATTGTAAAGATGTACATCTCCCCAGATTGACCTATAGGTTTAATACACTTCCTATCTAAATCCCAGCAAGGTTTTTATAGACAGATAAGCTTATTCTAAAATTTAGGTAGAAAAGGCACAGGCTCTAGAACAGCTAAAACCATCCTGACCTAGAAGAATAAGGTGGGAGGAACCACTTCCTGATTTCAACACTGATTATACAGCTACAGTAATCAAGACAGTGTGGTAATGCAGAAGGTTCAATGGAACAGAATAGAGACCCAGAAATATACCCACACAAACATGCTTGACTAAGTTTTGACAACGGCACAAAATGCAATGGAGGCAAGACAGCTTTTCAACAAACAGTGCCGGAGCAACTGGACATCCACAGCAAAAAAATGAAGCTTGACCTAATTCTCACACCTTATTAAAAAATTAACTCAAAATGGATCATAGACTCAAATGTAAAATACAAACTGTAAAACTTTTAGAACACAACACAAGGTAAACTCTTCAGAATGTAAGGCTAGGCAAAGAGTTTTCAGACTTGACACCAAAAGAGTGACCCATAGAAGGAAGAATTGTTAAACTGGACTTCAGCAAAACTAAAAACCTTTGTTCTGTTAAAGCCCATGTGAAGAGGATGAAGACAAGCTACAGAATAGGAAAAATACCTGTAAAAAACTCATCTGCCAAAGAACTAGAACCTACAATACATAAAGAACTCTCAAAACTCAACAGTAGGGAGTTCCCTGGTGGTGCAGTGGTTAAGAATCCACCTGCCGATGCAGGGTACATGGGTTCGAGCCCTGGTCCGGGAAGATCCCACATGCCGCGGAGCAACTAAGCCCGTGTGCCACAACTACTGAGCCTGCATGTTGCAACTACTGACCCCATGTGCCACAACTACTGAGCCCACGTGCCACAACTACTGAAGCCCACGTGCCTAGAGCCCGTGCTCCGCAGCAAGAGAAGCCACCGCAATGAGAAGCCCACACACCGCAATGAAGAGTAGTCCCTGCTCGCTGCAACTAGAGAAAGCCCACGCGCAGCAACGAAGACCCGATGCAGCCAAAAAAATAAATAAAATAAAAAATAAATAAATTAAAAAAAAAAACAAAACTCAACAGTAGAAAAACCAAACAATCCAACTAGAAAATGGACAAATGACATGGACAGATATTTCACCAAAGAAACTATACAAATAAGCACACGGAAAGGTTTAACATCATTAGCCTCAGGGAAATGCAAATTAAAACCATGAGGTAGTACTACATACCTATCAGAATGGCTAAAAATTAAAAACAGTGAAAATCACAAGTGCTGGCCACGATGTGGAGAAAACTGGGTCACTCTTACATGGCTGGTGGGAACTGAAAAAGTTCGCTAGTTTCATAAACAATGAAACATGCAACTACCATACAACCCAGCAACTGCAATCCTGTGCATTTATCCCAGAGAAGGGAAAACTTACATTCACAGAAAAACCTGTGTGCACATGTTTATGGCAGCTTTAACTGTAACAGTCAAAAACTGGAATCGGCTCAGCTGTCCTTCAACAGGTTAGTGACTGGTTAAATGCTACTCAGCAATAAAAAGGAACAAAGTACTGACAAGACACACGTGTAACAACTTGGAACTGTGCTGGGCAAAGAGCCAATCCCAAAAGGATGCATAGCAATATGGTTCAATTTATACAACACTATTGAAATGAAAAAACTTTAGAAATGTTAGTGGTTGTGGACCTCCAGCTTCCCACACCAACCACATCCAATCCGAGCACACCTGGAGCCATCAGGGCACCACTGAAAAGTCCCTTGCTGGATCCACAACCCCAGCTGGAAGTGGGGAAGCATTTGAGGAGCCCATGCCGCTGGGAGGCCTTGAGGACAGATGCCCTGAAGAGGGGCCCAAAGGGAAAACCTAAAGCAGAGGCTGGAACAGACACTAAGAAGAGCCCTGTAGCAAACCAGATGCATAAAGGTAGCCACAGCCCAGCCCGACTCCTGCTGAGACAGACCCCTCCACCCACTACATCCAAGGCCCACAGAAGAAAGGTCAGCCTATTTCCAGGCACCAAAATGACTGGACTCCCCTCTACTGTCCTACACAAGGCGCTGACTTTCAACAAAATATGACAAGGCACACGACAAACCAGAAGAAAATACCAAACTCCAGAGACAACACGATCATCAAATCCAGACTCGGATATGACACAGAAGAAGGAACTAACACACAGAAAATTTAACACAAGTAGGATTAATATGCGAAAACCTCTAGTGGAAAAGTTGACAACATACAAGATGGGAAATTCAGCAGAGAGAAACCGTAAGCATCAAACAGAAATGCTAGAAATGAAATGTTAAAAAAAAAAAAGATGAAGAAAGCCATCAGTGGGTTCACAAGTAGACTCAACACAGCCAAGGAAAGAATTAGTAAACTCGAAGACAGGTCTATAGAAATTACTCAAACAGAAAGACCAAAAGGAAATTAGAGACACCACAACTAAGTGCAATGCATGATTCTGGACTGGATCCTGGGCCAAGAAAAAGAAAACCCGTAAAGCACATTATTGAAACAACTGATAACACCAGAGTAACAAATTGCAGATTGTTGTGCGGTGTTTGTTGTGTAGTATTTATTGTGCAGTATTGCGTCTAGATCAAACGTCCTTGTTTGGATAATTGTGCTGTGGTTATATAAGAACATGCTGTTGTTCTTAGAAACACGCACTGAGTATTTAGGCCTCAAGGGCACAGTATCTCTAACTTACTCTCAAAAGATTTAGGAAAAATAGGCAGAAAAGAATGATAAAGCAAATGTGGCAAAATATAAATAACTGGTGATTCTGTGTAGAAGGCGTATGACAGGAAGTTCCTTGTATCATTCTAGTAACTTTTCCCTAAGTGTGGAATGATATCTAAGTAACAAGTTAGAAAGTTCCCTAGCCCCTGGGCCCAGATGCTCCTATAGGGTTGGTCTATCAAACAAGGACAAGATTATCACCAACTTGTACAAACTGACTTAGAGGCTGGTAAAAGAGAATGCTTCCCAGCTCATTTCATAAACCTAATACAAATGTGATACCAAAAACTATTCAAGCAGCACGTGGAAAAGGAATGGTAGTAAGAGGCTAAGCTCACTTCTTAAAGCAGTTTCAAAAATCCTAAATAAAATATCAGCAAACCAAAGCTGGCAATATACATACAAAAACCAGGATGGTTTAAAATGAGAAAATCTATTAATGTGAAAGAGTAAATGATAAAATCACATAATATAAACAAGGCAGTAATGTAAAACAGTAAAGAAGAAACACCACACACTCCCAATAAATGCCGAAAAAGCATTAATATAAAAATCAATACATTTTTGTAATGTAAAAATTCCCAGCAAACAAGGACTAGACGGGTACTTCCTTAGCCTCATAAAGGTATCTGGTTTTCTAAGTCCTAGAGAAAGTCTTACATTTAATGCTGAAACACTAAAAGCCATCCCTTTTGGGCTGGGAAGATAAGAATGCTCATTACTACCACTTCTAAGTGAAGCTGCAAGAAAAGAAACACCAGGGAGAAAAAGTAAAGAAGTTTTAAAGAGAGAAAAGAGATTTGAAAGAAAACACAAAAATGTCTAAACAGAAAGTCTATTCTCTAATAGACACCTAATAAGGGAGTTCAGAAAACTGATCCCCAAATTCATACAGAAGAGGAAAAGGTCCACAACAGGCAACACGATGGCTGAGGACAGGAGAGGAGCCCACCAGCTGGGAGGACTTCTCACGAAGCTCCTATAAATGTGATGACATGGTGCCCATGCAAGGACTGACCAACGGCCAAGTCCAAAACCAGGCTCTGGCCCCTGTGAAACCCTGACCCACGACAAATCAGCAGGGAAGGCAAGGATGGTCCCCGGAGGGGACAGATGAGGGAGCCCTGCCCTCGGGCAGCACAATCACGGCGTGGCCCTGAGGCTGGAAGAACCTCAATGTGGAACGTGGGCGAGCGAGCTGGCAGAGGACCCAGAACAGACCTGACACCACAGGCTGGAGGGCAGCGGCCCAGACGGGGCTGACAGAGAAGCAGAGTGAGGGCCTCTGGAGGACCCGCGGAGAGCAGGGGGAGGTGACTAAGGGAGTCCGAGGCTCCGGGACACCACGAGATGCGGCAGGTCCTCTGGTCACCACTGTCATCCCGACTCCTAACGACACGGGGTGGGCAGGGCCTCTGTCCTGCGGGGAGATGAGGGCCCAGGGATGACATTGCAGCCCAGCCTACATGGCCAAACGGGACGCCTCCCAGCGTCAGATGTGCGCTTACTTCTTTTACACAGAAACGAGGACTTGTCATGGCAGCTCTCGGCATGCCAGCTGTGCAGGTCGTGGTGGCGGAGCGTGGGGAAGTGGAAGCACTGCAGCTGCGCGCAGAACACGCCATCACCCTCTGACGTGGCCGCCGCGAAGATGGGGTCCGGGGGCAGCAGCACCTCTGAGGAGCCTGCGGGACAGACAGTGTCACAGCACGATGGCAGCAAGCCGGGGAGCAGGGAGGCAGGCACGCTTAGAAACGTTACTGCAACGTCAGAGGCCCTGCAAGGACGGCAGTGCCCACAGGAAGGAGAAAGACGCCCCTTCCTCCCCAGAGGGACTCAGCCAGTGAGAAGCTGTGGACTCTCCTCGACCACAGTGTCAGGACCACAAGTGTGCCCAGGAGTGTCCGCACTGTCCTAAAGGCTGGCACCCTCTGCTGGGGTTAGGGATTCACCCCAAGAGCTGGGATTAGGGCAGGTGAGAACCTACTAGAATGATCCTCTGCAGGCATGCTATGACTCTGAGCCTGGAAACCTAATGGCCATTTCCGAGTCAACTACTCCACCGGGAAATAGGAACAGGCACTCATACTCCAGGAGTACAGGTCAGGGATGCTCCAGCGGGACCTTTGAGGACTGAGGGGGTGCCGCTCGGGGGGAAGCCACTGCCCGGGGCCCTGACCGGTCTGTGTGGAGACACGGCCGCCCATCTGCCACAAGGTCCCCCAGGCTGGGAGACGGGTGAGCTCTGCCCGAGCGCGACGTCCCTTCACTTTCCACAGGGAGGTGACAGAGCAAGCTGCCCGGGATCCCCGGGCTCACCAGCCCTCACTTGTCCTCAGAGACACATCAACAGCAGGACTGGGATGTGTTTGGGAAAAGGAACTGGCCCCAAGCTCAAGCCAGAGGCCCAAGGAGCAGCCTAACAGGAGAGGCCCAAGGAGGGACAAGGCAAGGCGTGTGGCTCGGGTGGCAGGTGGAGGAACCTGCCAGCACCCGGGCAATGGGACAGGTGACCACAGGCAGGTGGGAACGCAGCTGCTCACACGGCTCCTGATGTCACCTCGGTAGTTAAAGCAACACACACGTACGCTCACACATGCACGCTCACACTCACATACACGATCTATTTTAATTCCACCTGCCTGACGGTTCCAGGATGTTTTTGGACTCTAACTCTGACCTTCCCTGTCCTAGGAAGCCTGTCCCTCCCTCTCTGGCCTGAGTTCATGTCCGCTGCACACTCTGCTCATTTTTATGCTCCAATTAAAGTTGTGGACTTTGAAACGAGGGTGGACGGTCTAGAAATGGCCAAGGGAGAAGCCACCACAGCTTCCAGAGGAGGCCAAGCCCCACCTGGGCCTGGGGGAAGGGCCTGACCGGGGCTGGGCCATCACAGCCTCCCCGGGTCTGGGGCCCAATCCTCCACACAGCCCCGCACCGGGCACCCGGGTGGGAGAAGGTTGGAGTGGAGAGCCTGGCAACAGTCGCCCTTGTCAGGATGACGCCCCCCAGGTTCAAGCCCAACAACACTTCTGAAGGACCAGGAAGCCTTACCTTTGAATGCCACCTCCCAGTGACCTTCTAAGGAGCGGTTCCGGCCAGTGATGACGTACTGGTAGCCGACCCACAACCTGCAGGAAGACAGATGGCAGGAGACCTCAGTGGGACAGGGGGAAGCAGGCACCACCGTGTGAGTGTGTGCATGTTTTCTTTTTTTTAAAAATAAACTTATTTATTTATTTATTTTTGGCTGCATTGGGTCTTCGTTGCTGTGTGCAGGCTTTCTCTAGTTGCAGAGAGCGGAGGCTACTCTTCATTCCAGTGCGCAGGCTTCTCGTTGTGGTGGCTTCTCTTGTTGCAGAGCACGGGCTCTAGGTGCGAGGGCTTCAGTAGTTGTGGCACGTGGGCTCAGCAGTTGTGGCTTACAGACTCTAGAGCACAGGCTCAGTAGTTGTGGCACATGGGCTTAGCTGCTTCATGGCACGTGGGATCTTCCCGGACCAGGGCTCAAACCCGTGTCCCCTGCATTGGCAGGTGGCTTCTTAACCACTGTGCCACCAGGGAAGTCCCTGAATGTGTGCATTTTTTAAAAATTAATTAATTAATTAATTTTTTTTTTTTTAATTTATTTATGGCTGTGTTGGGTCTTGTTTCTGTGCGAGGGCTTTCTCTAGTTGCGGCAAGTGGGGGCCACTCTTCATCGCGGTGCGCGGGCCTCTCACTATCGCGGCCTCTCTCGTTGCGGAGCACAGGCTCCAGACGCGCAGGCTCAGTAGTTGTGGCTCACGGGCCCAGTTGCTCCGCGGCATGTGGGATCTTCGCAGACCAGGGCTCGAACCCGTGTCCCCTGCACTGGCAGGCAGATTCTCAACCACTGCGCCACCAGGGAAGCCCAATGTGTGCATTTTTAATAGTTACACTAACCTTTAAGATATTGAGCTTCAAAGGCATTAATGATTTTTGAAAGTTTTGATACTTAGTTTTAATAAAATGCGTTAAAATTCTAAATAATAAACTCACTAGTCAGAAAAAGTTTTTATCTCGGGTTAACTCCTGCCAAGACTCTTCTTATTAGCTGATCCAATAAAGCTTTTACATTCTAAGTAAAATCAACCTAGTTCTTGGTGGACACAAACCTGTGAATACACTAAAACCAAAGAGTAGTATGCTCTGAGGGGTGAGTTTTACGGCATATGAATTACACCTCAATAAAAGACAACCCCTATGAGTACACACTGCCTCCCTTGGAGCCTCCCACCTGGCAGATGCTCCCGAGTGTGCTCGGCACAGCACTCAGGGGCCCCCGACCCCAGCCTCCCAGCTCTGGAGATGTCCATCAGTGGGTCCCCGGCTGCCGTGGGTGCCACTCTGCCCCTCCAGCCCCCACCATGCATGTGCCCATCCTGAGGGCACATCCCCACCCCTCTCCCTTTTCCAAGGACTCAACCACCCAGTGAGCTGGGAGTTATCTTTCTCACTTTGGTGATTTGCCAAGCTCACAGGGCATAACGGTGGAGCCTCCACCTGCCATGGTCACTGCACTCCTATGGCAGTGTGGCAGCCTTTGCCATCGTGCAGAGGGAGCACCGGCAGTATGGTGACCCTGTGATCCACTGCCGGCCCCAGCAGTGTGGAAGGGGTCCTCAGCACACATCTGATCCCAGAACAAAGCCCCCTGAATGCCGGGCCTGGGAGAGGCCGGCAGTTGGCCAGTTTCCATGCTTGCTCTCTGATGCTGCGGAGCCTGGGTGTCTAGGCCAGGCTCCGGAGCCAGACCGCCTGGGCTGGAACCTGGCACGCCGCAGTTAATACGTGCCCTGGTCACCACCCTGGGCCCTGTGTTGTCTGGGGGACTGAACGAGTGGGCCCATGGAAGGCACTGAGCACGGGCCTGGCAGAGCCCACTTTCTCAGAAGGATCCCCCCACCTACCTGCACGGCCTGCGAGCCAGGCCTACGAAGCCCCATGTGGAGCAGCCCCTCCTGACACAGGCCCAGACCCCCTGCAGTTGCAGCAGAACCCACAGAGGGGGACCAACGAAAAGGACTGGCCCAAGGTGACACAAGGTGGCAGCCCATCCCTGCCCCTCTGAGAGACTCTGCCCCATCGCAATACCTACCCTAAACCCCCATCTCCATTTGCTTCCAGGGGGCAGGGCTGCTGCGGGCTGCCAGAGGTCACGTCCTGGAGGCCATCACGCTAGGCAGGCCTTGGCACCCCCCAGGCCCCGGGCCCCACCCCGAACTCACTTGTGCTGGTCCTGCCACGCGAAGCTCCGCTCGGGCTGGTCCCATTCCTGGGCCAGGACGAAGCGCAGCTCCTGGTCAGTGGAGAAGGTGGCGAGGGACCCGTTCACGCGCTGGCAGGTCTGCGCGGCATCCCAGTAGTTCTCCCCGCTCAGGTAGACTCGGTAGCAGCTGGCCGTGCCCTCGTAGTGGTGCCACCCTGTCGGGCACTTCCCTAGGAAACATGAAGGACGGCGGGGAGTTGTCCCCCAAGTTAGCATCCTCACTCCAAAATGCAATTGTACATGCTGCATCTAAGCAGCTCAGAAACCACCCAAGAAAGGGGAAGCTGAGGCTCAACAGGGGAGCTCTGCCTCCAAGACCATGAGCCTCCCAGTTGTATGAGGCCGTAGCCGCTGGGCAGTCAAGATCAGCTGCTGAGTTCGCTGACTAAAGTGGCTGAAGCGCCGGTAGAACTCCTCAGGCTGGCAGTGTGAGCATTCCCACTACATCACCACACCTAAGCATGTCTACTCAGGAGGGGGTTTCAGCTGTGGTTTTTCTGCCTTTCAATTTTCCTTAAATTTATTTTGTTCTTTTAAAATACTAATATCGTAGAGAGTTCATTAAATAACTAGTTATTTAAAAAATTTTTTTAAACAGAGGGAGAGCCACCTACAAAAGGGTGGGTACAGTTCAGCCCCAAAAGGTAACCACCTCGTAAAAAAAAAGCAGTCTGGTTCCAGAGCCTCGGTTCAGGTCATGGCTTCCTCACTCGGGCTGGGTGGCTTTGGGCAGGTCATTGTGCAGCTTCACCCATCAAAGGAGGCCCTGAAGGGCTATTTTAGGCGGACACCCCGGCACAGCCAAGTGGCATGGGAGAGCCAGGGACCACGTGGGGGGTGAGCCTTTGATCACGAACAGGGCAGGTCTGCAACTTACTGCTGAAGCGGACGGGCTGTGCCACGTTCATGGCATGGAAGTGCGTGGGGTCGCCGCCTCGAGCCCGCCCCGGCCTCAGATCCACAGCCTCCTTCCCATGGTAAGGACGCGCCTCCCCGATCACTTCTGAAAGCAGAAAGAGAGTGGCTGTCAACACTGCTCATGGGGGCCAGGCACCAAAGTGAACCGCGGTGCAGTCAGATGCGGGGGGGTTGGGAGGGCAGGGAGAAGGCAGCACAGATTCCATCTATTCAGGCTTTCTTTAGAACTCTAAAACGTGCCATTCGTGCCAAATGGGTTACATGAGCTTCTTGCTGAAAATTATGCCTGGGCAGTCTTCATTTTTCATTATGACTACGAAATGGGGACTCTCAGTTGCATTTTCTAACAGGCTACTGCGGGCACATCACAGGGTCAGCTACTCCTGCTTAACACCCTCCAGCAGCCCCGGCCCCAGGGGGTTTTCTGCAGAGCCCAGGCTGCTCCCCCACTGGCCTGGAGCCTCCCCTCTTAGCTGTGTGTGGCCCTCCCTGCCTGCTGGCCCCTCTCTCAGCCTCAAGGCCAGGGTCAGGGCACCTGGCACAGGCCCTCGTGTGTAGCAGACCTGGAGCATGGTTAAAGTGTGACCAGAAAGCTCAGGGTGAGGAAGAATGCTAGCTTTATGTGTGGTGGTCCAAGGGTAATTCGCAGGTCTGAGAGAGGAGACCCAGAGAAGCGAGGAGATTTACCCAAGGCAGGAGAGAGTCAGGGGCTATGTTTCCGAGGGGCCTCTGCGCTCTGCCTGCAGGGGGGCGCCTGGTGGAGGATACCGGTACAAGGTCAGCACAGGCGACGAACTTGGTCTGCACAGCTGCACAGACACCACAGACACCTGCCTGCAGCTGGCTCAACAACCTCAGGCCAGGAGGCCGGGGGCGTGGGAGTGGACCGGGAGGGGCGTGGCGCTGGGCGTGGCGTGGCGCGGTGCAGGGCATGGTGACAGGCGGTCCCCACCTCCCCCACCTGCGGGCAGAGGATCTTAGTTCCCCACCAGGGATCGAACTGGGCCCTGGCAGTGAAAGGAGACCGCCAGGGAATTCCCTGACACTGTTTTTATTTAATAAATCATCTTTATTTTTTCCCATTATAAAATAACACATATTCAATGTAAAATATTTGAGAAATACAAAAGTTTGAAAAGACGAAACAGATAAACTGTACTATTCTAGAGGTTGCTGCCCTTCCAATCTCTCCTTTCTACACAAATCCTTAAAACTATTGGGATCACGTCAAGCACTATTTTATGATTTGCTCTGCAAGCTGAAGACTATAAATAGCTTTCCATATTCTTAAGTGAGTGAAGATCACTTTCAATGGCTGCTCAGCATCTGTGAATAAATTTCTTTAATTACCACAACTCCTAAGGTTCCAAGCTGGGGCTGCCTGCATTTTCTAATTTTTGTAGAAGAAGCACATGTGTGTCCTTCTGAGACCCTAGCAGCTTTGTCCCTCTTCCACTAACTACTCAGTAGAGTATTTCCTCAGAGTTTCCACCACAGTCCCTTCCCAGGCAGGTGATGGGATCAGCTTGCCAATCACTCTAACACATAAAATGTGTTCCCAGTGCCTGAGATAAGCTGGACCACAGGCAAAAGACCTAGAGGAGAAGCTGCCCTCTTCAAACACTGCCCTGGGTGGGGCGGCTTCAGCTCTCTGGGACTGGGGTGCCCCGTGCACACATGTGGGCACCACCACTCCCCGCTCCCCGGAGGAGAGACTGCAAAGCCCCTGCCTCCGTCCCTCCAGGGCACCAGGCAGAGGAGTGGGCAGATCCCCGCTGGGCTGAGGGATAAGGAGGGAGGGGAGCAGAGGGCTCCCTGGCAGAGGCGCAGCCTGGGCAAAGGCCAAAACCAAGCATGCCTGGGACAAGCTTGAAGACCAGCTTGGGTGTAGCTGAAGCATATTTCACTACGCCTGCACTTCACACCTCCCTTCTGCCTGCTCAAACGAGCAAGACCTGTGGTTCCACTTGGTCTTGGCCTCTTCCCCAGACCAAGCACAGCACCTGGGCACCTGGTATACAACCGGTCAAACTGCTCACAGAGGGACGAGGAATCTAGGGCAGAGGGGAGAGAAAGAAAAGGACCGGTTCTACCGGGGACACCGAACACCAGGTGGCCAGGATGCGGCCGGCAGTGAAGCCATCTGCAGCCCGGGGAGGGGGTGGGGGGGCAGGTGAAACAGCACAGTAAAGTAACCAGAAAGCCTGGTGGCGGTGGAGGACGCTGCTCTGTGATGAGCAGGCTTCTCTGTGGTTCAGGCGGCAATTCTGAGCCTTCCTCTTTCCTCCATTTTCCTTCATATCCAAACGCCCACATCCATCCCCTCATCACTCATTATTCAATGTCCATTACATGCTGCCACCGAAACCCACCAACAGACACAGGCCCCCTGAGTGTCCTGGGGGCCAGAAGCAAGAGGTGAGGGTGGCTAGGGGGAGGCAGAGTTCACTGGATCAGCAGCCTTACAGCCCTCTTAGGACCACCTCTGACAATAAGGAGTTTCCTCTGAGCCCCACAGACAGCGCGGTGGCCAGCTGGAGGGTGTGCAGCCAGCCCCAGAGTGCGGGTTTCAGGGTGCAGACACCCCAGAGCAGCTCTGGGCACTGTCCCAGGCACCCGGCAGCAGGTGGCCCTGACCCCTTAGTGGGAGGTCTCACTTTCACTCCCTGTGGTGGGGACGGGGATGAGTCCAAGCCTGGAACCCAACCTGAGCCCAGCCCTGACCTCTCCGAAGGAGTGCTCCTCTCTCTTCAGATGTCCCTCCCCGGACTTCAGAATGGGAGCCCGAGGAGGAGACCTGGCTGAAACGCTACTGAAAATCCGAGGAAGAGGGAATGTCTGAGATGGGGAGGCAGGCAAGGCCGTGACAGACCTGCTTCAGAGCAGAAGTGTCCCACCTCAGGACCCTCGTGTGACCTCGGGGATCAGGGCAGCGAGAGCTGGAGGCCTCGAGTCCAACGGGGAAACTGAGTCAGGAGTCAGGTCAGGCAGTGTCCTGCTTGCTGCTCCCAACAGCAAGTGGCCGGAAAAGAAGATGATGTGCAAATAAAGGACAAAATGTGAGTGATTCTAATTTGTGTTTCCAGAAACTTAAAACTTGTCCAGATGAGCCTGTAACGTCTCCGAATGAGGGAGAGGGCAGGACAGACTGGAGCCTCTTCAGTGCTCTGAGCTGTCGGGACACATGTCACTGTCCTATTTCACAACAAACAGGTTTAGAATCATGGTCAAAAATCAAATGTCTCTAAGTTAACCAATACTTGCTAACCAATGCAGGATTTCTAAAACCAGAGAGCCAGGAAATACAGTTACTAATAGCATTTCCGTTACGCTGAACACGTTCTTTAAATTGATTCTCTTTCCCCACAGCTGGGGCCAGTCACGTTGCTCAGGGGGATCTCACTGGGCTAAAGGTTGATGGTTTGGGGGAGCCCCAGGGACCACCATCTCTGTCCCTGTTCCATCAGGGACACGCCAACATGAGCACTCTGTCTTCCCATTTTATACCCATGTGGACAGTACATGCGGTACACAGAGATTAACTGCAAAAACACAGCCCTATAAGTTTCAAGTTCAAAATCTGCCTTCCTCCTGCGGCTCCTAGGTCCATGAATGTCTCAGGGCACAAGTTCACAGAAGGGACATTGTACCTTCTGCTACTGCCCGGGACAGGAGCTGAAGCCACCAGTCCCAGGCACACTCCACCTGTGGCCACGGCTCTCAGCTGCCAGGAGAGCTGTGGCAGAAGCAGACTGACCTGAGTGGGGCTCCTCACTCAAGGTCTTCTCAATTCTTAGGTACGTACATCACAGGATGAAATAGAAATCCCGCCTCCCCTCCCCCAGCCCCCTGCTCCTAATCCCATTTCCCACAGAAAATTCTTCAGATAGTTTTAAAATTATTTTTTCTTACTTCCTCTGGTAGTTTAAAAAGAATTACTTATTTCTACTTATTTCTTCTGATAGTTATGTCGGTATTTCCGAATAACAGGTTTACCTTGCTATTTCTAGTGTTATCAATTTTAAATGTTACCCACTGACTTAAGGTCAGGCAGGTGCAGGCTTAGCTCACATATACTCTTACCTTCCCAACAGAGTAGCATCAATTTCAAAACTAAAGTCAGTAGAATAATGTAATAATGTAAGTATTCTTCACTTGTGAACCAAATAGCATACTAAGGTTATTTCGATCCTCTAACAACTTTCTTTTTTCCTGGAGTTAATATTTGCATCAGTTTTAAAATTTTCTTAGCTTTCTGTATATCAACCACTGATTTTTTCAGCTACTACAGCAGATAACAAAGGCTAACAGTAAAACTTTTAAACACTCAAAACACTGTGTCAGAGCCACCGGGCTCCACTTTGTCTCCTGGAATCCCTGCCTACCTTCCAGCTCCAGGCTGAATGGGCTGCTCTCTGGGCTGGGGCTTGGCTGTGATCCTCGGGTCCACTTTGCTACCCTCCTGCACTGGGACCCTGTTTCCTGGACCCCAGGTCATCTCCTTTCTTGCTTAACCCTCTCCTTTTACAAGATCACATCTTTCTAAGAAAGGGTATAGCAACATTTATGAGTCTATTCATATCTAAAACTTCTTTATTTTATCTTCATGTATCATTGATTTCTCTGGGTATAAAAATCCCAGATTAATAACATTTTTGAAGCTTCTGGTTAAAGATATCAGATTGAACAAACACACTCGTTCTCTGAAACCCACAGTAAAACAACAGTAATGGGGGCTTCCCTGGTGGCGCAGTAGTTAAGAATCCGCCTGCCAATGCAGGGGACATGGGTTCCAGCCCTGGTCCGAGAAGATCCCACATGCCGCGGAGCAACTAAGCCCGTGTGCCACAACTACCGAGCCTGCACTCTAGAGCCCGTGCTCCACAACAAGAGAAGCCACGGCAATGAGAAGCCCGCGCACCACAACGAAGAGTAGCCCCTGCTCCCCACAACTAGAGGAAGCCCGCGGGCAGCAATGAAGACCCAACACAGCCAAAAATAAATAAATAAATTTATTTATTTATTTAAAAAATAAAAACTGGAAAACAGAAGGACAAGTGATAATGTAGAGAAGGTGACCACACGTCCTAAGATGCCTGGTTATGCCCGCTGTCCCAGTACCCCATTCAGTTTAGCATTTGTCAGTCTCAAAATTGTCTTATTTTAGAAGTAAATCACTCCAAATTTATTTGAGCCTAGAAAGCTAAATCCTAGGCCAGCAGCTGGGCAAAGTAAGGAATTTGCAAACTATATACAATGACCCTTAGACCCAGCAATCCGACATTTAAGAATTTACACTGATGATACATCTCCAAAACCCCCTCCAAAACAAAAAAGCCCCCCCCATAACCCCGCATATGCACAAGGTTACTTACTGTGACATTATTTTTAATAGCAAACTAATGAGAACAACCTAAAGGCCCACACATAGGAGACTGGCTAAATAAAATACGGTACATTCCTAAGATGAAGAGCAATATAGCAGTAAGAAAGAATTAAAAAAAAAAAACAACTTTATGAATTAATACAGAGTTATTTTAAGGATATTCTACTGAATTAAAAAAGAAAAAAAATCAGGGCAAAAAGTACACACAGTAAGACACTTTTTTAATGTAAGAAAGGGTAAAGAAAAAGAAACAAGTAGTAAAATATACACATATTTGCTTATTTTTGTAATTAAAAAAATGCCCAAAACTCAGAAAAGACAGGCCAGAAACCAATCAAGCTAGTGGCCTATTGGATATGAGTGGCAACAGGTAAAGGGAAATAGAACTTCTAAGTGTATGTTTTTATACAGTTATGAGTTTTGAATCTTGCTAATGTTTTACATATTCTAAAAAAAAATCAGTTAATCTTGTGGATACACTAAAACCCATGAAATTGTACACTTTAAAGGGGTAAATTTTATGGTATATGATTTATATCTCAATTAAAAAATAAATGAAGATGAGGAGGCAAAGTCCTAAAACTGAATGCAAACATTCAGACGTTAACACATCACGCAGAAGAAAACCAGGAATGAATCTGGTGGCTTCTGACTAGACAATGACTGTACCCCCTCAGTGCAACACAGTCTAACATCATAAAGAACTGAGAAGAAATCCTAGAATTTAGTTAGTAGGTTTGTTCTTGGCCGTGGTACAGGAGCAGTAATTCCAAAACTCTTTTATGTGTACTTTAGAATTGGCCAAATGAGTACATATACAGATGGTGCTGGGAACCAGGTTCTTACTATGGGAAAGGGAGGTACAAATATGAGATGGGGGAGGAGAGGAGGAAATCTAGATTAGAATCGGAGGTACAGCAAATACGAACTCATGATTTAAAAAAAACGTTTTCTTGCGCTATCCACGGAAAGTGCCTAGAAGCAAGGATGAGCCCAGCTAACACTCAGATATTGGTTTCTAAGTACCATTCCTCACCGAAAGTAGCAGGGTTCCTTAAGAGAAATGGCTGATTCCAGGTTTAGGGCAGGAAAAGTACAAGATGAGCCTGGAACATCTTCAAGTGCCAGAAAACAGGAAAGCACTTTATAAAATAATATCATTTGCAAAGTGTAGTGCGTATGGCAGAGTAACAAAAACACCATTTTAAACTACCACTATTATAACTGATTCAGACAGGAATCATCAGTATAAGCTAAAACAGTTGGGTAATACCTAGAATACCCCTCCACAGATTATGTATTCATTACCTATTCACAGATTACTTTTCATTACAAAAGGGGGGGAAAACTATTACAATAGTGGAATCTGGTAGACATTACCTTAACAAAATGATCAAACATAATATCACCAATAATGGGACAAAATGACCTCATGTGACCCTTGATTTGACACTTCATGACCTGCTTAAAAAAGAAAAAAAAAAAGTCTCACCTGAATCTAATGATGAGGAAACAGACAAGTTAAAACTAAAGGACATTCTACAAACCGACTGGTGTGGACTCTTCAAGTATGTCAATGTCACGTAAGATCAGTAATTTTTAAAAAGGCTGGGGGGCTTCCCTGGGGACGCAGTGGTTAAGAATCTGCCTGCCAATGCAGGGAACACGGGTTCGAGCCCTGGTCTGGGAAGATCCCACATGCCACGGAGCAACTAAGCCCATGCGCCACAACTACTGAGCCTGCGCTCTAGAGCCCGCAAGCCACAACTGCCCACATGCTGCAACTACTGACGCCCGTGCGCCTAGAGCCCGTGCTCCGCCACGAGAGAAGCCACCCCAGTGAGAAGCCCACGCACCGCAACAAAGAGTAGCCCCCGCTCGCCTCAACTAGAGAAAGCCTGCACGCAGTAACGAAGACCCAACGCAGCCAAAAATAAATGAATAAATTTATAAAAAATAAATAAATGATAAATAAATAAATAAAAAGGCTGGGGACACCTCTTGACTAAAGGACAGAGCAAGATGGCAAGAAAATACAACATGTAACCTTTGACCAAATCCTGGACTTAAAAGTTTAAAAAACCTGTAAATGACACTTTTGTGACTATTGAAAAAAATTTCAATATGGACTATATATAAGATAATAGTGTTATAGTAAGTTTCTTGCATGTGAAAATTCTACTGTGGTTACAGAGTGGATTATTCTCGTTCTCAGAAGATGCTGAATATTTAGGGGTAAATGTCATATCTGTAATACACTCTCAAAGGGTTCAGAAAAAAATATACATAGAGAAAGCAACTGTAGCAAAATGCTAATGGCTGATGAATGCAAGTAAGGGCTACAGGAGCGTCCACTGCACTACTCTCAAGCCTTTTCTGGGGATATGAAATTTCTCGTATTAAATCAGGGAGAAGGCAGGGACTTCCCTGGTGGCGCAGTGGTTGAGAGTCTGCCTGCCAAGCAGGGGACACGGGTTCGATCCCTGGTCCGGGAAGATCCCACATGCCGCAAAGCAACTAAGCCCATGTGCCACAACTACTGAGCTTGTGCTCTAGACCCCGCGTGCCACAACTACTGAAGCCCGCATACCTAGAGCCCATGCTCCACAACAAGAGAAGCCACGACAATGAGAAGCCTGCGCACCGCAACAAAGAGTAGCTGCCGCTCACCACAACTAGAGAAAGCCCGTGCGCAGCAATGAAGACCCAATGCAGCCAAAAATAAATAAATTAATTTTTAAAAAAATCAGGGAGAAGGCAGTCCACACACCCAGATCCCAGCCCCTGCAATGGTGTGCTCAGGAAACCTGCCCCCCCTTCACCCTAGCAGAACACGGGGGATTTACTAAAAAAAAGTAAAACAGGGGGTCTCTGGGATGGGGGATACCAGTTCAGCTGAAAGTCATGGTTCTTTATTTAAGGAGGGGACGGCAGACTCCCAGCCCCTCTTCCTCCACTAAGTTCCTCCTTTATTATGTTTAGGTAGTTTCCTTCTATTCCTAGCTTGTTGAGTGTTTCACCATGAAAGAATGTTTAATTTTTTTTTTAATATTTATTTATTTATTTTATTTATGGCTGTGTTGGGTCTTCGTTTCTGTGCAAGGGCTTTCTCTAGTTGTGGCAAGTGGGGACCACTCTTTATCGCGGTGCGCGGGCCTCTCATTATCGTGGCCTCTCTTGTTGCGGAGCACGGGCTCCAGACGCGCAGGCTCAGTAATTGTGGCTCACGGGCCTAGTTGCTCCGCGGCATGTGGGATCTTCCCAGACCAGGGCTCGAACCTGTGTCCCCTGCATTGGCAGGCAGATTCTCAACCACTGCGCCACCAGGGAAGTCCCCAAGAACGTTTAATTTTGCCGAACGCTTTTCCTGCATCAAGAAGATGATGTGTTTTTTCCTACATTCTACTAGTGTGGTATATTACACAGATTTTAGTTTTTTTTTTTTTTAATTAATTAATTTATTTATATTTATTTTTGGCTGTGTTGGGTCTTCGTTTCTGTGCGAGGGCTTTCTCCAGTTGCGGCGAGCGGGGGCCACTCTTCATCACGGTGCGCGGGCCTCTCTCTGTCGCGGCCTCTCTTGTTGCGGAGCACAGGCTCCAGACGCGCAGGCTCAGTAGTTGTGGCTCACGGGCTTAGTTGCTCCGCGGCATGTGGGATCTTCCCAGACCAGGGCTCGAACCCGTGTCCCCTGCATTGGCAGGCAGATTCTTAACCACTGCGCCACCAGGGAAGCCCTGGATTTTAGTTTTTTGAACCACCCTTGCATTCCGAGAATAAATCCATTTGATCATGGTGTGTAAGCCTCTTAATGTACTGTTAAATTCTGTTTGCTGGTATCGTGTTCAGGATTTTTGCATCAGTGTTCATGGCACATTAGTCTGCAGTTTTCTTTTGGGAGGTTATGTGTTTCTACAAATTTGTCCATGTCATTTATGTTTCTAATTTGTTGGCATATAATTCTCCACAGTACTCTTTTTTTTTTTTAAAGATATTTTTTTTTGATGTGGACCATTTTTTAAAAAAAATCTTTACTGAATTTGTTACAATATTGCTTCTGTTTTGGTTTTTTGGCCGTGAGACATGTGGGATCCCAGCTCCCCAACCAGGGATTGAACCCACACCCCCTGTATTGGAAGACGAAGTCTTAACCACTGGACCACCAGGGAAGTCCCCCACAGTACTCTCTTATAATCCTTTTTGTTTCTGTAAAATTGATAGTAATGTCCCAACTTTCATTTCCTTTTTTTTTTTTTTTTTTTGGCTGCGTCAGGTCTTAGCTGCAGCACGTGGGATCTTCGTTGAGGCATACAGGATCTTTCATTGTTGCGCAGGCTTCTCTCTAGTTGTGGCATGCGGGTTTTCTCTAGTTGTAGCGCGTGGGCTCCAGAGCGTGTGGGCTCTGCAGTTTGCGGCAGGTGGGCTCTCTCGTTGAGGCTCGCAAGCTCAGTAGTTGTGGTGCGTTGGCCTAGTTGCCCTGTGGCATGTGGGATCTTAGTTCCCCAACCAGGGATCAAACCCACGTCCCCATTGGAAGGCAGATTCTTTACCACTGGACCACCAGAGAAGTCCCCTCAACTTTCATTTCTTATTTTAGTTATTTGAGTCTTTACTCTCTTTTTTCTTTCCCAGCTTCACTCACTTTATTTTTCTCCCCATTCCAGGGCTCCCAGGGCCTCTGGGCCCTTCCACAGCACTGGTGTCACTCGCCATTCGGTGTTTTTACGAAGAAGCTGAGTCTTTTCTCTTTAGTCAATCTAGCTAAAGGTTTGTCAATTTTGTTGACCTTTGGTTTTGTTGATTTTCTCTACTGTTTTTCTATTCTGTTTACCTCTGTTCTGATCTTTATTATTTTCTTCCTTCTGCTAGCACTGAGTTTAGTTTGTTCTTCTTTTTCTACTTCCTTAAGGTGTAAAGTTAGATTGTTGATTTGAGACCCTTCCTCCCTCCCTCCAGCTGACACTCTCTCTCTCTTTCTTAATATAAGTATTTACAGCTACATATTTCCTTCTTAGTACTGTTTTTGCTGCAGCCCCTAAGTTTTGGTTTGTTGTTTTCTTTTCTTTTAAATAAATTTATTTGTTTATTTATTTATTGGCAGGCAGATTCTTAACTACTGTGCCACCAGGGAAGTCCATGGTTTGTTCTTTTCATTTTCATTTACCTCAAGATATTTTCTAATTTCCTGTGTGATTTCTTCTTGACTCATGAATGTTTAAGAGTATGTTGTTGAATTTCCATGTATTTGTGAATGTTCCAGTTTTCCTTCTACTGTTGATACCTATTATAGTTTCATTCCACTGTGATTTATATGATTTCAATCTTTTAAATTTGTTCAGACTTATTTTGTGGCCTAACATATGGTCTAGCCTAGAGAATGTTCAATGTGCATTTGAGTAAAAAGATGTGCATTCTGTTGGTTGTTGTTGGGTGATCCTGTAAGTCCCCAAGGCTCTGTTCACCTTTCTTTGTTCTTTTTGTTCCAAACACTCAGTAATTTCAAATGTTCAGTTTTCAAGCTCACCTAGTCTTTCTTCTGCCTGCTGGAGCCTGCTGCTGAATGCTTCTAGTGAAGTTTTCAATTCAGTTTAGTTTTTTGTCCATGT
Source organism: Eschrichtius robustus (assembly GCF_028021215.1). Lineage (NCBI taxonomy): Eukaryota > Metazoa > Chordata > Mammalia > Artiodactyla > Eschrichtiidae > Eschrichtius > Eschrichtius robustus. The sequence continues at coordinate 27,475,861 of NC_090837.1, forward strand.
TTTCCTTCACCTCTTTGAGCACATTTAAGATGGTAGTTTTAAAGCCTTTGTTTAGTATGTCTGAGGCCCACTGTTTCTTGAGGGATAGTATCTGCCACATAATTTTCTTCCTTCAAATGGGCTGTGTTCTCCTGTTTCTTTGTATGTCTGTTATTTTGTTGTTGTTGAAAATTAGGCATTTGAATAAATCCTCTCCCAATCTTTGCAGACTGGCTCTGTATTGGGGAAGACCTTCATTAATTAGCAGGGTTTGTTCTAAGCCTTGAGACCAGCTCAGGGTGAAGGCTTAAGGTGTTCTTAGGTCTTTTCTGCACTTGCATTGTGTCTGGTCCTGTGTGTGACCTTCTTTTGATTCTTAAGTATATATGCCTGCTTTAAAATGTCTTGATTTCCCAGAGCCAGTCACCTGCTTCTCAGGGTCTTGGATGTACTACTGTATTCCTCCACCCATAGTCCCTTGCCCCAGGCATCTGCAGGTCTGTACCCAGTTTTTGTGAGCATTGCTTGACACTTTCTGCACTTTTTTGCAGGCTGAGATCCAAACTATGTAATTTTTCCCTATCTGAGCTCCAAGTCAGAAAAAACAGACATCAGTCCCTCAGGCAGCCCCCAGACAGGTCAGAATGTTGCAAATAAGGTCACTCTGCTCCCTCTGGTTGGAGGCAAGGAATTTGGAATTGGGTTGTTGCTTCTTTTAGACTGTGCTGTGCCACTGGGGGAGGAAGTGGGGCAAGGGTGAGTAAAAATGCCATGATATTTCCTACCACTTGAATGTGGCTTTTTCCTGATTGGGTGTTCCCATGGTTGCTATAGACTCTGACCGTTTTCCAGAGCTTCCATGAAGTTATTTTAGCCATCCTCTAGTTGCTTTTTGAATGTATGCATGGCAGAATGGGGGTCTGAAGTTTCTGAGACAGCCATTTTGCTGACATCAGAATATACTGCTATACCGTGTGGCGCAGCCAAAAAAAAAAGAAGAATATATTGCTAAAGTTTTCTTTTACTCCCTGAATTAATAAAATAAGAGCTAACATATAGTGAGGGATTGCTGAGTGCTGTGTTCTGCTCTAAGCACCTTGTGTACATCAATCCTCTAGCAACCCCAAGGTAGGCACTATTATCCCCCATCTCACAGGTGAGGACAATGAAGTTCAAAAAGCATCTTGCCCACAAGACTACAGCCGGAGGAGGCAGAGGCGGGGAACCAGCCCAGGCAGCTTGGTTCTGAGCCCCCACATTTAACCGCTGTTTTACACACAGCAGAGTTAGCTACCTCAGCCACTCTGTGCTGGTCCTTTTGGTCTAGGATGCTCTATCCAGAGTCCAGGGAGCATCCCGTGGCTGTTTTCTTCCAGAATCTAGAGAGCACTGGCTGTCTTTCATGTTTAAGAGGAAGGTGGTCCAGCTTGCCAGAGGCTCTGTGGGCACTCGTGGGCCAGGTGCTGGTAGGGTTCAGGTGAGTTCAAGGTGGGAACCCTCCAGCTTGTTGATACCGCTTCTACCTCGTCCATGATGCGCCAATTTCTCCAGAAAAGACTCGCACAACCCCCTGCCTAAGGAAACAGACCATTTGGGGAGCAGGGCAGAAGATATGGTCAAGGGTCTCATCTATCCCCATAGAGAATTTCTCTTAATTCCTCTGTTTTCCACCTCCATGGCTCCCCTCTGCTGAGCCTGGTGCCTCCTATTCTGCAGACTGTAAGTCCAAGTGCTATCTAACAGAAATATAATGCAAGCAACATTTCAAAAGAGATGAAATTAATTTTAATAATTGTATTTAACCCAATATATCCAAAGTACTATAATTTCAACATGTAATAAATATTAAAAAGTATTAATGAGGTGTTTTACTTTTTTGTACTAACTCTTTGATATTCAGTGTATACTTTACAGTTGTGATGCATCTTAGTTGGAAACGGCCACATTTCAGGCACTCAGAAGCCACACATGACTCGTAGCTACCATACTGGACGGCCAAAGTCTGGAAAATAAGCTTCATGTCTGCCATGGAAGAGTCATCTAGCCCCGTGGAGAAAGTGAGGAAGTGAGGAAGCCCAGCCACCCCCAGCCAGATGCCCACCAGACTGGGCATTTAGGGCCTGCTGGGCAAACTGGCTCACTTCCTGGTGTTCTCTTCCCCAAGCAGGCCCGCGGCTGCACTTTCTCCGCCACATCAGTTTTCACTTTCTTTCCATTGGCTTTTCTTAAAAAACAAACAAGGCTGTCTAATATCTGAAGCATTCCAAAGAGTACATGCAGCACTTATGTAAGATGTAAAGCCTAGTAATAAAGTACGTCATGAACCCCCAAGCCCCTGCTAAGTCGGTCATCTGCTACAGGGCTGCACCCCAACGTCTGCTCCTCCCACGCTGACCCCTCTGTCTCCCCACCAGCAAGGAACCGGAAGCCCGGGTTTTGTGTATCTGGGCTGTTCAGCCTTTCTTCCTCTTGGTTTACCACACGCGGATGTATCTGAAAATGAGACGGTGCTCAGTTATGCTTGTCTTTACTGTGCTGTGTGTACTTTTGGGCAACTTGCCCTGTCACCTACATTCTGCTTTAAGAGTTTCCGTGTTGCTACAGGAACCTAACAGGCACCTGCTGTCGCTGGATCAAATACTCCGCTGTGTGAACACACATTTGGGTTGTTTCCAAGCTGTACATTAGTATGAACAGCACTGCAAAAATTTCTCCAGAGCTTCCCCCAAATGGCAATCCTGGACCACAGAATATGAGGATGTTCAGCTTTGCAGGTTAATGCCTGTTTTCCAAAGTGGGTGTGTCAGTGCACCCCTCTCGCCAGCAGCCCAAAGACCTCCAACACCCGGGTTTGTCAGACGTTCTCAGTTTCGCCAATCTAAGTATCTGCAAAGTGGGAGCTCACTGTCACCTCTGGATACTAATGAGGTAGGACATCTCTTTATGTGTTTAGCCACCATTCTTGTTCGTTTTTCTTGTTCGTTGACATGCCTGACTGTCTTTTGTCCATCCGCAGGAGTCCTCTACACACGCTGGATTATAATCCTTTATAGGCTTCCCACTCTGTACTTGTCTGTTCACATTCTTTATTGGGGCTTTTTGATAAAGGGGAGAACTTAATTTTAATCTGGTAAAACTGGTCGTTTCTATTTAAGAGTTAACATTTTTTGTGACTTAAAAAAACCTTCCCTACCAAGGTCATAAAGGTATTCTCCTCTACGGTCTTCCAGGAGTTTTTCTTCAAGTAACCTGAAACCGATCTTTCGTACACTGTTCATCAGGGATCTGACGGCATTCCTTTCGGACTCCATCCTTTGTCTAGTGAGGGGTAATCCACTTCTGTCTCAAATCAAGTTTCTCTGGTCCATTTCTGGCAGCTCTTCTGTCTCACCAGCCAATCCCTGAGCCAATTGTGAAGGAAGCCTCAGCACTGGCAAGGCTGGTGCGTGCTTCTTTCTCTTCTTCAAAGTGGACAAACGATATTAGGACTTTATCCTTCCACGGGTTTTAGAACTGACTTATCGTATTTCCCAGAACACTGAATCCACAGATCAATATAAGCAGAACAGGCAGCTTTACCACACTGAGCCTTCCTTGCTAAGAACACCCTGTCTCTACTTATTCAAGTCTTCTTTAATGTCTCTTAATAAAGCTGTGAATTCTCCAGTAAAACTTTTACATTCCCATTTGTATCAGACATGGTTCACTCAGGAGAGCAGGGACCACGTAGGTATTTCCAACACGAAGGGAATTTGTGCTTTCAAACAACTGACAAGGCTGGGGGACGCACAAAGAAAATGGGCCACCTCTAACCGTCAATGCCCCCTCTGTGCTGCAGCTGAGAGCAAGCAGGCCAGTCTGCCACCCACCGCTGAGCAGAAAATGCTGCCGGGACCACCGCCACTCTGCAGCCCTGCCACGCTCCCACTGTCTGAGCCCACACACCCACACTGTGCCCAGGGGAAGAAGGGGCCCCCTCCCTTCCACCTTCCAAATGTCACAGGAATGCATCTCAGGGGCTAAACAACACCAGAAGCCTCTGGCAGGGGGTCTGGGTAAGACAGCTCCAGCCCCTGAAAGGCAGGGACTGTCCTGAAGGCCCAGACTGCATCAGGCACACCATCTGCTTTCTACCTCCCCAAAATACTGCTGAAATTACTGATCTACTGTGTCATCTTTTCCCATTTTCTTGGTCCCTGTGGTTTTACATCTTTTCTACTCTTGTTATAATTTTAGCAGCCTTTTAGTGGGACAATGAAATAATCTCTTGTGGTCACTCAAGAAGTCCCGCAGTCTAAGTTCAAAAGCAGCCAGACCTAGCACAGCTAGGACTTCCCACAGATTTACTTAAACTTCACCACATCAGGAAGGTCACAGCTGAGCCCCTGCCTGCACCCCGCACGCACAAAGATATTCAATGACCGGGTGGGCTCCCAGACACGGGCCTGCCCTGGAGGCTCCCAGCCTGGCCGCCACCATCCCCAATGTCACCAGAAAGACAGACGCCTCAACCAGAGACACGCACGAGACAGCCAAGCCAGAACAGGCTCCAGGACGACCGGGAGGGGTCGTCTCTCAACGGTCACCTTCACAGGCAGATACTGTCCAACCCCTCGAGCCGACACCCAGGTCTTCAGCAGATGAGTGTGCTATGTGTGTGTGTCACAGGCACACGCACACACCCTGGACCAAGCTGAGAGCCAGGGCTGCTGTGAACACGCTGCTCTTGGGGGCAACCCTCATCGAGGGGACGGGAGCAGAACCGAGCAAAGGAGCCGCAACTCAGACTTCGTGTGGCATCCACCCCTGTCTCTGGGGCCCGAGAGAGCAGGATGGCAGGAGGGCCACGACTGGTCACCAGGGCTGCCACCCAGGGGCTCGCTGTGGGCCGCAGTGCCCCCAGACGTGGCCTCTTGGGCCCCCTCATGCCCCCCATGGCCCTGGCCCTGCAATCGGCTGCGCTGGGACCTGCCGGCAATGGGCATGTATTTTTTAAAGAGACACAGAAAGAGAGAGGGAGGAGGGGAGGGCGGCCACCACACGCGTCCCCCGGCCCGTCACTCACCTGGACAGTCGGCTTCATCACTCTCATCCTCACAGGTCACCAAGCCGTCACACTGCCAGGGGAGGGGGATGCACTGGATGGCGCCGCTGCGACAGGCAAACTGGCCTGGGTTGCACCGCAGCTCTGTGGGACCAAAGGCAAGAGGCTGTTGAGGATGCGGCGCCACCTGCACCTCTGAGCACACGGGGCAGGGGTGACACAGACACTGACCAGACAGAGGTGCCAGCACACTAGGTGAATGCAGGGGGAGAGGCCACCCCCACCCGGGGCCCCAGGCCACTGCCTGGATGAGGTGGGGGCACGGGGCTCCCGAGGCTTCACAAGGTGCACAGGATGGCACAGGAGGGGAGGAACAGGGGAGCCCGCCACGAACCGAGACCACGGGGACAGGTGGGAGGAAGGTATTTCGAACTTCAGGTCGCATGTTGTATGGAGCAAAGGTGATTTAGCCAGTAAGTGACATGACAAGACCTGTGCTTTAAGGAAGGTACAATGGGCAGTGGTTTCTGGAAGCAACTGTAATAGGGGACCAGACAAAACACTGAGTAACTCAGTATCGAAGGGCCTGACTGAGGCAGGGGTCAGCCAGCTCCTGCCACCCGCCCGCCCTGGCTCTCAGGTGTGCCGTCAGCAGGCACGGCTGGGGAGAGACCATCCTTGGGGTAAGAGGGAACAATAACAATCACTGAAGCTCATCAGGGCCACAAAAGCGCTTGTTCTCAGGATCCACACTGGAAAAAACTTCTAATTCATGGGGCACTGGGTCAAGATGCAGAAGAGTCTTGCCTGGTTAGTGGGGAAAAATTAACTCTAGGCTAAATGCTGCCCTAGTCCTGACTAACCAAGATTAAAATGAAGAGCTGAAATGACCAAACTGTTTGCAAGTCACATCCTAAAACAAAGCTCAAGAATATTTATAGGAATATGCAGAAATATGCAGAACTCAGAAAGTCAAAATTCACAGTCTGCCATCCAATAAAAAAATTACCAGGTATGCAAACAGAAAATTATGACCAAAATGAGGAGGAAAAAAAAATCAATCCAGAAATGGCAGAAATGACAGAAAAGATAAAAACATTAAGAATTATTATAACTGTATTGCAAATATTGAAGAAGTTAGAGGAAAGATTAAACATGTTAAGTAGAGATATGGACGATACAAAGAAAGAAACCTACTGTGAGAGATACAAACACACTGCACAGACAACAGAAACTCTAACAGAAAGGAAAGAAGGCTAGAAAAAAATGAATTGTGGCTCTGGGACCACTTCAAGCCACCCGCACACATGTACATGGAGGGGAAACAGAAAAAATATTTGAAAAAACAATGGCAGAAAAATTCCCCAATTTGATGAAAACTATAAACCCACAGATCCAAGTAGCTTGATGAACCGCAGACAGAAGAAACAGAGAGAAAAATACGCCAGGGCACATCATAATCAAATTGCCTAAAACCAGCAATAAGGAGAAAAGTCTTAAAAGCAGATAAAAAAGACATGATGCACAGAAAAACAAAGTAAAGATGACAGCAGATTTCTCACTAGAAACAACACAAGCTGGAAGACGCTGGAACAACACTTCTCAGTCTGAGAGGAAAAAAGAAAAGACTGCCAACCTGGAGGCATTTAAAGCAAATGCACACATACTCCATTGTGGGGTTTATAACCTGAGTGGAAGTAAAATTGTGACAACAGCAGCACAAAAGCCAGGAAGGGAGAAACTGAAGCATACCGTTTAAAGGCTCTAACACTACAGGTAAAGTGGTCTGTCCCATAAATGCGATAAGTTAAAGTTGAATATCACTAAGCTAACACAAGAGCTACAGCAAATAAGCCAACGAGGAAGACAAAAGGAACAAAACATACTCAACCTAAAGGAAGAATAAACAAAGGGAAAAGGAAACAACAGTTGGCACAAATAGAAAACAAACGACAAAATGGTAGACTGTTATCAAATTTGCCTGATCAATAAACATATGGGGTGATCGAAACACCCTAACTAAAAGGCAGAATTTGTTACATAGGTAAAAAAGCACGATGAAACTACATGTGTCTAAAAGAAACCCACTTTACATAAGGACACAAATAGGTAAATATGAAACAATGGACAAAGATATGTCATGCTAACACGGATCAAAAGAAAGCAGAGGTGGCTGTATATATATATATTTATATATATATTTTTTTTTGATTTATTTTTTGGCTGCGTTGGGTCTTTGTTGCTGCATGGGGGCTTCCTCTAGTTGCGGTGAGCAGGGACTACTCTTCGTTGTGGTGGGCATGCTTCTCATTGCAGTGGCTTCTCTTGTTGCGGGGCACGGGCTCTCGGCGCATGGGCTTCAGTAGTTGTGGCACACGGGCTCAGTAGTTATGGCTTGTGGGCTCTAGAGCGCAGGCTCAGTAGTTGTGGCGCACGGGCTTAGTTGCTCTGTGGCATGTGGGATCTTCCTGGACCAGGGCTCGAACCCGTGTCCCCTGCATTGGCAGGCAGATTCTTAACCACTGCACCACCAGGGAAGTCCCAGGGGTGGCTGTATTAATACCACACAAAGGAGACTTCAGGGAAAATAATATTACGAGGAATGAAGAAGGTATGTAATAGTGATAAAGGACATAATAACCTTAAATGTCTCTGCATCTATAGCAGAGCTTTAAATGAAGGAAAAACTGCTGTAACTGCTAATAGACAAATCCACAATCAACTTCAATCCCTTCTCTCAATAACTGATAGAACAAGCAGACAGAAAATCAGCAAGGGGGGCTTCCCTGGTGGCGCGGTGGTTGAGAATCTGCCTGCTAATGCAGGGGACACGGGTTCGAGCCCTGGTCTGGGAGGATCCCACATGCCGTGGAGCAACTGGGCCCGTGAACCACAACTGCTGAGCCTGCGCGTCTGGAGCCTGTGCTCCGCAACAAGAGAGGCCACGATAGTGAGAGGCCCGCGCACCGCGATGAAGAGTGGCCCCCACTTGCCGCAGCTAGAGAAAGCCCTAGCACAGAAACGAAGACCCAACATAGCAATCAATCAATCAATCAATAAATAAATCTTTAAAAAAAAAGAAAATCAGCAAGGATACAGACAACCTGAACAACACTATCAACCAGCTGGACCCAACCGACATTCACAGAAATCTCTGCCCAACTACAGCAGAATACACAATCTTTTCACATGCGTACAAAACATTAACCATAATAGATAAATATACGAGCCATAAAACAAATCTCAATACATTCATAAAGGTTCAAATTTAAGTGTGTGGCTTGATCACAATGGAATTAAATTAAAAATCAACAGCAGGGGCTTCCTTGGTGGCACAGTGGTTAAGAATCCGCCTGCCAATGCAGGGGACACGGGCTCGAGCCCTGGTCTGGGAAGATCCCACATGCCACCGAGCAACTAAGCCCGTGCACAACTACTGAGCCTGCGCTCTAGAGCCTGTGAGCCACAACTACTGAGCGTGTGTGCCACAACTACTGAAGCCCGCACGCCTAGAGCCCGTGCTCCGCAACAAGAGAAGCCACTGCAATGAGAAGCCTGCGCACCGCAGCGAAGAGTAGCCCCTGCTCACTGCAACTAGAGAAAAGTCCGTGCACAGCAATGAAGACCCAACTCAGCCAAAAATAAATAAATAAATTATTAAAAAAAATCAACAGCAGAAAGATGTCTGGGAAATCCCCCAACTGTATGGAAAACAACTGACATACTTCTAAATAGCCTATGAGTCAAAGGAGAAATGAAAAGGGAGATTAGAAAGCATTTTAATTTAATGAAAATTTGTGAAATGCAACTAAAGCAGTTCACAGAGGCAAATGTATTGCATTAAATTTCTATATCAGGGGACTTCCCTGGTGGCGCAGTGGTTAAGAATCCACCTGCCAATGCAGGGGATGAGGGTTCGAGCCCTGGTCTGGGAACATCCCACAAGCCGAGGAGCTACTAAGCCCGTGCACCACAACTACTGAAGCCTGAGCGCCTAGAGCCCGTGCTCCACAACAAGAAGCCACTGCAATGAGAAGCCCATGCACTGCAACGAAGAGTAGCCCCTGCTCACGGCAACTAGAGAAAGCCTGCGTGCAGCAACAAAGACCCAACACAGCTGTAAACAAACAAATAAATATTTTTAAATGTTTAAAATTCCTATATCAGAAAAGAAGAAAGGTCTCAAATCAATGACCTCAGCTGCCACTTTAAGAAATCAGAAGAACAAATGAACCCAAAGTAAGCATCAGCCAAGAAGTAAAAAAAGATCAGAGAGAAAATTGATGACACAAGAAAACAGAGAAAATAACAACTGGATAGCCATTTAAAAAAAGAAAAGAAAAACTGTGATCCATTTCTTGTGCCAAAAATTAACTCAGAATAAATCACAGAGCTAAAAGTAAAACCTAAGACTATAAAACTTCTAGAAGAAAACATAGGAGAAAATCTTTGCGACCTTGGATGAGGCAAAGATTTCTTAGATACCTACACCAGAAGTATAATCCATAAAAGAAAAAGTTGATAAATTGGACTTCATTAAAATAGAGAACTTTCCTTTTCAAAAGACATTGTTAAGAGAATAAAAATAAAAGTTGCATACTGGGAGAGAACTGTAAATCACACATCTGATAAAGGATTTGTATCCAGAATATATAAAGAACTCTCGTATTTCTTTTGAGAACTCTCATATTCTCAAAAGAAAACAACTCACCCAATTTTTTAAATGGGCAAAAGATTTTAATGGACAATTAACTAGGGAATTCCCTGGCGGTCCAGTAGTTAGGACTCGGTGCTCTCACTGCCAGGCTGCCAGGGCCCCAGGTTCAATCCCTGGTTGGAGACCTAAAATCCCGTAAGCCTTGAGGCATGGCCAAAAATAAAAAAAAAAAAGAATGCACAATTAACCGAAGAAGATATACAGATGGCAAAAACACATAAAAAGATGCTCAACATCATTACTCATTAAGGAAATGCAAATTAAAGTCCTAATGAGATACCATTACATATTAGAATGGCTAAAATGAAAAATGACGATACCAAGAGCTGACAATATGTGAGGTAATTAGAACTCTCCTACAGTGCTAGTGGGAATGTAAAAATGGTACAACTACTGTGGAAAACAGTTTGACAGTTTCTAAAAGGCTGAATATATATCTACCATATGACACAGTCATTCCACTCCTAGGGATTTATCCAAGAGAAGTATATGACCATACAGAGACATGTTCAGAGTAACATTATTTGCAATAGCCAAAAGCTGGAAACAACCCAAATGCCCCAAACAACTGAATGGATAAGCAAACTGCAGTGGAGCCATACCATGGAATACTACTCAGCAGTAAAAAGGAATGAACCACTGAGATGCAGCAACGTGTAAGACAAAAGAAGACCAAAACGAGCAGCCAGCTGCAGGCTGCAGTTTGCCAAACCCTGTTCTAGAGTTAAGTGTCGAAATAAACCTACCCATACCCAGCACCTAACACAGGGAGGTGCCCACTGAATGTCTGCCGAACTGAACTACTCTGTTCTTTAAGTCGCTAACAAAGCGTCATCAGTTCTGATATCCCCGGGAAGGTTCTTTCCCTTCCTGACTCACCTGCACAGTGCAGGGGCTGTTCAGAAAGCAATCCAACCTGTGACTCACTGGTTAACACATGTGAATTGCTCATTCAAAAAATATTTGCCAAGCACCACTTCATGCTGGGCAACCCTCCAGGTGATTGCGCTAGTGTGGTCAACGGAGCAGGAAGAGCCAGTACGTGGCACAGCCTGCCTCGCATGCCAGGCGGGGACCAACACACGGTCAGCTGCTTACTGTGTCCGCTGGGGATTCCCGAGGGTCTCACTGGTGTTACTCCAGCTGTAAATCAACATTCCCTTTCCTTTCTTCCTCAATATCCTCCGGGTCCCCTTGTAAAGCATCCAGCACAATTTCTGCCATGTACAAAGCTGCTCAAAATCGTCCCCCCCTCTTTCCACTACTGGCTTCACCAAGGTCCTGTCCCAGCCCCCTCTTGTGATGACTATCTCCTGGCTGGCTATTCTAGACAATGGATTGTTCATGCTTTTTGAAATAATCCATGCCCTCATCATGTACGTGCAAGGCCACAACACCAAAATACGAACTTCTTTCACACTAGTTCTCAAATCTTTTCATTTCAAAACCTTTTTATACTCTTAAAAATTCTGAGGACACCAAACATCTTTTGTTTATATGGGATACATCTATCAACATTTACTGTATTGGAAATTAAAGCTGAGAAACTGTGTAAACACAAGCTTCCCAAGCATTTACTCAAAAGGTCAAACACATCATAAACGCTGGAGAGGGTGTGGAGAAAAAGGACCCCTCCCACACTATTGGTGGGAGGTAAACTGGTGCAGTTACTATGGAGAACAGTACGGAGGTTCCTCAAAAACTAAAAATAGAGCTACCATATGATCCGGCAATCCCACTCCTGGGCATATATCTGGAGGAAACCATACTTTGAAATGATACATGCACCCCAATGTTCACTGCAGCACTATTTACAATAGCCAGGACATGGAAGCAACCTAAATGTCCATCAACAGATGAATGGATAAAGATGTGGTACATATATACAATGGAATATTACTCAGCCATAAAAAAAGAATGAAATAATGCCGTTTGCAGCAACATGGATGGATCTAGAGATTATCACACTAAGTGCAGTCAGACAAAGAAAAACAAATACCATATGATATCACTTACATGTGGAATCTAAAAATGATACAAATGAACTTATTTACAAAACAGAAACAGACTCACAGACTTAGAAAACAAACTTATGGTTACCAAAGGGGAAAGGTCAGGGGGAGGGATAAATTAAGAGGCTGGATTAACATATACACACTACCAGGACCTCCTGTATAGCACAAGGAACTCTACTCAATACTCTGTAATAACCTATATGGGAAAAGAATCTGAAAAAAGAATGGATATATGTATAACTGAATCACTTTGCTGTACACCTGAAACTAACACTACATTGTAAATCACCTATACTCCAATATAAGAAAAAAAAAAAGCTTAAACACAGAGTTACTACAGGAGCCAGCAATCCCACTCCTAGGTATGTGTCCAAGAGAACTGAACGCCAGGACTCACAGACACCTGTCCTCTGATGCTCACAGCAGCATGACTCACCAGAGCCAAGAGGAGGAACAACCCAGGTGTCCAGCAACAGATGATGGATAAACAAGCTGCGGCCTGTCCATACAATGGAATATTACTGGGTCATAAAAAGGAAGCAAATTCTGACACATGCTACAATGTGGATGAACCTTGAGGACATTATACTCAGTGAAACAAGCCAGACACAGGAAGACAAGTACTGTACGACTCCACTTACATGAAGTCCCTGGAGCAGTCAAATCCACAGAGACAGAAAACAGAAGAGGTTGTCAGTGGACGGGGGTTGGGGATGGGGAGCTTTTGTCTGATGGGGACAGAGCTTCAGTTTGGGAAGATGAAAAAGTTCTGGAGATGAATGGCAGTGATGGCTGCACACCACTGCCAATGTACTTACACTGACCTGTACACTTAAAATGGTTAAAGTGGTAAACCTGATGTCATGTGAATTTTACCACAATTTTTAAAAACCCTTTAAAAGAAAGGAGAGAGAATAAATGAATGAATGAATGAATGAATGAAAAGAGAGAGAATCCCAAGCACATATCCCATTGGCCATCACATCAGGTAGCCTCTGGAAACAGCACTCTGCACCTGTGAGAGGGAGAGAGAGGCAGAGGACCCCTTGGTGCTGTCATGAAAATCATCTGACCTCTTGGAGTCCTAGAAACCCCAGCCACATGGGGAGAGCTACTGCTTTTTTTTTAAAAAATAAATTTATTTATTTATTTATTTTTATCTTTGGCTGCATTGGGTCTTCGTTGCTGTGCACGGGCTTTTTCTCTAGTTGCGGCGAGCGGGGGCTACTCTTCGTTGTGTGCACAGGCTTCTCATTGAGTTGGCTTCTCTTGTGGAGCGTGGGCTCTAGGCGCATGGGCTCAGTAGTTGTGGCTCGCAGGCTCTAGAGCGCGGGCTCAGTAGTTGTGGCTCGCGGGCTCTAGAGTGCAGGCTCAGTAGTTGTGGTGCACGGGCTTAGTTGCTCCGCAGCATGTGGGATCTTCCTGGACCAGGGCCCGAACCCGTGTCCTTCGCATTGGCAGGCGGATTCTCAACCACTGCGCCACCAGGGAAGCCCAGAGCTACTGCTTTAACCACGCGATGTCTGGGGCCTGGAGGACTCGTGCCCTGTAGAAATGTCATGTCTCTGCAGTAGATTCTTTCTCTAGATTCAATTTCTTCTTTGTCAGCAAGTCTTGGCCTCATTTTAAATTATGTAAAGTGAGCTGTCTCAGGTTTCTGTGTGAAATTTAGTACATGGCCTAAATTGTCTGGAACTGATTTCCTCTCAACATTTACCCACAAAGAAATAGAGGAAGGGACTTACATGGCGGACCAGTGGTTAGGACTCTGTGCTTTCACTGCCCAGGCCCGGGTTCAATCCCTGGTCAAGGAACTAAGATCTCACATGCCATATGGCGCGGCCAAAAAAAAAAAAAAAAAAAAAGAAAGAAGTAGAGGGGGACTTCCCTGGTGGCACCAGTGGTTAAGAATCCACCTGCCAATTCAGGGGACACGGGTTTGAGCCCTGGTCTGGGAAGATCCCACATGCCGCGGACTAAGCCTGTGCACTACAACTACTGAGCCTGTGCTCTAGAGCCCGAGCGCCACAACTACTGAAGCTCGAGCGCCTAGAGCCCGTGCTCCGTAACAAGAGAAGCCACTGCAATGAGAAGCCCGCACACCACAATGAAAAGTAGCCCCCGCTTGCCGCAACTAGAAAAAGCCTGCGCACAGCAACGAAGACCCAACGCAGCCAAAAATACATAAATTTATTAAAAAAGAGAAATAGAGGAAAATGGCATACAGCAGAAGCCCATCACTTGGGAAATCAAAACTCAGCCCAGAAGTGCAGGAGCGGGTTGGGCCCCCTCTCCCCAGCCACCACGGCCCAGGCTCCCAGCGGCCCTCAGGCCCAGTCCTAGGCCACCCGGCCTCCCCAACGTGGTTCGCACATGCTTCCCCGGAAAGAGCTCAGGGTGGGGCCCAGTGGGCACTGGGCAGCACTGCACAGGGCTAGAAGGCATGGCGCCTGGGTATGAGGGCTGCCAGTTCCTGCTAACAAGTGCTGACAACGCAGAGAAGTCAGATGCAGATCCGCGGGTCGCCCTGCAAGGCGGGCCCCCTGCAGAGGGCTCACCTGAGTCCCAAGGTCAGAGGCTGAGAATAAGGGGCCTGAACCCCCAGTGACCACAGGGAAGGCCCTAGGCTGGACCCCTGCCACGATCAGGGAAGGTGGGGCATGTGCCCTGGAGGGAGCCCTGTGTGGCCGGGCCCAGCGGGACACATGAACCAAAGGGACCAAGTGCCTTCATGGTCACGCTGTGAGGAGCCACGCAGGAGTAGCCCCAGAACACCCACGGCAGCAGGGCCTGGGAGGCCGTTTTAGAACCAACTGTGATCACATCAGCAACTCCCACCTTCCCGACGGGTTCCAAGTGCCACTTGCCCTTTCAGGAGGTGAAGGGCCGCCTCCAGCCTTCCTCCGGCACCCCCTCCTCCCATGTTCTTGGGAACCCTGACTCAGCTATTCCCACGGCTCCCCCTGTAGCACCCCTGGCCCGTTCCCAGTGGTTCCCAGTCGCTATCACTTCACGGCTCCAGCAGGTTCCTGGCATGATATACAGGGAGATGAGCTTTGAAAGAAGCCCCAGGGACCTGTCCTGAGACAAACCGCAGGCCTCAGCTCCCGGACTGCAGTGAAGCCCCTTGTCAGCCAAGACCCCTACTCCACCTTGCTGGGCTCCATCCCCTCCTAAGGGTGGTGGACACGAGGCCCCAAGGAGGTGGCCAGCTACACAGCTTCATGTGTGTCCTCCGTCTCCTGGAATGACTCCGGGGCCCTCTGAGGAGGAACATGCTCTTGGAGGGACCTGCCCGGGGAAAGAGGCAGGCCCAGGGCTCTGAACGGTGCGGCGCCCCGTCGAGGCCCCGTGGACAGGAGGCCTGGGCGGCCCTGGGCTCAGGCAGAAGTCAGGGTCACAGCAGGAGGGACACTGGCATCTGATCTTCAAGCCGCAAGGCGCTCAGAGACCAGCTGCCTGTGACCCTCAAGCCCGAGGGCCCAGAGTTCTAGAGGGAGACGGAGGCACATGGCTCAGGGCAAACTATAGACTGAAGTGTTACCAGTGGGGTTTAAAGGCAGGCCAGACACCTCGCTGCTTATGCTATCCCCACCTCAGCCGCCTGGCTCCCTCAGCAGAAGGGCTGACCCACCTGCCCTGTCCCCTGTCGGGCTGGCACAGCAGGATAGGACCCAGATCCCCAGCCCCGAAGCCAGCAAAGCTAAGTGGAATCCAGGCAGGAATCACAGCCGCCCCGTCAGGATGCTCTGCACTCTGATGTGGGGCGTGACTAACCCATCGTCCTTCAGAGGGTTGGGTCCAAGTTTTCTGATTCTGACCCATTTTCTCTCTGTTAAGACAGAAGTCAGAGGACTCATGAAACGCAGTGCCTCCATAGAGGTCAGCCCCACAAAGCCCCAGGGGACCAGGGCTGCCTGTCTGCCAATGGGACCTGCAGAGCCAGGGATGCACCAAAGCACTGTGAACATGAAAAGGCTCCTGTGGTGGTTTCAAAATACATCCACTGATGCTTCGATGTGCCTCCCTACCACCAGGGGCTCCCCAGTCACTGTGACCTTCAAACCCTTCACTGAGCCAGGGCCAGGCTCCCCCTCACTCAGCCCACCTGAGGGAGAGAAGACACCCCCTGCTTCCCGGCACCTGCCTGCCCCAGGGGAGCGGCAGCCACTCCCGCCCATCAGCCGAGGAGTCACAAGGCTGGACATTGCTCCCACCAGCACAAAGTGACAAGGCCGAAGTTCAGTGTTGATTTCTCATAAATGACAAGCACGTTCTACATCTACATCTACATGACCATGACCTGCAACCTTCTCTCCTCAGACACGGCCCAACCAGGACACTGGCTGGTCTGCTGTGCCTGCCCTGCCCTGTGAGTCTCCTCGGTGGATGTTCGGGAAAGAAGGCCTGGCTGCAAGTGAGTGAGCCTAAAAGAGGAGGGGAGACCCCAGGAAAAGGACGGGACCAGAGAGGAGAGGCAGGATTGCCACGCATTTCTACTGAACCAACAGCACCTCAAGGAACGAACAGCAACTGGCAACAAGTCTACACTTTATGAGGGCTGGGTGCAGGGGAGGGAGGGAGGGGCATACTTGGGAGGGAGACCAGGGCAAAGGGGTGGGCAGAACTGGAGTTACAGCATCCGCCTCTGACGGAACATCCACCAGCAGCTTCATCCAACACTCATGCCACACACTTTTTACTTTTATTTTTTTCTCCCGGTTTTATTGAGATATAATGACAAACAGCACTGTATAAGTTTAAGGTGTGCACCGTAATGATCTGACTTACAGACATCGTGAAATGATTATCACAATAAGTTTAGTGAATATCAATCATCTCATATAGACAGAAAATTAAAGAAGCAGAGACATTTTTTTCCTTGTGATGAGAACTCTTAGGGTTTATTCTCTTAACGACTTTCCTACATAACACGCAGCAGTGTTAATTCTATTTATCATGTTGTACATTACATCCTGAGCACTTATTTATCTTATAACTGGAAGTTTGTACCTTTCGACTGCCTTCATCCAATTCCCCCTCCCCAACCCCCGCCTCTGGTAACCACAAATCTGATCTCTTTTCTCTGAGTTAATTTTTGTTTTTGAAGTATAACTGACCTACAACACTATGTTAGTTTCCGTTATATAACATAGTGATTCTATATTTCTATACACTTCAAATGATCACAACTCCAGCTACCATCTGTCACCATACAAAGTTATTATAATATTATTGACCATATTCCCTATGTTGTATATTTCATACCTGTGAACCAATTACATTGCAACTGTAAGTTTGAACCTCTTAATCTCCCTCACCTATTTCTTTCCTTCCCCTACCCCTCCCCTCTGGCAACCACCTGCTTCTTCTCTGTATCTATAACTCTGTTTCTGTTTTGTTACACTTGTTTGTTTTGTCTCTTTTTAAATTTTTATTTATTCATTTACTTATTTATTTATTTGCCTGTGCCGGGTCTTAGTTGCAGCACGTGGCACCTTTGTTGCGGCATGCAAGATCTTTAGTTGCAGCATGCGGGATCTAGTTCTCTGACCAGGGATTGAACCCGGGCCCCTTGCATTGGGAAGGCAGGGTCTTAACCGCTGGACCACCAGGGAAGTCCCTGTTTTGTTTTCTTTTAGATTCAACATATAAGTGAAATCATACAGTATTTGTCTTTCTCTGACTTATTTCAATTAGCATAAGACCCTCTAGGTACATCCACGTTGATACAAATGGCAAGATTTTATTCTTTTTATGGCTGAGTAATATCCCACTGTATATATATATACCACATCTTCTTCATCTACTCATCAATTGATGGGCACACTTAGGTTGCTTTCATATCCTGGCTATTGTATACAATGTTGCAATAAACATAGGTGTGCATATATCTCTTTTACTTAGTATTTTCATTTTCTTTGGATAAATACCAAGGAGTGGAACTGCTGCACCGTATATGGTGGTTTTATTTTTAACTTTTTGAAGACTCTCCATACTGTTTTCCATAGTGGCTGCACCAATTTACATTCCCACCAACAGTGCACGGAGGTTCCCTTTTCTGCACATCCTTGTCAACACTTGTTATTTGTTGTCTTTTTGATGACAGCCATTCCAACAGCTGTGAGGTGATATCTCATTGTGGTTTTGAACTGCATTTCACTGATGATTAGTGGTGTTGAGCATCTTTTCATGTGCCTATTGGCCATCTGTATGTTTTCTTTGGAAAAACATGTATTCACATCTCTGCCCATTTTTAAATGTTTATTCTTTTTTATGTGACTGTAAATGGGACTGTTTTCTTAATTTCTCTGACAGTTCAGTGTTAGTGTATAAAAATGCCACAGATTTCTGTATATTAATTTTGTATCCTGCAACTTTACAAAGTTCATTGATGAGCTCCAGCAGTTTTTTGGTGGCGTCCTTAGAATTTTCTATGTGTAGTATCATGTCATCTGCAAACACTGACAGTTTTACTTCTTCCTTTCCAATTTGGATTCCTTTTATTCCTTCTTTTTCCTTCTCCTTCTTTTTTGGCCACGTCATGCGGCATGCGGGATCTAAGTTCCCTGACCAGGGATAGAACCCGGGCCCCCTGCATTGGGAGCACGGAGTCTTAACCACTAGACGGCCAGGGAAGTCCCTATTCTTTTTTTTTTTTTTAATTTCTTTTTCTTGTCTGATTGCTGTACCTAGGACTTCCATTACTCTGTTGAATAAAAAGTGGCAAGAGTGGGCATCCTTGTCTTGTTCCTGGTCTCATAGGAAATGCTTTCAGCTTTTCACTGTTGAGAATGACGTTAGCTGTGGACTTGTCATATATGGCCTTTATTATGTTCAGGTACGTCTCTTCTATACCTACTTTGTTGAGAGTTTTTTAAAATTACAAACGGATGCTGAATTTTGTCAAAAGTTTTTCCATGTCTATTGAGATGACATTTTTATTCTTTAATTTGTTAATGTGGTGCATCACATTGATTGATTTGTGGATAGTGAACCATCCTTGCATCACTGAGAGAAATCCTACTTGATCGTGGGGATTTTAATGTATTAGTTTTTCTGCTTATTTTTTTTAATTTTATTTTTTTAAATTTTTGGCTGTGTTGGGTCCTCATTGCTGCGCACAGACTTTCTCTAGTTGTGGCGAGTGGGGGCTACTCTTTGTTGCGGTGCGTGGGCTTCTCATTGTGGTGGCTTCTCTTGTTGCAGAGCACGGGCTCTAGGCACACAGGCTTCAGTAGTTGCAGCACACGGGCTCAGTAGTTGTGGCACGCGGGCTCTAGGGCGTGCGGGCTTCAGTAGTTGTGGCTCACAGGCTCTAGAGCGCAGGCTCAGTAGTTGTGGCACATGGGCTTAGTTGCTTCCCAGACCAGGGATCGAATCCGTGTCCCCTGCATTGGGCAGGTGGATTCTTAACCACTGTGCCACCAGGGAAGTCCGGGATTTTAATGTATTGTTGAACTTGGTTTACTAATATTTTGTTGAGGATTTTGGCATCTATGTTCATCAATGATATTGGAATGTAATTTTCTTTTTTTGTGATATCTTTGTCTGGTTTTGGTATCAGGGTGATGCTGGCCTCACAGAATGAGTTCAGAAGCATTCCTCTCTGTAATTTTTTTGAATAGTTTGAGAAGGAAAGATATTAACTCTTCTCTAAATGGTTGGTAGAATTCACCTGTGAAGCCATCTGGTCCTGGACTTTTGTTTGTTGGGAGTTTTTTTTTTCTTACTGATTCAATTTCATTACTGGTAATTGGTCTGTTCATATTTTCTATTTCTCCCTGGTTCAGTCTTGGGAGATTTTGCATTTCTAGGAATTTGTCCATTTCTTCTAGTTTGTCCATTTTATTAGCATATAATTGTTCATAGCAGTCTTTTATGATCCTTTGTATTTCTGTGGTATCAATTGTAATGTCTCCTTTTTCATTTCGGATTTTATTTGGGCCCTCTCTCTTTCTTACTGATGAGTCTGGCTAAAGGTTTATCAATTTTGTTTAGCTTTTCAAAAACCCAGCTCTTAGTTTCATTGATATTTTCTATTGTTTTTTAGTCTCTATATTTTATTTATTTCTGCTCTGATCTTTCTTTGTTTCTACTAACTTTGGGTTTTGTTCTTCTTTTTCTAGTTTCTTTATGTTGTTTGAGATTTTCTTATTTCCTGAGGTAGCTTATATCATTATAAACGTTCAGAACTGCTTTTGCGATATCCTATAGATTTTGGATCATTGTGTTATTTTTTATTTATTTATTTATTTTTGGCTGCATCAGGTCTTAGTTGCAGCACGCAGGATCTTTTGTTGCAGTGTGTGGGCTTCTCTCCAGTTGTGGTGCATGGGCTCCAGATCGCATGGGCTCTGTAGGTGCGGCACGCAGGATCTTTTGTTGCAGTGTGTGGGCTTCTCTCCAGTTGTGGTGCGTGGGCTCCAGATCGCATGGGCTCTGTAGTTGCGGCACGCAGGCTCTCTAGTTGTGGTGCACAGGCTTAGTTGCCCCACGGCATGTGGGATCTTAGTTCCCCGACCAGGGATCGAACCCACGTCCCCTGCATTGGAAGGTGGATTCTTAACCACTGGCCCACCAGGGAAGTCCCTGGATCATTGTGTTTTTGTTTTCATGTATCTCCAGGAACTTAAAAATTTTATTTCTTCAATGATCCATTGGTTGTTTAGCAATATATTGTTTAGCCTCCACATGTTTGTGTTTTTTGTATTTTTTCTTGTAGTTGATTTCTAGTCTCATAGTGTTGTGGTAGAAAAAGATGCTCGATATGATTTCAGTCTTCTTAAATTTACTGAGACTTGTCTTGTGGCCTAGCATATGGTCTATGCTGGAGAATGTTCTGTGTGCACTTGAAAAGAATGTGTATTCTGCTGCTTTCAGATGGAATGTTCTATATAGGTCTATTAAGTCCATCTGTCTAATGTGTTGTTTAAGACCAGTGTTTCCTTACTGATTTTCCTTCCGGATGATCTCTCCATTGATGAAAATGGGATGTGAAAATTCCCTACTATTATTGTGTTACTATCAATGTCACCCTTTATGTTGTTTTATGTACTTAGGTTATTCCCATGTTGGGTGCATGTATATATATATTTTTTTAAGACTTCTTTTTTAATGTGGACTGAATTTTTAAAGTCTTTATTAAATTTGTTACAATATTGCTTCTGTTTTATGTTTTGGTTTTTTGGCCCTGAGGCATGTGGGACCTTACCTCCCTGACCAGGGATCAAACCTGCACCCCCTGCATTGGAAGGCAAAGTGTTAACCACTGGACCACCAGGGAAGTCCCTGGGTGCATGTATATTTACAACTGTTATATTTTATTCTTGGATTGATCCCTTGATTATTATGTAATATCCTTTTTGTCACTTCTTACAATCTTTTTTTTTTTAAATTTACTTATTTTTATTATTTATTTATTTTTGGCTGTGTTGGGTCTTTGTTTCCGTGCGAGGGCTTTCTCTAGTTGTGGCAAGCGGGGGCCACTCTTCATTGCGGTGCGCGGGCCTCTCACTATCGCGGCCTCTCTTGTTGCAGAGCACAGGCTCCAGACGCGCAGGCTCAGTAGTTGTGGCTCACGGGCCTCGTTGCTCCGAGGCATGTGGGATCTTCCCAGACCAGGGCTTGAACCCGTGTCCCCTGCATTAGCAGGCAGATTCTCAACCACTGCGCCACCAGGGAAGCCCCACTTCTTACAATCTTTGTTTTAAAGTGTATTTTGTCTGATGTAAGTATTGCTACCTCAGTTTTCTTTTCACTTCCATTAGCATGAAATACCTTCTTCTATCCCCTTTCAGTCTGTGTGGCTTTACATGTGAGGTGAGTTACCTTTAGGCTGCATATATATGGGTCTTATTTTGTGCATCCATTCAGCTACTCTGTCTTTTGATTGGAGTATTCAGTCGATTTACATTTAAAATATTTATTCATATGCACCTACTTAATTGCCATTTTGT
The DNA here is from genome assembly GCF_028021215.1 of Eschrichtius robustus. NCBI lineage: Eukaryota > Metazoa > Chordata > Mammalia > Artiodactyla > Eschrichtiidae > Eschrichtius > Eschrichtius robustus. The sequence continues at coordinate 27,497,575 of NC_090837.1, forward strand.
TGACTGTTTTTGAGTTGTTTTGTAGTTCTTTTTTGTTCCTTTCTTCTTCTTTTGCTCTATTCCCTTGTGATTTGATGAATCTTTCATGTTATATTTGGATTCTTTTTTTGTGTGTGTGTATTTATTACAGGTTTTTGGTTTGTGGCTATCATGAGGTTTATATATATAGTTAGATAGATACATAGATAGATAGATACGATTATTGTAAATTGCTGATCTCGAGTTCAAACGCATTCTAACCTGCATTTTTACTGCCCACCCCCGCACAAAGTTTACTGGTTTGACATCATTTTTTTTTTAAATTTTTATTTATTTATTTATTTATTTATGGCTGTGTTGGGTCTTCGTTTCTGTGCGAGGGCTTTCTCCAGTTGCGGCAAGCGGGGGCAGCTCTTCATCGCGGTGTGCGGGCCTCTCACTATCGCGGCCTCTCTTGTTGCGGAGCACAGGCTCCAGACGCGCAGGCTCAGTAATTGTGGCTCACGGGCCTAGTCGCTCCGCGGCATGTGGGATCTTCCCAGACCAGGGCTCGAACCCGTGTCCCCTGCATTGGCAGGCAGATTCTCAACCACTGCGCCACCAGGGAAGCCCGTGACATCATATTTTATATCTTTTTGTTTTGTGTATCCCTTTACTTATGATGGATATGGATGATTTTACTACTTTTGTCTTTTAACCTTCCTACTGGCTTCATACATGGTTGATTTACTACTTTCACTGTATATTTCCTTTTACCAATTAGATTTTTCCTTTCATTATTTTCATATTTCTAGCTGTGGTCTTTTATTTTCCACTAGGGAAGTCCCTTTAACATTTTTTGTAAAGCTGGTTTGATGGTGCCGAACTCTTAGTTTTTGCTTGGTTGTTAACATTTTGATCTCACCATGAAATCTGATGAAAGCCTTGCTGGTTTGCAGAACTGGAGTGATAGCTATCTCACATCTTATGTAACATATATCAGCAATTTCATACAACACTCAAAACATATTCTGATGACAGCCATGGTATAGTATAGCCAGTACATCTCAAGAGAAACAACAGCTATAGCAAAATCAGATTCTTGAAAGTTCATTTTGCATGTGCCAAGCAGTGTATAAAGTGCCTCGAATACATTTTTACATTTAGATCCTTAAGACAAACCCATTAGCTCCTTCAAACAACAGAGCCTTGTGCCTCCTGGGGGCCAGGTACTGTGCTGGATGCAAGCAAGAACAGAAGGAGAAGTACAAGGTCTCTGCCCTCACAGAGCTCAAAGTCTAGTAAGGAGGCAGATCTTCCCAACCATGGAGTAGGTAAAGATTACCATAAAAGAAAAAACTGATAAATTGGACTTCTTCAAAATTCATAATTTCTTTGATCAAAAGCTCAGTAAAGATACCTAGTTCAATGGAACAGAACACAGAGCCCAGAAATAAACCCACACTAATGTGGCCAATTGATTTTTGACAAAGGTACAAAGACAATTCAATGGAAAAAGAATAATATCTCAGTAAGTGGTAGTGAAACAACTGGAAGTCCACATATCAAAAAATGAAGCTCAACTCACAGACATACAAAACAAAATTATGGTTACCAAAGGGGAAAGGGGTGGGGGGCAGGAGGGATAAATTAGGAGTTTGGGATTAACAGATACACACCACTATATATAAACTAGGTAAACAACAAGGACCTATATATAGCATAGGAAACTATATTCAGTATCTGTAATAACCTACAATGGAAAAGAATCTGAAAAAGGATATATATGTAATATAAATATATGTATAAACATATATGTAAATATAAACATATATACATATATATATCTGAATCACTTTGCAGTACACTTGAAACTAACACAACAGTGTAAATCAACTATACTTCAAAAAATAAAAAATCCCAGTGCTCTACCACTCAAAAAAACAAAACAACAACAAAAACAAAAACCCAAAAAAAACAAACCTCAACCCATACCTTACATCGGATACAAATATTAACCCAAGACAGATCAAGGACTTAAATATAAAACCTAACAGTATAAAACTTCTAGGAGAAAATATAAGAAAATCTTTGTGAACCTGCGTTAGACAGAGTGCTTACATTCATCACCAAGAAGAAAAATTATTATAAACTGGACTTTACCAGAAGACAAGTGGTTGCCAGGTGGGACCTCAAGGCAGAGGAGGCACTGACCACAAGGTGCACAAGGGAACTACGGGGGGATAGAAGTGTGTTCCGCATCCTGAGTGTGGTGCTGGTTACATCTGTCAAAGCTCAAAGAATGATATACAGAAAGAGTGAATTTTAGTGTCCTCAACAAATAAACAGATGTTTTTAAAAGTACAGTTAAGCAAATGAATGGGTAAGTCACTGACAGAAAATATCTGCAATACATCTAAGAACTTTTGTATATCTGGAATACAAAAAGAACTTCTACAACTCAACAATAAATATAAATAACGAAAAGGCAAAAAACCTCATACAAGTGAGCAAAATACTTGAAGAAACACTTCTCCAAAGAAGATACATGAATGGTTAAAAAGGACATGAAAAAGGACTTCCCAGGTGGTCCAGGGGTTAAGACTCTGTGCTTCCACTGCAGGGAGCATGGGTCCAATTCTTGGCCGGGAAACTAAGATCCCGCATGCCATGTGGCATGGCCAAATTAAAAAAAAAAAAAAAAGGACATGAAAAAGTTCTCAACATCATCACTCACAGGGAAATGCAATTAAAAAGAACCACCTGATGGGACTTCCCTGGTGGCACAGTGGTTAAGAATCCGCCTGCCAACTGTTGGTGGGAATGTAAATTGATACAGCCACTATGGAGAACAGTATGGAGGTTCCTTAAAAAACTAAAAACAGAACTACCATATGACCCAGCAATCCCACTACTGGGCATACCCTGAGAAAACCATAATTCAAAAAGAGTCATGCACCACAGTGTTCACTGCAGCACTATTTACAACAGCCAGGACATGGAAGCAACCTAGGTGTCCATCGACAGATGAATGGATAAAGAAAATGTGGCACATGTATACAATGGAATATTACTCAGACATAAGAAGAAATGAAATTGAGTTATTTGTAACGAGTTGGATGGACCTAGAGTCTGTCATACAGAGTGAAGTAAGTCAGAAAGAGAAAAACAAATACCGTATGCTAACACACACATATGGAATCTAAAAAAAAAAAAAAAAAAAAAAAGGTACTGATGAACCTAGGGGCAGGACAGGAATAAAGACGCATACGTCAGGAATGGACTTGAGGACATGGGGAGGGGGAAGGGTAAGCTGGGATGAAGTAAGAGAGTAGCATTGACATATATACACTACCAAATGTAAAATAGGTAGCTAGTGGGAAGCAGCTACATAGCACAGGAAGATCAGCTTGGTGCTTTGTGTCCACCTAGAGGGGTGTGATAGGGAGTGTGGGAGGGAGATGCAAGAGGGAGGGGATATAGGGATATATGTATACATATAGCTGATTCACTGTTATACAGCAAAAACTAACACAACATTGCAAAGCAATTACACTCCAATAAAGATGTTAAAAGAAAGAAAGGGAGAGGGAGGGAGGGAGGGAGGGAGAGAGGGAGAGAGAGAGGAAGAGAGGAAGAGAGGAAGGAAGAAAGGAAGGAAGAAAAGAAGGAAGGAAGGAAGAAAGAGAAAGAAAGAATCCACTTGCCAATGCAGGGGACACAGGTTCGAGCCCTGGTCCAGGAAGATCCCACATGCCACGGACCAACTAAGAGAAAGAAAGAAAGAATCCACCTGCCAGTGCAGGGGACACGGGTTCGAGCCGTGATCCAGGAAGATCCCACATGCTGTGGAGCAACTAAGCCCATGCACCACAACTACTGAGCCTGCACTCTAGAGCCCGCGAGCCACAACTACTGAGCCCGCATGCTACAACTACTGAAGCCTGCACGCCTAGAGCCCGTGCTCTGCAACAAGAGAAGCCACTGTGATGAGAGACTCGTGCACCGCAACAAGGAGTAGCCCCCACTTGATGCAACTAGAGAAAGCCCACATGTAGCAGTGAAGACCCAATGCAGCCAAAAATAAATAAATAAAATAAATAAATTTATTTTAAAATATATAATAAAGAAGACACAAATACGGAGTTCCCTGGTGGTCCAATGGTTAAGACTCCATGCTTCCACTGCAGGGGGCATGGGTTTGATCCCTGGTTGGGGAAGTAAGATTCCACATGCCACGTGGTGCAGCCAAAAAAAAAAAAAGACAGAAATAAACAGAAAGACATCCAATATTCATGGACTGGAAGACTTAAGAGGTCAATACTGGGACTTCCCTGGTGGTGCAGTGGTTAAGACTCCGCCTGCCAATTCAGGGGACACAGGTTTGATCCCTGGTCCGGGAAGATCCCACATGCCGCAGAGCAACTAAGCCCGTGCACCACAACTACTGAGCCTGCACTCTAGAGCCCATGAGCCACAACTACTGAAGCCTGCACGCCTAGAGCCCATGCTCTGCAACAAGAGAAGCCACTGCAATGAGAAGCCCACACACCGCAACTAGAGAAAGCCCGCACGCGCAGCAATGAAGACCCAACAGAGCCAAAGATAAATAAAATAAATAAATTTCTAAAAAAAAAGAGGTCAATACTACCCAATCTACAGATTCAATGCAATCATTATCAAAATGCCAATGATTTTTTTTTTTGCCAAAAGAGAAAAATTCATCCCAAAATTAATGTGAAAACTCAAAGGACCCTGAACAGCCAAAACAATCTTAAGAAATAAAAACAAAGCTAGAGGCCTCACACTTCCCGATTTCAAAACATAGTAAATTACAAAGCTACAGTAAACAAAACAGTGAGTGGCATAAACAATGACATATAGGCCAATGGAACAGAATAGAGAGCCCTGAAACAAATCCTCACATATATGGTAAGATGATCTTTGAGAGAGTAGCAAGGTTACACAATGTGGAAAGGATAGTCTCTTCAACAAATAGTGCTGAGACAAGTGGACATCTACGTGCAAAAGAATGCAGCTGTACCCTTACCTTATACCATATACAAAAATTAACTCAAAATTATTAAGGACTTAAATATAAGACCTGAAACTATAAAACTCCTAGAAGAAAACATAGGAGAAAAGCTTCATGACATTGGATTTAGCAATGGTTTCTTGGATATGACACCAAAAGCACAGGCAACAAAGGCAAAAGTAGACAAAGGGGACTACATCAAATTTAAAGAAACAACAAACTAAAAATGCAACCTACAGAATAAGAGAAAACATTTGCAAATCATGCATCTGATTAGGGGTTAGTAACCAGAATATACAGAAAACTCCTAAAACTCAACAGCCTAAAAACAAACAACCCAATTCAAAGACAGGCAAAAGACTTGTTCCACTAATGTCCTTTTTCCATTCCAGGATCCAATCCAGGACACCACACTGAAGCTAGTATTACAAAGGAATTTCTTCTCTTTAAAAAAAAATACTTATTTATTTATTTATTTTTGGCTGCATTGGGTCTTAGCTGCGGCACGCAGGATCTTTCGCTGCCGTGCGTGGGCTCTTCGTTTCGGTGCGCGGGCGGTGCGCGGGCTTCTCTCTAGCTGTGGCGCGCGGGCTTAGTTGCCCCACGGAATGTGGAATCTTAGTTCCCTGACCAGGGACTGAACCGGCATCCCCTGCATTGCAAGGCGGATTCTTAACCACTGGACCACCAGGGAAGTCCCACAAAGTAATTTCTAATACACTCCATCAGAAGATTTTAAGGTAACAAAATAAAAAACATTAATAGCATTTATTAATGTTAAAATCTAAATAATTCAATCGTTATAAATTTTACTTGGCCTTTCTCTCCAGTGAGAGAACATACATAATTCTCTTCATACCACAGAAGCAAAACTGGAAAAAATATTTTAAGCAAATAGCAATATATACTAATGAGAGTTGATATGTTAAAACTGTAAATATCTACTCCTAAAATGATACTTTAATTTACCCAGGAAAATACTACAACCCACTGGAAAAAGAAATGTTTCCTTACCAATTAGCGTGATGAAATAGAAGATTGGTATACTAATGAGATTATAGTAAATACTTTTCTCAGTATTATTTGTTTAATAAATGTGGTTTCAAATCAATACAGTTTTGAACCTAACTGTTTAACAGACACACATAAGAGAAGAGAATTAATCCAAATAGCTTTTGGACCCAGTACTTTGAGTACATACCATCAGTCTAAAGACAAAAAAAGAGTTGGAAAAAAAAAAAAATTCCCGAACTCTAACTCAGTCAGTCTGCTGCTGGTAGTGGTAACAGGTATAGCACTCCTGAAATGGTTCTCTGTGCACTGTGGGAATAAGGAAATAGTAAATCTACTGATGTTGTTGGAAGCCCCAGCTCTACTGTAGAAAAAGGGAGATACCAATATGAACCAGGGAAAGGAAGCAAGACCCTGGGATGCTGGGTTGGAACTAAAGATACAGTATGAGCTTATAAACAGAGACTCACACAGGCACACCCATACGCCCACACTACAGAGACGGACACACGCCCCAGCTGGACCAAAAGGTCTAGCAGCAGCAAGGTCCTCTTGGCGATGAACACGCCTAGCACCAAAATCTTGGTTTCTCCAAGAATACCATCTCCCACTAAAAGGAACCAGTGCTCCGTGGAAAAATGTCCACGCCCAAAACAACTGCAATATAATCAACAAAATGAATGACAATAATGACTATCATGCACTGAATAAGAAGAAGAATGCATGAGTCCATACCGATGTTAAAGAGGAAGAACAAGCTTTTTTACAGTAGACTAGTAATAAATGAAAGAGGAGTAAGAGAAAACCATCATTTAGCAATCATCACAGCAGTAACTGATTCAGGCAAGAATCAACAATAGATGCTTAAAACCACTGGGCCAGGGCTTCCCTGGTGGTGCAGTGGTTAAGAATCAGCCTGCCAATGCAGGGGACATGGGTTCGAGCCCTGGTCTGGGAAGATCCCACATGCCGCGGAGCAACTAAGCCCATGAGCCACAACTACTGAGCCCATGAGCCTAGAGGCTGTGCTCTGCAACAGGAGAAGCCACCACAATGAGAAGCCCGCACACCACAATGAAGAGCAGCCCCGGCTCGCTGCAACTAGAGAAAGCCCGCACGCAGCAACGAAGACCCAATGCAGCCAAAAAAACCCACAAAAAAAACAAAAAAAAACCCCCACACTGGGCCAAGTGATCTGTCTCCCTAACAAGTACCTGCCGACCACAAAGGGGGAAAGAAAGCCACGTTTCCAGTCAAGAAATGCAGTCAAAGCCACCTCACCACATGGCCACAGTTAACAAGGCTATTCCTGGGACAAGCTGCCAGCTGTGCCCAGGATGCACGCCCTGAAGGGGACTCAATGTCTCGGGGGATCACTCCTGCCAAAGATGCGGCAATTGAATCTGACCACGAGGAAACAATCTGATAAACCCGTAAGGAGGAATATTCCAAAAAATGGTCAGCCTGTACTGTTTAAAAAGTCCACACCACGAAAGACAAAGAAAGCTAGGGAACTGTACCAGATTTCAGAAGATTAAATGCACATGACAATTAAATGCAGCAGATGATCCCGGGCTGGATCCTGGATTGGGGGAAAAAAATGTGTGGTGAATGGGACAACTGGCAAAGTGGGGATATGGCTCATGGTACTACCCCCGTGTTAGCAGTCCTAAACGTGCTTCCGGGAGAATGGTTTGTTCTTAGGAAATAGGGGAAATGAACTTAGAAATGAAGGGTCATGTCTGTGTGTGCAGATACATTTTATCTCTGAACATGCGCGCACGCGTACACACACACACAAAAAGCGTGCAGATGTGGGATGAGTCAGATGTCACAATCGGTAAATTTAAGTGAACTGTATACAGTTGGAGTTCCAAGTACTATTTTTGCAACTTTTCTAGAAGCATGAAATGTTTTCAAAGTTAAAAATGTTTTGGAAAAAGAATGAGGTAACCCTCTGCCTTCCTCTGAAGGAAGATACTTTGAAATCTTAATTCTTTTTGGAATTAAAGCTTCTTCATGCCAATAAAACATGCAGATCATTGGATCTTAGGATTTGGTTTCGCTTTTACCCGTAAGACACCTCACAAATGAGTAATTTTGTTCATGTCAAAATTCCTCTAGTAATTTTGTTCATGTCAAAGTTCCTCTAAATGGTCACTCTGAGTCTAAATTATCCTTGGTGAAATTATGTCATTTAGGTAAATAAGCACACGAATTAGAGTTACAGCATAAATACACGTAAAAACCAGGAGTCGACCTGGAGCTGCTGCAGATGGTTTTAGGCTGAGACAAGCCCACGAGATCAGATCCTCAGCACCTGCCACCATCTCCAACCGTGCAGCTCTCTAAATTGCAGCTTCGGGTTGAGGAAAAGTTGTGATAAGAGGTCGCCTGGAAGAAGGCCCGGCGGGCAAAACAAGACTGAGGAAAGTTCTTATAAAGGCTTGTTTAAAAAAAAAGAAAAAAGAATGAAGTAAAGCTGTATGGACTTACCCACAAAGACCTCCAAAACACTGTCAAATGAAAACGTAAAAAAAAACTTGTAAAAAAAGTATAATTCCATTTACGTAAAATAATCTATGTATGAATTTTTATAAGTGTGAAAAAAAACCCCGCCATCATATTTCCAGACTGTGCTGGGCTTTCCCACGGCTCACACACCGGTCTGGACACACATCCTTCGCACGGATGGGGTGGAGGAGAGAATCTGAAGAACGTCTCCCTTCCAGAAGTGGCCAACAGACCCCCAGACAGCTGCTGCAGAGCCCGCCGCATCCTTTCCAGGCCCTTCCAGGCCTCCCGTCCCATCTCATATGACCATGAAGCTCTGTGGGTAACTGACCGACCCAGGGACCCTAGGAAGTCGCCAGTGACACATGAAAAGGCCTCCACGTCAGTAGACCCGGTGGCAAGTGAGCAGGGGGTCCTGGAGCCTTACGTCTCCAGACCGACCCTCCGGGACGCCCTCAAGGTGGCTCCTGCCCCCTGTCCAGTGCCTCGGGGAACCCCAGGCAATCCTCCCCACAGCGACCAACTCCAAAGGAGGGTTCCCAGGGAGGAAGGCGGCTTCCCAGCAGGGCAGGAGCTCAGGGTGGACCCGGAGGCCCTTGTAGTACAGTATCCACACAGGGCTCTGCTCTCAGCCCCCGGCTGTCCGACAAGGAGCTGTCAACAGCTGAGGACAGAAAGACAGACGACAAGCTGATTGGACTGACAGCTGGCTGCCAGGGGACCGGAAGGGGCAGGGGCATGAAGGACAAGAGCCAGCCCTGGTGACTGGAGTGACAGCCACGCCAGGCGGAGAGGAGGGAGAGAAGGCAAGAGGCGAGCGTGTGTGGACCCCACACCCACCGGCTCTCGAGCGAGGTCAGTGTAGTGCGCCAGCCTGGGAAGGGCGGGCCACGTCCTTGGGCAGAGGGCACGGCCATCGGAGGGGCAGCCTGCCCCCCCAGCCCCTCGCAGCCCCCGCCTGGGCGGCTGGTGAACTTCTTCAGTGAGGACCCACAGCGATGAGAAGCCTCACCTGCCCTCACCTCTCAGGGCAGCTCACGCCTGCAGGAACGATCCTCCCCCCAACAGCGTGAGGCCCAGGCCAGCTGGCTCTGCAGCATTCCCTCCGCCCCCCCGCCCCGAGTCCCTGGTCCTCGCCACCCCCACCGGGGCAGCTGCGAGGCCCGCTGGCAAAGGGAGCCGTTGCTCTTTATGTCAAAATATAAACAGCCATTTGTGCATTTGTTCAATAACTGATTTCTGAGCGCCCACTCTGTGCCAGACCAGGCCCGGGAGACCCAGCACGCATGTGATAAAGAGCAAACTATGTCATCGTGAACAATCCTGGCCCTGTCCAAAGTGCTGTGACTGTCTGGGGGGCTCTGGGCAAGCCTCCCCCCACCTCCGGCGGCAGCTGGACTCAGCGCTTACGAAGCGTCAAGCACTGGTCACAGCCACTGCACTCGCTGCCTCAGATTCAGGGGGCTCTCCTGAGAAATATGTCCTCGTGTGCTGGCACGTCCATGCTCTCAGGGGGTCCTACACTCCCTGAATGCAATTCGTGGATAATGCTCACAGCTTCTATGGAGCATTTGCTTTACATCTGTACGCTTTTTAGAACGTGATACCAATCCACTTTCATTCTCATATCTCCACGAAGTACATACGCTCTGTTATTTCATCCATGTCACAGATGAGAAAACTGAGGCAACGAGAAGGCAAAGAGTGGGCAGCAGAGCGGGGCCAGGCCCTGGACAGCACAGTACTAGGCTCCTTGCTCTCAAACCACCACCCTGGACTCGCCTGGATCCAGCAGAAGCTCCAGGGAAGCAACCCCAGACCTTGGCTTTCCTCTCTCCCAGATGGATGCCCAGAAGCCCCAGAACACTCTGGGACCCCAGGTCACCATGCTCCGACCACGGCCCACAGGCCATTCACCCTCCCCTGGACTTGCCCTGCAGAGGCCGACGGGGCCAAGCTTGGAGCGGCAGGACAAGATGTGACCTCTTTCACAAAACATCCCAGGTCAGGGCTTCCCTGGTGGCGCAGTGGTTGAGAATCTGCCTGCCAATGCAGGGGACACAGGTTCGAGCCCTGGTCTGGGTAGATCCTACATGCCGCGGAGCAACTAGGCCCGTGAGCCACAACTACCGAGCCTGCACGTCTGGAGCCTGTGCCCTGCGACAAGAGAGGCCGCAGCAGTGAAAGGCCCACGCACCGCGATGAAGAGTGGCCCCCGCTTGCCGCAACTAGAGAAAGCCCTCGCACAGAAACGAAGACCCAACACAGCCAAATAAGTAAATAAATAAATAAATAAATAAAAATCCTTTAAAAAAAAAAAAATCCCAGGTCAATAACCACACTGCAAACCCACCCATCACTCTGACTGGCAAACAAACTACCGGTTCAAAATTGGGCTCTCAGGATCACTGGCCTGCTCCGCAGCCTGGAAGGGGAAAGGGCCGCTCACTAACTCCTCAGCACCCAGACACCAAGCACAGGGACAAGGGAGCAGCCCAGCAGCAGCTGGAGGAAAAGACGTTTAGTGGGTCCCCTGCTGTCTCCCAGCTCCTAAACGCTGCACTCAGAGTCAACTACCAGGTGTCGCACCTGTGCCCAGTGCCAGGGAGGCAGAGGACAGCATGAGCTATGGGATCCCCACCGGTGCAGGGCAGCCCAGTCAGTGCTGCTGCTCATGGGTGGGGGAAAGCCAGGCTTGAGAGGGACCAGGGAGGGCTGCGGCGACAGCAATCTGGGCCAGAGAAGCCACAGAGGTGCACACACATGAGCCAAAGTGCAGCAGCCACACACCCCTCACTCCTGAGACCAGAACCACCAACTGAAACTCTACCCCTGACTCAGGCTCCAGGGCCAAGCAAGCTTTGGCCGCAGTGCTGCCTTTCCCCTTCGCCACGGCGACACGGCGCCCGCACACAGCAGGCGGCAGGCAGGGAGGCATCACTGCTCATCTCTGCTCTCAGCACTGGCCAGAGTGATGGGGGGGAAGGGTCACGACATCTTCCACTTACTCTCAAATGGTTCAGAAAACAACTACGTGTGCACCTGCATATATACACACGTGCACACGTACACATATGCCCTCGGGGCGGGGAGAGTGGGGGTAAGACAGATGAGGCAAAATGCTAACAGGGAGGTCTGGGCAGAGGATGCGCAGGGTTCTTTGCACTAATTTTCTCCCTGCAACTCTTCTGTAAGTATGAAACCATTCCCCAGCAAAAGATTTCTTTATTAAAAAAAAAAGAACAATTCATTAGCTAGTGAGATTGGAAAGTCTATTATGCTACTTTCCAAGTAAAAAGAATCCAAGTGTCAGGCCCAAAGCCCCATCTGTCAGCAGGACAAGCTCTGCAGTGCTGTGGGTTGGGGCTGAGCAGGGCCTCCAAACTCAGGAGGCGCCTGGCAAGCCCCGGGAAGACTCCACTTTCCAGCTCCGTCTGTGAGCTTTGGCCACGTCTGCTTGTGAAATATCCCCCCTCTTCCTGTTCACTAACCCATGTGCCACTCCAGAGGCCGCAGGCGCTGGCCGGCTCACTGTGGATTTGTCAGTTCGGCACAGCCAGCAGGAGGGGTCCCGAGTGGTGTAGGGGACAGAACCCTGAACTAGGAGCCAGCCCCCCACACACACCCTGGTCTGTGCCCCAGCTCTGCTGCTCCTCAGCTGTGTGACCTCATGCACATCACTAGCCTCTCCCAGCCAGCTTCCCAGAAGCACAAGGAAGACAGCATCCAGTCCTGCTCCCCTATCAGGCCAACCAGGTGAAAACAAGCTCTTCCAGAACTGCAGCCTCAGCTCACTCAGTGAAGGCAAGTACATGGTGGGGTCATCCTGGATGGAGCTGTGGCCAAAACCACGGCAGGATTTCCTTTCATAATTGAAGCTAGAAAAACACGGTTTTAGAAAGAGCACTTGATGCTGCATTCCCTGAGACTGGGATGCAGATGGAGAAAGGTCACTGCGATGGTATCACAGTCAGTGGCCCCCAAATGCCCCTCCATGTTTGTCACCCCTCGAAGAGGTCCCCACCCTTTTTTTCTCACCACAGCCCCAGAGGATACAACACACACCATTGTCATTCATGATGCCTGATCACAGCAGGGACCTGAGAGGAGGGCTGGTTCTACTCCTCAGATCAGAGTATTCAGATGGAATTCAGGTGGATCAGGGGAACAGAGGTGGCCTGGGGGTCCACAGCTGGGGTTAAGGACAGACAAGGCAGGACACAGACAGCTGGAAGGGAGAGAGCCAAGGGTGCATGATGGCGGACAGACCAGACTTCTAGGACTGAAACCTCATCCCAGCCACCTGGTGTCATGAGTTGTTTCATTTCCCCCATCTGTAAAATGGAGGTAGCAACAGTATCTAACCCACAGGGACCACCTGAGAGCCCCTGGCATATAATGTGTCCTCAATCAACCAAGATCAAACATGCATTTAAAAGACATTGTGGGGACTTCCCTGGTGGCGCAGTGGTTAAGAATCCGCCTGCCAATGCAGGGGACACGGGTTCGAGCCCTGGTCTAGGAAGATCCCACAGGCCGTGGAGCAACTAAGCCCATGCGCCACAACTACTGAGCCTGCACTCTAGAGCCCACGAGCCACAACTACTGAGCCCGAGTGCCACAACTACTGAAGCCCACGTGCCTAGAGCCTGTGCTCCACAACAAAAGAAGCCACCACAATGAGAAGCCCGTGAACCGCAAGGAAGACTAGCCCCCGCATGCCGCAACTAAAGAAAGCCCGCGCACAGCAACAAAGACCCAACACAGCCAAATAAATAAATAAAATAAAATAAAATAAATAAAAAATAAAAGACATTGTGGCGGAGGGTCAAGTTCAGCACTTTCCTGTTGCCCCACTCTGTGAAAGGCCTCACACCCTAGCCTGCATCAGGGGAGCCAAAAGTGCTCCACCTGGCAGAAAGCCTCCTGGGAAGCAGGTCTGCCTGGTTCCCTCCTCACACCCCAGTGTGGGTCTAAGCCAGGACTCTGAGAAAAAGCATGCAGACTAAGACCAGAAAAGCCCCCCTCCCAGGCGCCAGCCAGCAGACCCCTGCCTGGAAGGACACAGCACATACAGGTACCCAAGGAGAACATCTGACCCAGAGTGAGACCCACCTTGCTGCCCAACCAAAAGCAGGGAGCCAGTTGGAGCCCCCCAGGTTTTGCAGGGCAACTCAAGACACCACCAGGGGCTGCTGCAAAGTTCTGATGTGAGGAGTCATGGAATGAATAGGATAACTTTGCTCCCTCAACTAGAGCCACCCCCCTGCCCCAACTCAGACCTGAGTGTGAGGCCTCCTGAAGCACCCCCCTGCTTTGCAGGGGCACAGGGTTGGCCACCTCTGCCGCTACCTCATCTCTGCTTCCACACCTGAAGAGCACTCCTACAGGGAGGGTATATTCTCTTCATTTGAGCATCCCTAGTGATGGGCAGGTGGGGAGCCACGCCAAGACACTCTGAATTGCTGCTGGCCAGCTGGCAGGATATGTGGACAGATGGAAAAGGAGTTGGGGACATCGGTCACATCCATCCACCCAGGCAGGAGATGCTGGACCCGGAACCAAAGGCACCCCGAGAAAGATATGTATGACGTGTGGCTTCACCCCTCAGAGTCCACTGACATAATGCGCAAAATCGGGACCCAGCAGTCAGACGGGATGACTCTCACTTCTCCACAGGTATAAACATGTTTTCTAAAGAACGTAATCACAAGAGCCCACAAATCCATTGGCTCTGGTCCCCAAGAGCCCATACAGCACCCTCCTCCACAAGTGCTGGCTTCCGTTCCTACCAAGGCCACCCCACAACCAGTCACCCCACCGTCCAGAGAAGCATCGCTGGACACTCCAGCTGAGTGTGGGCCAGGGTCCTGGCTACCAAGTGGACACTGGGGAGGAGGCAGAGCACTCCGTACAGACGGCAGAGGCAGCGAGAGGTGCAGCGTGCCCAGGCAGGAGCCTGACTGGGGAGCCTGCACACCGCTGTGCTCTCCTGCCTGCTGTACACACCCAGGTCTTACAACACCCACACAAGGAGCCCTGGCCACTTCTGCCTTCATGGGCCCTTTCCTCCATTTAAAAAAAAAATCAAGAACCACACATGTTACAGTATTTCCTTCAACTTGAAAGTTTAGGGCTTTTTCCTGCTGACTGTAAAAGAAAACATTTTTACAGTCCACCAAAAGCACCTTGGGCCCCCGGCCTCCTGTGCCTGACGGATAAATCGGCCCTGCATTTGGGGTCTTGATTTCTCGCTGGAGGAGGAGGTACATCAGGAACAGAGATAAGGATCGTCCGGACCTTCTGCTGCCGCGATACCGATTCCTCACCACAGGCTTCCTTCAGAAAACGCAAGCCCCCGGGGGCTCCAAAAGCATCTGAGGGTCACAGACCAGGAGCACCCCCGGTGCCCGGCTCGGCGGCTCCCGGGCCGAGCAACCGTGACCAGCCAGGGGCTTCCAGGTGCCCCGAGCCGCCCCCTCGGCCCCCGGCCTGACCCCCATCGCTCCCGCTCCGTCGACCGCCGAGCGCGAAGTGAGGGCCCGGCGAGGTGGGGGTCCCGGCGACCCCGCCCCCGCCCCCACCGCTGCGCACCTGGCCGCAGCGGCTCGGTGACCGTGAGCACCAGCAGGAAAAGCAGCAGGAAGGCACCGCTGTCTGCCTTGGGCACCATTTATCCTCCGTTCATCGTCCCCGGGGCGGCCGCGCGACCCCGCGGGGAGGCCGGGCCAGGCCGGGCCGAGAGTCGGGCCGGGCCGGGGCCAGGCCAGGCTAGGACGCTGCGGGATGAAGCTCCAGGGGCCGCAGGCAGACGCACGCTCCAACTCTGGCCCTGCGCAAGATGGCGGCCGTCTTGCTCGGTCCGCACCGCCCCGCCCCCGCCGCCCGCGCCGCCCGCGCCGCCCGCGCCGGCCAATGAGCCCCGGGCGGGGGCGGGACCTGCGTGTTCCCCATGCGCAGTGGCCTAAAGGGGCGTGGCCCAAGGGCGGGGCGGTGGCTGAGGGGTGGGCCCTTCGGGGGCGGAACTACGAGGAGTCAAAGGTGCCATTGGCTGAGCAGAGAGGAGAGGCTCGGGGGCGGAGCCTCAGCGGCGGAGCTTCCGAAGGGCCCCGCAGAGCCCGGGCGGCGGAGCCGAGATGACAGACACGGAGGGGCGGGGCGTGGAGGGGACAGGGCGGTACGGGGGCGGGGCCTGAAGGGAGGGGCGGGGCGCAGGGGAGCCGGTGGGCGGGGTGGGTATGGGCACCGGGTGAAGAGGGCCCTGGGACACCTAGCGTCTTCACACCTCGCGCACCTGCAGCCCCAGGTCCGGTCAGTGGGCCAAGAGTGCGCCCCAAAGTCGTCTTTTAAAGGCCGAACCGCTGCGGAGAGGGATGAGGAAAACTGGAGGGACCCGGCCTAACCCTGAGGAGGTTCCGGAGGTGGTTCCACCTCATGAGGAACACGCAGGTGTGGCTTCACCGGCACATACAACTGAAACGTTTCAAACGGATGAGGGAGTAGCCTCAAGGAGGGTTACACAAGGAGAGCTGACAGGGAAGCCCAGATCCTAGAGACGGAGCAAAGCCCCCTCTGGAGGAAGGGCCCTGCCCGCACAGCGGGGACAGGAGAACGCAGCACAGCTGCCGCCACAGCAGGCCCGTCTGCACGGAGGGAAGCCGCCGGGGACAGCGCTCCGAGCGCTGGCCGCGCACCTGTCACCGTGGGAGGGTACACAGTAGGTGGGGTGTCCCCAACGAGAGAGGAGCAAGCCCTCCAAAGGAAGGACCACCAGCCACACACACAAGGGCTTGCCCAGGGTGTCAGGGTGGGGAAGAGGGTGGGGAAGAGGGTGGGGGAAAAGGGTGGGGATGGGAGCAGAGAAAAGGGGGAGGGCCAAGGTTGGTGGGCACCCAGCCCTGCCCACCTCCAGCCCACCAAATCACTCTCTAGGAGCAGTCACCCCAAGCCCCTTCAGGGCATGGTCCTCCCGAGCATCCCAGGATTCCAGCCTGGGACATTCAGGGTCATCTGAGAGAGGCACCCACTCCCTCTGGACGGATATGGCCAAAGTCAACCCCAAGGCTAGGCCAGACCTGCCCGCTCCTGTCCCCTCAGGGCGTGGCACACAACAGGGGCCCACAGCAGAGGGGCCCCACTGCTGGTGGAAATGGCGATCCCTGTCCAACGCTGCCCTGTTAGCACATCCTCAGGGAGCATTCCCGGGAGAAGCTGCTGCACTGAGAGGAGTCCAGGCCCACCTTCTGCCCCCCAGCCCCAGATCTGCCCTGGGAGCCCAGCCAGGGCTATGGATGGTCAGACCCCCAGGAGGGAACTCACAGCCAAGAGCAGAAACCCCGGCCAGTTGTACCCCACAGAGCCGGCCAGTAAAGGTTCGGATGAGGAGAGCAGCACAGGAAAGTGAAAAGTCCAGCAGACCACGCAGCAAGCGGGCAGAGCCCCAGCTTCCTAAACTGCATTGACCACTGGCCAGGATCCTTGCCCCTCCTGACCCACCTCCCCCTTCTCGGCCTTGCTGTGCAGCCAGCAGGCTGCCTGCGTGGACATTATCAAGGGCTTTCAGGGCTGCAGGGAGGGAGAAGAGGTCAGGGACGTTTCCCCCCCCCCACCCCGTGGGGTCCTGTGGCCTCCACCTGAGATCACTGCTTCTGTCAAGGCGGCCCTCCCTGTACTCCTCTTCCCAGGTCCCAGCGACCACCCTTCTTCCAGCGGTTCATTACTACTCAGGGTTCTCTACACTCTGCTCCATGTTGGTAAATCATCCCCTAATTAAACTCTCCTCAGACAGTCCTAACTAAGTGTGTCTCCTGTTTCCTGATGAGACCCAGAGTGATGGGACTGCCTGCCCTGGATTTCCAGGGATGCCCCGGGTTGCAGAAATCAACCCGCCACTCCACCAGCAGGCCTGGCTCTGGTTTGGAGGCTTGGGCTGACCGATGCACTCCCCACAGCCCCCTCCTACCTCGGGTCCCAGCCAAGCATGAGGCCATGCTCCGCTGGCCTTCTGTCTGCTGCAGCCCACTGGCCGGCCTTCCAGGGTTCCGAGTCTTAGTGGCTCAGGCCAGAGCCTCATTCCCCAGGGCAGTCCTCCTTTATGACTTCACCCACTGAAGTCACCAGGGAGACAATGCCGAATGTTCCACCCCAGAGTCTTGGCCTCTAGGAGGCAGGCCAGAGGACTCTCTGTCCACAGTGTAAATGAGGACGCCGCTGGCCCATGTCCCGCAGGGATGTAGAGGGCAGCCTCAGGGGCACTGGGCGCTCCCGGCACCATGGATGATGCTGCCGTCCTCAAGCGACGAGGCTACATCATGGGAATCAATTTGGGAGAGGGCTCGTATGCGAAAGTCAAATCCGCTTACTCTGAGCGCCTGAAGTTCAACGTGGCGGTCAAGATCATCGACCGCAAGAAAGCCCCCACAGACTTCCTGGAGAAATTCCTTCCCCGGGAAATTGAGATTCTGGCCATGCTAAACCACCACTCCATCATCAAGACCTATGAGATCTTTGAGACCTCTGACGGCAAGGTCTACATCGTCATGGAGCTCGGGGTCCAGGGCGACCTCCTTGAGTTCATCAAGACCCGGGGGGCCCTGCAGGAAGACGATGCGCGCAAGAAGTTCCACCAGCTGTCCTCAGCCATCAAGTACTGCCACGACCTGGACGTCGTCCACCGAGACCTCAAGTGTGAGAACCTTCTCCTCGACAAAGACTTCAACATCAAGCTGTCCGACTTCGGCTTCTCCAAGCGCTGCCTGCGGGATGACAGCGGCCGACTGACACTGAGCAAGACCTTCTGTGGGTCGGCGGCGTACGCGGCCCCCGAGGTGCTTCAGGGCATCCCCTACCAGCCCAAGGTGTATGACATCTGGAGCCTAGGCGTGATTCTCTACATCATGGTCTGTGGCTCCATGCCGTATGACGACTCCAACATCAAGAAGATGCTGCGCATCCAGAAGGAGCATCGCGTCAACTTCCCGCGCTCTAAGCACCTGACAGGCGAGTGCAAGGACCTCATCTACCGCATGCTGCAGCCGGACGTCAACCGGCGGCTGCACATCGACGAGATCCTCAGCCACTGCTGGGTGCAGCCCAAGGCCTGGGGCCTGTCCTCTGCAGCCATCAACAAGGAGGGGGAGAGCTCTCGGGCCACCGAGCCCCCGTGGACTCCTGAGCCCAGCTCCGACAAGAAGTCTGCCACCAAGCTGGAGCCCCGGGAAGAGGCCCGGCCCAAGACCTGGGCAGAGACAAGACCCGAGGAGGAGGCGCTGGCGGTGCAGGTGTCAAGGCAGTCAGAGGCCATGGGCCTCACCAGCGAGCAACCCAGCAAGGAGATCAAGGAAGGGGCCACCCCGCAGCCTTCAGAGACACACACCTAGTCAGCTCTCGCGGCCCAGAGGGCCGGCAGAAAATGAGGCAGTGTTCATGGCCTCAAGCCTGAGCTCCAAAGAAGCCAAGGGACAAGCCGAGAAGGAAGACAGTCCCAGATGAGCCGCTATTTTCGTCAGTTTCTTCCCCCTCCCTTTGACCTTGGTAACTCATGTGGCTAAAGAAGCAATAAATCACTATATTACTGCAGACCCTGAGGTCAGTGTCTTTGCCCTGCGGGCTTTGGTCGCCCAGGGAGAGGATCCTGCACTCCCCCTGCCCCCACTCTCAGACCACGCTGCACTTCACCTCCCGCTTTGGAAAACACAGCCCTGTGTGCCCAGCCCTGACCGTGACCTCAGGCCCTGGACCGGAGCAGAGCTGAGTAAGGAAGACATTGCTTCAAGAGGGAGGCCCATGAGTGCGATGCCGGGCTGGAGAGGGGTGCGAAGAGCAGGTGGCTGCAGGCAGAGGAGGGCTGGGAGGCGGGGGCCTTCCCCCCGAGGTCTGGGTCCTCAACAGCCCCACAAGGCTGCCAGTGGGGAGAACCTGTAGAGGCAGGCGGACCAGCCTCCCTCGAGCCCCTCCCCGTGGGCAGCTCTTTCTGCTCTGGCTCCAGGGTCCCCCACGTCCTGCCAGCACCCAGTTCCCAACAGTGCCCTGAGTCATGCCGCCTCGTGGGCATCCCCCGGCAGCAGGGGCCCTGCTACATGGCCAGCCCCTCTCCAGCCTGCATGTCCCGCAGTCACTGTGTGGTCTGAACACATTTTGTTCCCCTCTGGTCCCAGTTTCTCCCAGGGGTGATGTTCCTGTCAAAGCAGATAAGCAGACACTGGCGAGCAGGAGGGCACAGGCGTCCTCACACACGTGCCCAGCCTGCGGCCATGGTGTCTGCAGAGGGAGCAGGCCCGCGTGTGCATCGCCGGCTGCTGGGCACTGCGGGGCCCGCCATTCCGGTTCTCACGCTGTCCTTACCCCAGCTATGCCGCGGCAGCTGCTTTCTCCTCCTGATCTGCACGTGCGCCTGACAACCTCGCATGGACCTGCGGGTTTAACACACCAAAAGAACAAGGCTCGCCTCTCCTCCCGCCCCTGCTGCTGTCTTGGGAGACGTGAGGTCCAGTGAGTGCCCCAGACATGGCCTCTGCCTGGCTCCTCCGTCTCCCCACAGCCACCTCCACACATCCTGTGTCCCCAGAGCTGGGCATCCCCATGTGTCAAGGCTCAGCCACCACCTAGGCCCCTGTCCTTGTTCCCCATCGCCACCCACGGTGGCCAGAGCCCTCCTTCTGCACCCAGTCTGGCTCCCACTGCCTGCGGGAAGGATCCCCACACCTAACCCTTGAGGTCTTCCCAGGTCTGGCCTCCCAGCCCCCTGCCATGTGCCATAGCCCTGCTTGTGGACGCATCCCTGCAGCCCTGCCCAGCTCTCCAGGTTTGGCCAAGGGGCCACGGCCTCCACACACAAAGCCTTCTGGGGGCCTCTGCCAGGGCAGGCCTGCGAGTGAGTGCCCAGGGTCCAGGACAGAACTGCTGCAGAGTAGTCCTGGAGGACCCGGGAACCCAGAGTCACACAGCTTACCTAGCGGTAGAGTGGAATTCCAGAGCGCATGGGGCCAGCGGGGGTGGGGACGTCCCAGGAGGCTTGTGAACCTCCTCCGTCATCAGTGCGGTCACTGGGGCAGAGGGCAGCGCAATGCAAGGGGGCCTGGGAGCGACTCATGGCAGCCCAGCCCGGAGGCATGCCTGGGCAGGAGGGACCTCAGGAAGGTGCACCTACTGTGTGCTTTACAGGTGGGGAGATGGCTCAGAGAGGGTGGGGCGACTGCCGGAAATCACACAGTGCGGAGCAGAGGCCCAGGTGCGTGAGGCTCCCTCCTCCCCAGGTGGCCTTAGATGCCGGGCTACTCCTGTGAGCTGTTCCACTAAACACAGCCTGGGCTCAGACCCTTTCAGGCCCTTGATCCTGAAGCTTTAGGATCAAGACCCTCAATGTGGCCTCCGTGCTCCCTCCCGCCCCCGCATGCTCTCACCACGCTGACCTTTCAGACCATCACACGCACTGCAGTCCCCGTCCTCCTCCGTGTGGCCTGACCTCAGACCTCAGCATTCCAGCCTCCCTGAGTCCAGCCCCAGCTCTCTGACCTCACAGCTCCATGTCCCTGTGTCACGGCCCAGCCGCAGGGCATTCATACTGTGGGTGACACTGAACCTCCCTGGCCTCCGGGCTCCAAAAAGGCAAGGTTCTGTTCATGTCACCCAGGGCCTGAGGCCGACCCTCGAATGCCATGGAGTGGAGAAATGGAGGCCAAAGCTCCACGGGGGGCGTCCCAGGGTCTGCAGGTCTGGGACCCACAGGCCCGTAGCCGGGAGCACCCTGAGCCCCTATCCAGTCTAACATCCCCCCAACCCAGCGCACCAGCAGCCCCTGCCCCTGCGTGCACATCCTGGGCAGAGCCGCCTGCTCCACACCCGGCAGGTCCGCTGGCCTGATGCTGGCACATGTCTCCTCCATCCATGTCCCCCAAGAACCAAAGAGGCCACACTGTCCTGGGCAAGGGCAGGTGTGGAGAAGCGGAACCCACAACAAAGGGGAAAGCAGGCGGTGGGGTCGGCCAAGAGGGCAGACGTGCAGGGTGCCCCCGACAGAGACCTGGGGGCGAGGGAGACAGGTGGGGAGGGTGCCTGGCTTCCGGGGCCTGACCTGGGGGCCTCGCAGCTGGCCCCTCTACGACACAAAGGAGTGAAGTTCTGGTCATTTCTACCAAAGCCCCCAGGAGAAAGGCAGGCATCAGGCCAGTCACTCCCGCTGGCATCTGGACCCGGCTGCCCTGCCCTGAGATCTTCCACACAGACCTCCTGCCAGGGAGCTCTCCGCGCTCCAGGTGTGTATACGCGCTGTGCTCCGGCCAGGACAACACACCTCCCGGCACCTGGGGGAGCCCTGCTGATCCCCTGCATGCAGGTTCCACAGTCACTCCCACCCACCCACCCACCCACAAACAGGACTTCCTCTCCCCCAACCCCTGGAGAACTGAGCACACACACGGCACGCCTCCTGTCCTGGCAACGCACTACAGAGGACAGACAAGTGGACAGCAGGGCTTGCGAAGCACCCGAGGAGACGCTACAGGAGGCCACGTTTCCCAAAGCAAGAACAAAAGGGTTTCCACGTTGTTTCCAGGGGCAAAGACAGTCTGAGATGCAAAGATGATGTGCCCTCCCAGGGTTCCAACAGCTCACAAAGGTCCCAGCGACATAATTCAGGATCCCCCCTCACCCAGGTGCTTGCTCTTCACTGTCAGTGCTAGGGGTGCTGCCGTCCCCCAAGACCCCCGGGACCGCAGCACCAAGGCTCCACCTGAGGCCCCGCCCACTCACTGGCCAACGCACCAGAACCCAGTCTCCCTCTGTTGCCGGTCCCCCTCCCCACGGGCCTGCCCCGTCCAGCCTCCCTGTGCCTGGTCATAGGAGCTAGCCTCCGCTCACCCCAAAGCCCCTTCCCTATGTGCTCTTCCAGGACCCGTCTGAAAACGGGACTTGGGTTCTGGCTGCTCCTGCCCCGGGACCTGCAGCAGCTGTCCCCTGACCCTCTCCTCCACCTCCTCCTAACTCTGGGACTCAGCCATTCTCAGAATGTCCTTCCCTCCCCAACGCCCTTCCCTGCCTGGACCTATCACCCCCCAATGGAACGTTCATCTGCCAGCCCACTGGGGATCGGGCTGCCGGGCTGGGCACTCACAGCCTCTGAGCTGCCCCCTGCCCCAAGCACGCCCTGCTCGCCGCCACAGCACTGATCCACCCCCACCCCACCCCTGCTCCCCGGACAGCTGGTCTTGTCTCCCAGGCTTGGAACCACCGCCAGCCCGGCCGGACCAGGGCAGTCCCTCCCCGGCACGGCGGGTTCCAAAGACACAGCCCCAGAGGGGGTGCTCATCACACCTCAAAGAAGCGGCAGGAAATTGGCCCTCGTGGGACAGAGGCCATTGCAGAGTCAGTCCCCACATCCAGGAGAGGGAAACGGGCATGGGGCCCGCACGCTGGCTGGACCTGGGCGGTCCCCTGGGCCTGACTTGGGACAGTGCAGCACAGCAAGGAGGAAGAGCAGTGCGGGTCACCACAGTCCTGGGCGCCAGCTTCCTTCCAGCAGGCAGGGAGCAGCACTCCTGCCAGGCCAGCCTGATTTCCGGGGCTCCAGGGCCTGTCCCCCGCCCAGTCCCCACTCCAGGCAGCCTGGCTTTATGACTTCACAGGCTGAAGTCACGGGGGGACAATGCTGGGTGTTCCACACCTCCAAGTGCAGGCCCAGACTGGCCAGACGGCTCCCCACGGTGCAAACGAGGACAATGCCTGCTGGCCCAGGTGGGGAGGGGATGTAGAGGGCAGCGGCGCCAGCCGCTCCTGGCACCATGGATGATGCCGCAGTCCTAAGGAAGAAGGGTTACATCGTGGGCATCAACCTGGGCAAGGGCTCATATGCAAAAGTCAAATCCGCCTACTCCGAGCGCCTCAAGTTCAACGTGGCCGTCAAGATCATCGACCGCAAGAAGACGCCCACGGACTTTGTGGAGAGATTCCTTCCCCGGGAGATGGACATCCTGGCGACCGTCAACCACCGCTCTATCATCAAGACCTACGAGATCTTTGAGACCTCCGACGGCCGTATCTACATCATCATGGAGCTCGGAGTTCAGGGCGACCTACTCGAGTTCATCAAGTGCCGGGGGGCCCTCCACGAGGACGTGGCACGCAAGATGTTCCGGCAGCTGTCCTCCGCCGTCAAGTACTGCCACGACCTGGACGTCGTCCACCGAGACCTCAAGTGTGAGAACCTTCTCCTCGACAAAGACTTCAACATCAAGCTGTCCGACTTCGGCTTCTCCAAGCGCTGCCTGCGGGACAGCAGTGGGCGCATCATCCTCAGCAAGACCTTCTGTGGGTCGGCGGCGTACGCGGCCCCTGAGGTGTTGCAGGGCATCCCCTACCAGCCCAAGGTGTATGACATCTGGAGTCTGGGTGTGATCCTCTACATCATGGTCTGTGGCTCCATGCCCTATGACGACTCGGACATCAAGAAGATGTTGCGCATCCAGAAGGAGCACCGCGTGGACTTCCCACGCTCCAAGAACCTGACAGGCGAGTGCAAGGACCTTATCTACCGCATCCTGCAGCCGGACGTCAACCGGCGGCTGCACATCGACGAGATCCTCAGCCACTCATGGCTGCAGCCCCCCAAGCCCAAAGCCGTGTCTTTGGCCTCCTTCAAGAGGGAGGGTGAAGGCAAGTACCGGGCTGAGTGCAAACTGGACACCCAGCTGGGCTCGTGGCCCGAGCACCAGCCTGAGCACCAGCCCGACCACAAGCTGGGGGCCAAGAACCAGCACCGGCTGCTGGTGGTGCCCGAGAACGTGGACAGGATGGAGGACCGGCTGGCCGAGACCTCCAGGGCGAAGGACCATCACGTCTCCGGAGCCGAGGTGGGGAAGGCGAGCACCTAGCGGTGCGGAGGGCCCGGGGGGCATGGCGCGATGAGCACCCCGAAAGCTAAGTAGGAGGTAGAATCTGAAGAAGGCACAGGTCCAAGAACAAGTAAAATCCGTCAATTAAACCGTTATTTTGATTACGTTCTATTAGCTTTCTTCCACTTAGTAGCAAAGACGTTAAATCCTGACCACCAAATAAACCAGAGTGTATACAGCAGAGAGGCCCGCGAGGAGTCGTTTTCTCTAGGGCTCAGCAGTCCCCTCCCTGCGGCGCAGGGGATCTGGAGTGGGGGCCAGGCCTCATGGGCAAGGACTCCGCGGCCGCCCGCCCGCCAAGCCCCCACATGCCTCCCCACCCTGCCCAGACCCCCACCTCAGGCAGCCCTTCAACACCCCCCTCTCCCTTCGTTCCCGCAGTTGGGATGGGAGACCCCGAAGCCGAGACCTTCCAGTGGCATTCCCCCTGGCCCTATCCCCGCCAAGCAGCCCTCATGCTTTATCAGCCATCACCCCCATCCCTGCCAGGTGGTCAGCACCTGGTCTTTGGTGGCCTTGCCTGGACAGCGCCCCGCATCTCGCTCACACCCACCCAGACCTCCACCCCCTACTTGCTGGGGGCTCCCTCAGGGCCAAACCCACCCTTCTCTATGGAGAATAAAGCACCCAAAGCGGCCCTTTCCTCACCCTGGACGGTCCCAGCCCCGCCCCCTTGGTGGGGCACAGGGCACAGCCAGGACTTGGCTCCCAGGAACTTGCAGGACTTCTCTGAGGAGGAGTGCGGGCCAGCTGGTGCCCAGGCAGCCTCCAGGGAGCATGAGGATGGCCCATTGCAGGGTGCACGTGCTCAAAGCACGAGGGGCTCCCATCTGAGCAGACCCCAGGCTGCCTCTCTGAGCACAACCCGACCCCACCTGAGGCCTAAAGAGCCTGTCTGGGAGCCAGCCCACCTCCCTGTGAGGAGCTGGCCCCAAGACTTCCAGGGTCAGGCACCAACACCCTCGGGCCCAGAGGCAGGTGCCCGCCCGTGGTGCCCACGGCGCTCTCGGGTCCAAGTGGAGCCCAGCCCCACTGCTTGTGACACTGTGGCCCAGGTTACTGTTACATGGGGGTCTCGCTGGTGGGGTGACAATGGGGTGAGGCCGGCAACCCAGCAGCACGTGGAAGGCAGGGCCTGGAGCCCCGAGCAGAGGGAGGGAGGGGACATGGAGACGGCCCTGGCCATCTGAGCTGGAAGCCAGGTGCTTGGGAGGTGATGGCTGAGGCCACTGGGAAAGCGCCTCCCAAGGGAGCAGCCTCACATGCAGGACCCGTGCAGCCGTATCACCAGCAAACCACGCAGGTCAGGCCTGGCCAGGGAGGCTGTGGACCTGGGCCCAGAGCCTGGGTGAACCTGGCGGTGGGGGGACCAGGGACCAGCTCTTCATGCAGGAAAACGTGGGGCACAACTGCCAAGGGCTCTGCCCTCCCCAAGGGTGGACCGAAGGGCTGTGAGCTCAGCTCAGAGGCAGGTCCCCAGCCCTGGAGGCACCACCGGAAGCAACACAGGCAGCAGCAAGAAAGGCTGGACACCCCGGCCCTCCGAGGGTCACCACCCAGCAGCCTCCTCCCAGGAGGTCTGCGGTCCTGAGCGCAGGATGCAGGTGCGATGCAGGCACGAGGGTGACCCCAGGGCGCGCAGGCCACAGGGCGGAGAGGCAGCCCTGCTGAGCTGTAGATGCTCTTTAATGAGGATTAAATAGGAACAGGTTGGGGTTCGACAGAAAAGCGTGTCAGCAAGGCCCTGGGATGCTCCCCAAGGCCACGGGGCAGGTCCTGTGCCAGCCCAGCACCTGTCTTCTGGGTCTCCTGGGATGCTCGCTGCTTCGGGCTCAGGCCTGGGTCCCCAGAAAGCCAGAGTCCTCTGCTGGGCAGAGAGCTGCCCTGAGGGCTCCACGAAGCTCCCGCGGGCCCAGCCCAGGACGGACTAGAAGAAGTCTGAGGCTTTGCGCCGGGCGGGGAGCTGCAGCAAGTTGTCCGTGATGCAGGCCGGATCCTGGCTGAGGGGGGTGCGTGTGGCAGAGGCAGGAGCCGGTGTGCTCGTCGGGGTCTGGGGCCCGCCGGCTGGGGTCTTGAGGTGGGTAGAGCGTGCTGGGGACGGTGTGTAGCTGGCACGCAGGGCCCGGTCCGTGTACTTGCTGGCTGTCCTGCTCACGAGGCGTTGCAGGGCTGGAGACATGGCTGGGCTCAGGCCTTTGGGGGTGAGGCTGCAGCGGAAGGAAGGGGTGGGTGAGAGGCAGGATTAGGCCCGACCGGGCTCTCCCCGCAGCAGGGCCTCCCTTGGCCCCACAGGAAGGCTCCCAGGAGATGTGTGATCATTCTGGGTGGGGACCTGGATGGCCTGGCCCAGACAGTGAGCCTGAGCCTGCAGTCGAGGGGTGTGGCTGCCCTCGGCTGAGAGGCTGCAGTGGACCCCAACCCTCTCCGAGGGCAGCGATAACACCGACTCCACGGGGTGGACAGGAGCTCAGTGGGGACAACGGGCCTAAAGGCGCCGCAGGTACGCGGGAGGAGGAGGCCGTGCATGAGGCGGAGAGGGCCCCGCTCCGGCCGGAGGGACGGCCACAGGCCCCGGCCCTGAGAGGGCCCACTGCAGGGGCTGGGCCACCCTCACCTGGCTAGGTTCTCCGTCGCCCTCCGCAAGGCCTCCTGCTTCTTGGCCCGGTTCTTGGCGGCAGCCTCGTTGGCCATCTTCAGCCCCAGCCGCTCCCTGCGTCCTGGCTCCAGGATCTAAAAGACAGCAGGCGTGGGGGGGCTGGGCCACTACCCAGCCAGGGAGTCCTTGCCGCGGGGGCGCCGGCCTCTTCCCGTGGCCCCTGCGGTCCCAACAGCCCACCATCGCTGCCCCTGAAAGCCCCCAGCCAGCCTGAGCTGCCCACCCGCCCAAGGCCCACCTGGGTTCTTCATGAAGCCGGCACTGCCCGGTCAGGCACCTGTGACCCCCTTCCAGGAAAAGGGCCTGTTTCAATATGCCTTTGTCTGACTGCCAGGGTGTACCAGTCTCTGCGTTTCCATAGAGAACTTCAAGAAATGTTTTGTGGGCCTGTCTTTCTGTTCGTTTGTTTTAAAGATTTATTTATTTAATTTTATTTTCTTTTTGCTTGCGTCAGGTCCTAGTTGCGGCACACGGGATCTTCGTTGAGGGATGTAGGATCTTCGTTGTGGCGCACGGGCTTCTCTCTAGTTGTGGCATGCGGGTTTTTCTCTTCTCTAGTTGTGGCGTGCAGGCTGCAGAGTGCGTGGGCTCTGTAGTTTGCAGCACGCGGGCTCTCTCGTTGAGGTGCGTGAGCTCAGTAGTTGTGGTGTGTGGGCTTAGTTGCCCTGCAGCATGTGGGATCCCAGTTCCCCGGCCAGGGATATAACCCGCGCCCCCCGCATTGTAAGGCATACTCTCCACCACTGGACCACCAGGGAAGTCCCTGGGCCTGTCTTTCTATTGGTTTTTTGTTTCCTTTCTCTCTTGCAGGAGTTTCATCTACATTGGCTGAGTTAACGTACACCGTTCAGATTTCTTTTCAGTTATCTGCTTGTAGTTTTACTTTTGACGTTTTCCGCTGTACTCGGGGTTGTCATCTTCCCGTAGCGCGATCCAGCCCCCACTCCCTTCGTGATTTCTCCCTTTGCTGTCGTGTTTAGAAAGCCTTCCTGCCTCAACGTCACATTAAACGTCGACTGGTATGTTATTCTGAGGTTTAACATTTGTTGTTTTAACATTCAACTTTTCCATCTTCCCGGAACTCATCCTGCCGTGTACACTGAGGGCCTGGCTTGTTACCCTAGCTCCACACACTCAGCACGGTGCCCCAAATCCTGCCTGGGCACTGGGACCAGGCTCAGGCCTGACCCACCTGCCAAGGGTGGCTTGCTTCAACGCCTGACGGCACACATCCCACTGCAAGTTTTTCTCAGCTGTCGCCACATCCCAGGCTGAGAACCAAGGTGCCTGGGCCCCGCACACGCTGTCTGGCCACACGTCACCCTTGCACTGGGGAAGCACCCGCCCCTCAGCCACCAGGTTTCTGCCGCACAGGTCTGTGCTTTCTCTCCAAGCCAGTCGCTCCTATGATTGTATGTTTCTGTTGCTACAGTGACTGACACTTTTTCCTTTGCATTCCACACTGGTGTTGCCTGTGTTTAAAGAGACCCGTGACCCTGTCCCCTCCGCAGACCTATGTGAATTCCAAATTCCGTGCCCCATTCTTTGGGGCTTCAAAGCAGATGACGTGACCCTGCAGCCTTCAGCCTCTGTGGCACCACCCACCTCTGCCACCAGCAACCCCCCCCAGCACCCGACAGTACGTGCAAGGCTCTGGGGACCTCCCCCACTTCCCCCCCAAACCACACCCATCGCTTAGTTTCCCCACAAACTGTGTGCAGACCAGGGACCTGCCTTCCCAATGTTGCTCTGGGTCCCCACCTGCCTGTCTGTTCGCTGGCACCTTCCCGGGCCACCCCATCCCTACAAACCACCTGCCATCCGGCCCCCTCACCTGCCTGCCTGGCCCACAAACCGCCTTCCTCCTGGGCTCCAGGCCTTGTGAACCTCAACTCTGACTGCTCCTATGACACCGGGCTGGGGGCGCCTGACCTGGTTCTCCCGTAACCAGAGGCCTCTCTCTGCAAGGACACAGCCCTCCTGAGGACATAGCCGCATCCCACAGACACTAGGGTTCTGGGACCCTTCCCGCCCTCAGGCTGCAGCACAGCAGGAGTTCCTGGCCCACCTGAGACCACCCCTCATCTCTGAACAGCCCCATCCTCTGGGCCTGCAGGCTCGGAGCGGCCCCGGCAGCTCCCTGCCTTGGTGCTTCGAACCCCCCACCCCAGTCTCTCCCCCAACCCACCCACCCGCCCACGCCTGTCCTCAGTGCCTGGTCCTACGTGGAAGTGCAGGGTCTGCCCAGGTGTGCAGCCCATCCGCTGTGCACGGAGCTATGGGTGCTCAGGAGGCCCTGAGTCCACCCGTGCTGCTCCCACCGTGACCCACCTTGAAGGCTGGCCCTGGCGTCCTATCCACGTAGGGCGTTTCAGATCCTTCGACTCTCAAGGGCGTGTTCTCAACCTCCCCCCAGGTCATCAGTGGGGACTCGTTCACACCTGCGGATGGAGAACCCACAGCCAGCTCAGGCCTGGGACCCGGATGGGGGTCGCAGCTCACAAGCACCAAGGCCAGCAGCTGCCCTCTCTCTTTCCCGGGACCAGAACCCAGCACTTCTGACTTCTCGGAGGGAAACATCAAGGCCAGCCCATGCCCCTGCACCGTGGGGCTTAGCCTGGGGTAGGGGGCTTCGCAGAGAAGCTGGGCTGGGTGAGTTAGACCCCCATCCTAGCACATGGCCAGGGGGCCCCCGGAGGACAGTCACAGGACCCCGCTGCAGGGAGGAGATCCGGGGCCTTCCAGGGCTCCCAAACCTCCCAGGATCCTGGGCAAATCGTGGTGCCTCCACAGGCCCTTGCCATGGCGCAGCCACCGGTGTCCCTGGGCGCAGAGAGAGACCAGCGTGTGCCCAGGAGGCCACCCCGAGTCTCGTGCGCCTGCTGTGATCTCTGGGCTTAGGTTTGTGAGCACCGCACACCTGCTAACGTGAGACCCAGAACTAGGAAAAACTACCCAAGACTGACAGGGACACCCAGCCCAGGCCAGTGGCACAAGGCAGGTGGCCTGAGGGAAGCACACGTGGCCCTGTAGGACCCCTCAGGCCCGTCCTGCCCACCTGCACGGGCCAGGCACGGCCCCAGGAGGCCCAGGTGCACCCAGTCTCCTGCAGACTGAGCTTGGCTTCCATGCGCAGGATGCCTGCCCAGGGGCTTCCCTGGTGGTGCAATGGTTAAGAATCCGTTTGCCAACGCAGGGGACATGGGTTCAAGCCCTGGTCTGGGAAGATCCCACATGCCGTGGGGCAACTAAGCCTGTGCGCTACAACTACTAAGCCTGCGCTCTAGAGCCCGCCAGCCACAACTACTGAAGCCCATGTGCCACTACTACTGAAGCCTGCGCGCCGCAACTACTGAGCCTGCGCTCTAGAGCCCGCGAGCCACAACTACTGAGGCCCATGTACCACTACTACTGAAGCCTGCGTGCCTAGAGCCCACGCTCCACAACAAGAGAAGCTACCGCAATGAGAAGCCTGTGCACAGCAATAAAGAGTAGCCCCCGCTCTCAGCAACTAGAAAAAACCCGCATGCAGCAGCTAAGACCCAATGCAGCCAAAAATGAAATAAATGGATAAATAAATAAATAAATAAAATTTTAAAAAAGGACGCCTGTCCAGCACCCACTGGACTCACCGGCCTCCCCCCAGAGCCCCTCCGCCTGCTCACCAGGCCAGTCTGTCCCGCTGAGCTCAGGGTGAGCCACAGGAACCACCCAGCTAGACCAGCTGGCCCCACACGTCCCAGGTCGGGCCTGCCTGAGAGCCCATCCACCCACAGCCCTGTTCGGCCCTGGCACAGATGGGACCCTGGGCCCGAGTCACATGAGGCACAGTGCAGACCCAGGGGAGCGCCAGGAGTGCCAGGCCAGCCGGGCAGCCCACCTCCCCCCGGGCCGTCCCACCAGCGGGTGTGTTTCTCACCAGGGGCAGGAGAAGGCGTGGCAATGAATCCAAATCCGCCCACGCGAGGGGACTCCTGGGGGATAAGCTCCTTGCCATCCGGGCCCACCTTGCCCTGTTTGTGCTGGACCGAGAGAAGAGGTGGTGTCAGGGGCCCAGGCCATCCCCGCTGGCTGAACAGAGGCTGCCCACCCCCCCTTCCTGGGTGCAGACCCAGGGGAAGCGGGGAGGACCCTGGCCCTTGCAAGGACCTTGAGGACCTGTCAGAGCGGCAACCAAGTGAGGAAGCACCTCCGCCTTCCACGCCGGGCCACACCTGACATGCGTTACCTTCAGGGGCCACTAACTTCAGGGCCCTGCGGGGGGCTATGCTAACCGGGGCAACTGTGCTCTGATGGCTCCCACAAGGCACCTGTAAAAGTCTCCAAAACAGTCCCCCCACCTCCCACCTCCTCAACGCCATGACCGCCAGAGTCACCGCCCTGCAGTAAATCTGAGGTCAGGAACCTCTGCTGTCTGCCACACCGAGCCCAGCACACCCCACGGGAACTGGCACAGACCTGACCCACAGAACGTGTCTGATCGAAGCCCCCACGAATGGAGAAGAGACTCAGACCCCGCCACATAGGGACCCAGACACACCCGCACCGCCGAGCCCTGCTGAGCCCAAGGACAGTCCTAACGTATGGGGGTGGCCAGGACCAGAAAGGCAGGGATGCCCATGCCACCCCGCTGGCCCGGCCCCTCACCTGGGCGTTGAGGGCAGCGGCCTGCTGCAGCTGGGACCTGCTGAGGGCCTGGCTAAAGGGGTCCCTGAGGAAGCGGGTGTTCTTATGCACCACCTGCCGTGGCTTCTTGAAGAGCTGCTCTTCGTCGGGGACGCCTGGCAGCGGGAGCAGAATCGCCTCAGCGTCAGGGTGGGCAGGCCCCCCGTCCCTCACTCAGGGCCTGAGGGAGAGGAGCTGGTTCCCCACGGAGCACAGCCTGAATGCAGCCGGGGGAGCCACACAACCGCACAGACTCCACAGGCGAACCTGCCTGCCCTGAAATGGACCGGGACCCCCAAAGGCCCAGAGTACAGGGGGCACAGACACACACTCCCAAAAGCCAATCCAAACCTTCGGCCCCAGCCTGCGCCCCCGCCCGGCCCACCGCTCACCCTCTGGGTAGTACATGAGGGAGTTCTTGGCCTTGTACTTCCAGGTCTCCACACCAGCCTGGCCACTCTCCACGGCTTGGCACTCTGCCGACGGGAGCGCGAGATTATCCTTCTGCCTCTGCGTCATGGTGGGAGCGAGGGTCAGGGAGGACCCCTGGCCCTGGGCCCTGGCCCAGGGACCCCCAACCCGAGTGGGTACCGCTGACCCTGCACCAGGGCACCTTCTCAAACTCCTCCTCGGCCTGGTAGAGCCATGAGTGGCGCGCCCGGCTCTTCTCCTTGGCCACCTCCATGATCTCCTGGAAGGAGGCGTTGTCCTCGCTCGTGTACCGGCTCAGGAAGACGTCCAGGCTGGGCAGGGGTTCCCTTTCCTCCTCCTCTGTGGCCTCTCCTGCGCAGGGGTGCGGGCAGGTGACACGAAACCATCATGCAGTCACTCGGTCCCAGAAACCCTCTCTCTGGCCGTGGGTCTGTCTGTGGGAACCCACACTGCCAGACAACACCCCCTTGGGGGCAATCAACTCCCCCAGCTGCCCAGGGAGGCCCCAGGGGCCCTTCCCATCTGCTGGATACCAGTGAAGAGTGCACTCTGACTCAGGCCGGGAGGGGGCGTCGGGCGTTAGAGCAGCATGATCACAGGGGGTCCTCCCACACCAAAACAGTGCCTGTTCTGTAGGCCGTGCCTCCAAAACCCTGGGCTGTCCCCCTGCCCCTTATCCTGACTCCCTCTCTTCTTGGTACCTGTGCTACAGGGGGGTGACTGTCACCTAAGCCTCGTGACCCGCTAGCGGACCTGATGGCAAGGACCCTGTATTATCTAGCAGTGGGCGGGGGGGTACCTAACAGGCACTGGGCCACACCCCGGGCCGCCCTGGCCGCTGCCAGTGAAAGGGCAGCCCGCTGAGGCGGTGCAGCACTGCATACAGCAGTGCAGATGCGGTGGGGACGACGGGGGAGGGCCTCTACTCCACCCCCTACCACCTGCCAGGCAGCGTGCAAAGCATTGTGCCTAAAAGGTCAAGACGAGTGTCAGAAAGGTGGGCACTCAGACCCCGTCCCTCCACCAAAAGCTCTGGGACCTGCAGAGGTTACTGCCCTCCTGAGCCTCCGTCCCCTCGCCTGCAACCGTGAACTACATGGTGCCTACGCTCAGGTTACTCAGGGGATTCCTGCATTTACCGAAAAGTAAGGGGGATTCAAAGGAAAGGAATCTGCCAACAGCCTGTGATTCTCGAGCCACATCGCAACGGAGAACCACGCTCTGAGGACACACAGGACGCGCTGTGACTGGCAGGAGGCTGGGTTCTGGAGCAGAAAACGTCACACATGTGCTCGCACAGGGCACCACTGCCAGCGGAGCACACTGTAGACGCGACGCTGGTAGAGAGCAGCTCATGGCCATCTACACACACACATGTCCACCCCGGATGAAGCACCGACTGCGAGGAGGCCCACAGCACACTGTTCACAGGGCCCAAGACGCTCCTTCTGGGGAAGGCTCCCCGGAAAAGTCAGGATGAATCTTTACACTCCAGTAAGCGTGTTGGAGACCCGGAGGCCCAGGCACACCCTAGGTGCAGGGCATGCAGACAGGAGCAAAAGGACCTGCTCTTGTGGAGGGAGAAACGGTAAACAAACAGAAACGCCTTTTAAACTGGCGTGTCCTCCGGCAAGAAAACAGAGCCAGGTGGCAAATCACAGAGCACAGGGTGAGTGACTGCGCTGGGAGGTCAGGGAAGGTTCCCTGACAGGCAGCATCTGAGCAGAGACCTGAAGGAAGAGAAGGAGCAGCCATGCAGTCACCCACAGGGGGCGACCAGCTCAGGAGAAGCAAGTGCAGAGGCCCTGAGGCATCTGAAGGAGGCAGCGAGGGAAGGAGCCCCCGCCCCAGGCTCATGACGCCCCCCGGACAAAGGTTGGTAGAGTGAGCAGGCCAGCAAGAGGGGGGGCGAGATTCCCATGCCACAGAGGAGGGCCGGAGGCTCAGATGACCCCCACGTTTGGGAGCTGGACCCAGATCTTCTGCCTCCTAGACCCCGTGGGTTGCCCTTTAAGGAGAGACCCTCAGGGACAAGAAGGAGCCTTCCCCTGAACACCCCAGGGCCCCACAGAGGAGGTCCCCAGGCAAACCCAACAGTGTGAGGGAAATGGGGCGCTCACTCACCATCGCCGTCCTCCAGGCTGTGGCCTCGGCCCCGGGCCTTACTGCCCACCACCCCGGTGCCCGTGTGCACCTCAGGGGTTTCAAATGTGGCTGGAGTCACATCTGGGGGAAGAGAGGGGATGGAGATTGGAGGGAGCCTGAAGCAACAGTTCAGCGGGAGTCCCCTCCCGCCCCCCCACAGGACTCCTCTTACAGGGCGGAGGGGGCTCTCGGGACATCTTGCCCAGGGCAGAGCCAAACTTGATGGCGATCTGGCGCATCCGTTCCAGGTCTCCATTCTCCTCGGCCTCCAGGTACTCCTTCTGTGCCTGCAGCTTCTCCACATCAGGAAAGAAGTCCCTCTGGATGACCGTCTGGAGGCCCTAAAGGCTCAATCAGAACACAAGTCAGAGCTCCCGTCTGCCTCTCCCCTGCCACTCAGCCCACAGGGTACGTGTGAGGCCCCTAACCTCTGTCCAGACCAAGAACCCCCAGAACTTGGGGGAACGTAGTGCTGTAATTTTTTTTTTTTTTTTTTGGCCACGCTGTGCTGCTTGTGGGATGTGGGACCTTAGTTACTCTACCAGGGATTGAACCCAGGCCCTTGGCAGTGAGAGCGTGGAGTCCTAACCACTGGACCTCCAGGGAACTCCCATTGGGTGCACTTTCAAAGCCTTCTCTCTCCCTCACTAACTGGTCACTTTCATTCTCCTTTGCTGGCTCCACCTCCACACCAGCTGGACCAATGTGCGTATTGCCACCTTCATTCCACCCATGATCTCCTATTTCCAGTCTGAATCCTTCACCGGGATGCCTTCAGCCAGTCACCCCACCACCAGCACTGGTGGAGATTCCCAGCTCCGCACCTCCAGCCAGACTTGCCCCTGAGCTGCACGTCTGCACACCCAGCTGCCCACTAACGTCACCTGCCTGCACATCCCAGCAGCTTCCCGAACTTAACCAACTTTCTCCCAGCCCCGTGCCAGCTCCTCCTACTTCAAGGGCGGTGGGATGCTCACCCGCTCAATGATGCTGCCACAGTGGCAGCCCGTTTCCAAGACCCCCAGCCTTAACACTTGCCATTATCGCTCTCCAAGAAACCCTCTTTATCGCCATCCTCCCAAATTCCTACTGACCCTTTAATAGAACCTTGTTTCCCTGACACCCGCCCCTTCTGCTCCCTGACAGCAGGGACACCTCGCTCCACACTGTGCTTGTTTGTCCCCCCGACTGTCCACATCCCGAGGGCAGAGACTCGGGCTGCTCCACCTTCGCGAGCGGACAAGAGCGTCGTTACCCAGGAAGCGGCCCGGGGGGAGCGCGGGGCGGGGGAGCGCGGGTCAGGGAATGGGCCTGGAAATCGCTGGCGTCCACGCCGAGCCCTACCTCGATGTACTCCTCCTCGTCCAGGACCCGCTGCCTGCTCGTCGGAGCCCCGGCCTCTCCGGCGGCGCGCTTCCTCCGGGGCCCGGACGCCGCGGGCACCAGCACGGCCCGGACCGGAGCGCCGGGTGTCTCCATCGCTATCCCAGTACCGCCCCGGCGGCGCAGGCGCGGCGCAGGCCGGGGGGGGCGGGGAGCTCCAGCTGCGCAAGCGCCTGAAACAGCCCTACCAACGGGGTAGCCGCGCGTTTCGAAGGCCGGCCCGCGCTCCGTGCTGACGTCACCATGAGCCCTGAGCTTTATGGGAGTTGTAGTCTTCGTCCCGCCCCGCTCTGGTCTTTAGTATCTGGGCTGTGGGAGCCACGGGGCGCTGCGGTAGGGGCTAGGGGCGTGTTGCTCCCGCTAGTCGTGAAAAATTACAGCACTGGGACTTCCCTGGTGGTGCAGTGGTTAAGAATCCGCCTGCTAATGCAGGCGACACGGGTTCGAGCCCTGGCCCGGGAAGATCCCACATGCCGCGGAGCAACTAAGCTTGTGAGCCACAACTACTGAGCCCGCGTGCTGCAACTAATGAAGCCCACGCACCTAGAACCCGTGCTCGGCAACAAGAGAAGCCACCGCAATGAGAAGCCCGTGCACCGCATGGAAGTGTAGCCCCCACTCGCCGCAACTAGAGAAAGCCCGTGCGCAGCAACGAAGATGCAAAGCAGCCAAAAATAAATAAATATAAATAAATTTATAAGATAAAAAAATACAAATAAATAAATTAATTAAAAAAAAAATTACAGCACTACGGAATTGGAAGGCCTTGGACTTCTAATTTCTCGCAAATAATCAATATACGCTTCTATGTTATCTAAAAAAATACGCTTCCGGAATTTTGGTTATGTATGAGTTTCAAACTTTTTATTCAAAGTTTATGCAAGAAAAGAAATGTCTGGTGCCTAAGTGCCAGAGTTGGCTTCCCAGAAGGCTAATCCTCATTGAAATGGACAAGAAAATTGTCTAAGCATTTCTCAGGGAAGATCATTTCTTCCCAAAAGGTTGTAAATTATGTCAAACAATTTCTGCCCCAGAACGATTCAGTACAATTCAGTGGGGACTCCATGGTATAATTCCTCCCCTTGTGGAGC
The DNA here is from genome assembly GCF_028021215.1 of Eschrichtius robustus. Taxonomy (NCBI): domain Eukaryota; kingdom Metazoa; phylum Chordata; class Mammalia; order Artiodactyla; family Eschrichtiidae; genus Eschrichtius; species Eschrichtius robustus. Next base: position 27,534,352 of record NC_090837.1, read on the forward strand.
TGAGAGTTGAATGCAGAAGACAGACACTAATCAGATCATCCCACAAACAAGCATAACACAGCAGCGGGCAGGTGCAAAAAAAAAAGAATCCTACCTAGGGGGCATCCTACCCAAGTGGCATCTTACCTAGGGGGCATCCTACCTAGGGGGCATCCTACCCAGCAGACCTCCTACCTAGGTGGTAGCCTACCTAGGGGACTGCCTACCTAGGGGGCAGTCAGGGAAAGTTCCCCAGGAAGGAAGTGGTTGCAGATCCAAAGGATGAACAGGCATTGACCAGGTGGAGGGGGAGAGCATGTGCAAAGTTCCAGTGGGAGGAGACCTTTGGATACACAAAGTGAAAGGAGCAGTGGGGTGGGAGCTGACGCCAGAGGGGCAGGGCCAGGCTGCACGGGGCTCGTGGGTCATGGGTCATGGGTCACAGCGAGGAGTTTTGTCTTTGTTCTGGGAGCAGTGGGAGCCCTGGGAGTGCTGTAGGCAAGGGAGAGGCATGTTCAGAGTTGCACCCTGACTTTTATGGAGAATGAATCACAGACGAACTAGAGTAGGTACAGGTGGACCAGTTGGAGGCAGCTGCAACGGTCAAGGTGAGAGATGGCAGCGATTTTCATCAGGCTGGTGCAGTCGAAGCTGGGGAGAAGGCAGATTCTGGGATTGTTTGGGGAGGTAAAATCGACTTGCCATTGGCCTGGGTTTGGTGGGTGAGGGAGAAGAGGGGTCAGGGCGCCTGCCCCTAGCTCTCTGGCTCACGTGCTGGGGAGGCACAGGGAAAGATCCTGCCATGGACAAGGTGACCTAGAGGAGCCCTGGGCTTCCAGGTGGAGTCATCAAAGGGACAGCTGGACATAACTGCCTAGCACAGGGGAGAGGCCTGGGCTGGGATGTAAATGTGAGACGGAGATGGGACTCAAGCCTGAGGGTGGATGAGATAAACCAGGGTGAGAATGGATATGAGAGGGGAGAGTCTGGGCTTGGCCCAAGGACACCTGTGTTACAGGCAGCTGCGGGGAGAGCCTGCCCAAGATAGCTGGAGAGGAGGGAAAAGCCAGGAGGGCAGCATAACTACTGGTCCCTTGAAAGCAGAGCACTGATCACGGGTGCCCCACACCACGACATAAAGCCACTCAGCCAACGAGGGCAAACTTTCTGGGACCAGGGGGATGAGGGTGTCCCAGCCGTGGGGAAGCTCCACAGGCAGGCTGTGCCATCTCCAGGGATACGGCCAGGATTCAGGAAAACGGGCTCTGTGACAGCAGGAAGTGTGCATCCTGGAGGGTGAGCGAGAGCTGCTGTCCTGCCCAGGGACCCCTCGCACTCTGTGTTCTCTGAGCTGACCTGCCTCAGAGAGTTCTGCCCAGGAGCTGCCCTGGCTTCTGCACCTTTTGTGGAGGAACTGTGTCTCGTGCCAGATACCCACCCGCATCCCTCCAGGACCTGTGACGAGGCAGAACAAAGTCCCCATGCCAGGTGAGGGGGGTGTTAGGTGCCTCGCACCCACCATACAGGCCAACTTGGGGAACTGAGGCCTTCTTTTCATGCTGTCCTTCTTGCTGGGGCCAGGATGATGGAGGGGACAGCATTTTCCAAGGCAGTGGAGGGGGGGATTCTCCCAATTGAACCTGGTCCCGCCCCACAGGGTGGCAGAGATTGGCTGCTGTGAGGGAGGCAGACACTCCTGCATGGAAACCCCAGAGCGAGGAAACCAAGGACCCCCACCCAAGAAGCAGCTCCTAGAGGCCAGTGCAGGGTGCCGGGCCACGATCTGTGGGGCAGTCTGCTCTGCTGGGCGCACCCTGGCACAGGGACGGAGGACTCACCGGGCTGTGACAATCCGTCCCCCCACTCCCTGGGAAGGAGAGGAGGGGCAGGTCCCGGCTGGGTGTGGAGTGGAGCCACGGAGGACTTCAAGTCTGGACTGCTTTCTCAGAGCTTGTAGTAGCTTGTTTATTTCTCAGTAGCCACACAAGACTCACAAGATTGAGCAGCGGGAACGGGACTTCTGGAGATGACCTCACCCAGCCTTCTTATTCAGCGGGTCAGGATGCCCAGGCCCCTGGCACCAGCCCCAGGACGCAGAGACCCCACCCGCCCAGCCTCTGGAGGGTTCTAGGCCAGTCAAGGGGGCTGCATCCCTGCTGAGATGACTGAGGCCAGCAGGAAGTGGGTGGGGAGGAGGACGCTGGGTGTCACTGTTGACAAGGGGTGGCTCCTGTCCTGGGGTGGCTTGGTGCCTCCTGGGGTGTGGTGGGGGGTTGAGGAAGTTGATCTGCTCTGTGCCCCGCATCCCACCCCCGAGTCTCCCCGGCCTTCCTGCCCACTCGCCCTTGGAAGGGAAGGCGCATGGAGCACGGAGCATCGGTGCGCTCTCCTTCCGCGGGGCGGGTGGCGCGGGGACACACGCAGAGGGGCTCCCGCGTTGAGCTCCAGGACGCAGGCAACTGGGCAGACACCAGGTTAGAGGCTGGCGTCCTCTCCCAACTCCTATTAGGGTAGGTCTGTCCTCTCCCTGAGCCGGCCCCAGAGGGTGCCACCGAGCCCAGAAGTAACTCTGCAGCCGTCAGCAGCTCTCCTTCGGGGGCTTCTTGGCTCCCGGCAGGAGCCTCGCGGACGCCGATGCGCGCTTCTGGTGTCGCCACTTGGCCCGGCGGTTCTTGAACCAGACCTGAGGAGGAGGAGGGGCGCTCAGGCAGGCCCAGCCCCGGACCCGCGTCCCGCGCGGTTCCCAAGTGGACCGGCCGGGGCTTCGGGACGGACGTGGGCTGCGGGGCCGGCCCCGCGCAGCGGCTGCGCCACCGTCCCTCATCCACTGCCGATGGAGACCGGGGCTCGGGCCGCGGGACCGGGACCCCTTTCCCACCGGGAGCGTTCTCCCCGCCCGCCCCTTCCCACCGCCGCCTCCGTCCGGCGGCGCCCGGGACGCCCCTTCAACAGCTTCGCGCTCTTCCGAGTTCCCCAAATTCCGGTACAGAAACGCACGCCTCATTTGTCATGGGCGGGGGGTGGGGGGTTAAAACTAAGGAAAAGAAAACGAGCCCGACCTCGGCTCCAGCCCGCGCCCTTCCTCCCGCGCCATCCCCAGGCGCCGCTGCCCGGGACCCACCCGGCGCCCCTGCTTTCCCGGGGCCTGTGCGCCTCCGCCCGCCACGCGGGACCGGCTCTTCCAAGGCTGCAGGCACCCACCTCCACGCGCTCCTCGCGCAAGCGAATGCGGCCGGCCAGGCGCTCGCGCGTGCCCACGTCGGGGTACTGGTTTTGCACGAAGAGCGCTTCCAGTGCCTGCAGCTGCTCCTCGCTGAAGATGGTGCGGTGGCGCCGCGTGCGCCGCTGTGGGCCAGGGCCGCCCGCGTCGGGCGGCGCCCCGGAGCCCCCGGTGGGTGCGGCCAAGGGCAAGGGCGCCGCGGGCCCCAGCCTCAGCGGCCACGGCAGCCGCGCGCCTGCGGGACGAGGGCGCGGTGAGGCGCGGGCTGGGGGCCGGGCTCCGCTCCCCCCCGCGCCGCCCCGGGTCCCCCAGCTCCCGCGCCCCGCGCCCACTCACCCAGGCCGGCGGCCGGCTCCGGGGACCCGCGGGGCGCCGCACGGGGGCCGCAGCAGCAGCAGCAGGCGCAGGGCACGGCCTCGGGCGCCTCAGGCTGCCCCGGCTCCGCGGGGCTCTGGCGGCCGGCGGGCGGCGGCGGGCGGGCGGCCCGGGCCGGGGGGCTGCTCTCGGGCAGTCCGGAGAGGATGTGTTCGATGGAGAAGGGGCAGGGCCGCCCGGGACCCCTGCAGCCCGCCGCGCCCCGCGCCGCCGCCATTCCTCCCGCCCGCCGCCGCCGCCGCCGCGGCGGGAATATATCCGTCGGGGGGGCGCGCCGTAATCCCCGAGCCGGGCGCCGCATCCACGCGGGTTAATCCCGCCGCGCGGCCAGGAGCGTGCTAATCCCCGGCGGCGGCGGAGGCGGGCGGGAGCGGTCGCAGGAAGCCCTGCGCCGCGAGTCCATGCCCCCGACTCGCAGGGCTGGCAGACGCGCGCAGGGCCGCCTCCACTGCCCGCCGGCCCGCCTCCACTGCCCGCCGCCCCTGGTCCAACACTGCGGCGGGGGCAAGTCCTCGAGGACGCCCGGACCACGGCAGCCCCTGGGCGCGGGGCCGCCTCCTGGCCCAACTCCTGGGTGCCCCGGTCCTGTAGCCACCGCGGCCAGGTCTGGTTCCTTGTCCCCTTCGGGGACCTACCAGGCGGAGGAGCAAGTCTGGAGAACCGCCCTCACCCCAGACTGCACAGTCTTCTGGCCCCCAAACTCCTGAGCTTCAACCTCAAATGGGGCCCAATACCCTCGGCAACCCCGCGGTCCCACCGCACTTCGGCCCAAATTCCCCCGCATACTTAGGAGCCCGGGTCTCAACCTCGTGGAGGAAACGGGGGTGCGGGCGGGAAGCTATCTCTGCTCATCACCAAACCCGCAGCCCCACTGCCCTGGGCCCCCAGTTCTTTGTCTTTTCTCCTGGGCCCCATCGGAGGCCCCACTTACGTGCTCTGGGGAAACTTATCATCTGCTTTCCGGTACTTCCCAGAATCCACCCCAAACCATTACCACCCCCTCCCCACCCTCATCACAGCCATTCTTCTCAGGAGTTGACTCCTGTGTCCACACCCCCACTCCTCAGCTCCGTCCACACCAGCCCTCCGGGTCATTCTGCCCAACTTTGTCGGTGACCTGCACTTTGCCAATTCCAGGAAGACCGTTTCATCCTCATCTAAGCAGTGTCGGACAGCTGGCCAGGACTTCTGCTGAAGGCCTTCTCTGGACCTCTGAAAAGTTACTGTGTGGCTCAAAGGACAGAGCAGCAGACGGCCTGGCTTCTGCCCCAGCTGTCACTTCCTGGCTGTGGGATAGGTTCCTTCACCACCACCACCCTCCGCCGTGCCTCAGTTTCCCAATCTATAAACTGGCATAATAATAGCGACCTAACTCTCAGGTGCTTGGAGGGCTCAACCAGTTACTGTGTGCGAGGTTAGAACCCCGCTGGGCAGGGGCCTCCATGAATGGCAGGTACCATTAGGGGGGCAACACACGGTCTCATGCTTCTCCTCCCACCTCACACACCCTTCCTCAGGCTCCCTTGCTGACTCCACTCTGGTGTCAGTGAGGACTCTGGACTTCAAGTGACAGAACCTGCTGACTCAACTGTCATAAGAGTCCTGACACCGGCTGCCCAGGATCTGTTAATCTGGAAGCTCTGTGAAGGAGCCACCACCTCTGTGAGGGGGCCACCTCATGGTTGCAAGATGGCTGCCACTGCCCCAGAGCTCCCATCTCTTCCCACGGGTCCCTTTGGGTGACCCTGGAAACCTCTCCCAGCCAACTTCCCTCGCAGAACCATGTGCTCACCATTAGATCAGAGAGGCACCTGGGGGTCGACTACCCATCGAAGTCAGTTCCTCAAGGATGGGGGCTACAGGGTCAGTGGTCATAAAGGCTGGGCCCTGGCTGTTCCTTTATCCCTCCCCACTTCTGAAGCTTCAGACACCACCTCTATGCCAAAGACTTCCCAGCTGATACGTCCAGCCTGACTTCTCCCTCTGCTCCAGGCTCTCATCTCCCTAAGTACCTGCTCCATGTCCCATTTCAGCCACCAATGAACATCTCCCAGTCACCATGCCTGGGGCAGACTCAAGATCTCAAAATCCATCCCTTGCTTGGTATTCCCCACCTTGATAAATGGGTTGCCTACCCACCTATCCACCTTGGTAGATGCACCATCTCTCCACCTGTCCACCTCTGCATACACCCCATGTCTCCACCAGTCCACCTTGATAAGCGGCCCACCGTGATGCATTTCAAAGACGTCAGCAAATCCTTTGACACTCCTCCCTTCAGGAGGTGAAATCTAATCCCCTCTCCTTGAACGTGGGCTGGCTTAGTGACTCGCTTCTAACCACTAGGAGGCAGCAGAAGTGACACTGTGATTTCTGAGGCCAGATCTTACAGCTGGGTGACACAGCTTCTCTCTCTCATCTTGGGATGCTTGTTCTCCGAGCTCAGCCACCACGCTGCGAGGAGGCGCCTGCAGCCACAAGGAGAGGACATGGAGAGCAGTTCCCACTAGCAGCTCCAGCTGAAGGACCAGCCAACAGCCAGTATGGAGCACTGCCAAGGGGTGAGTCAGTCAGCCTTCCGGTGGCTTCTGTCCCAGCCACCATCGACTGCAATCGCAGGAGAGGGAAAGTGAGAACGGCGAGAGGCAACAATAGGAGGTGACTGTGGTGTCCTCAGCACTGAGTGTGAGGTGGCTATCATGGGCTCTAGGTAACCAGACAGGTCCTGGTACTGGAATGCAATGCTGCAGGTACAAACCCTAAACCATGGGCACTGGCTTTGTGACCAGGCAGTGGGGGGTGGGGGGAGTGGGAAGGACCCTGCTGAGACTGACGGTGGGTCTTAGGGAAGGTGAGGAGAATGTACTGGAAGATGGAGGGAAGGAGACCCTTGTTGTGGAGTGGCAAGAAGTTTAGCAATATTGTCACCTGTCATAGAACAGGAAATAGGAAATGTACCTGGTGAGGCAGATGATGTAGCTACGGAGATGCCCAGCGGGGGTGTTGAAGGAGCTGCCTGGCTTCCTCTAGCTCCCTACAGAGGAAGGAGAAAGAGATGTTCAAAACAAAGCAGCCAGAGTTAGATTTACACCTACCGCATGTATCAGCAATTCTGTCCCTGGGATTCACCCTGGAGAAATGAAAACTTATGCTCACACAAGACGCTGCCCATGAATGTTTAGAGCAGCTCTAGTCATTATCAACAAAGCTGGGAAACAACTCAGATGCTCATCAGCTGGTGAATGGATGAACACGCCGGGGTCCGGGGTCCACGCACACCAGGGAGAAGCCCAGAGTGACAGCGACACGCACAACAACACGGATGGACCTCACACACATCGTATTTAGTAAAGAACAACTTTCAAAAGGCTACATACTGTGTGACTCCATGTATTGGACACTTTGAAAAAGGCGACATTGGAGTGATGGCAATGTAATCAGTGTTTGTGGTGGGGGAGCATCCGAGGGAGTGGGGGTGGGTGCTGAGGGGAGGCTGGTTCCACTCTAGCCCAGGGGGTCTGGGGCCCCCTTGATTGAGGTCGGGGTGCACAGCCTTCCCGGGCAAGGCAGCTCCCACCAGTGATGCTCCAGGGAAGGGGCAGCTGCAAGTCACCAGCTCACACCGCTGGGGCACTTCCTGCAGCCCTGCTGCCCTCAGCCCACCCACTCTCACGTTAAGTGCACTGAAGTCAACCTCCCCAGGATTCTGGTTGGGCACATTTTCTGGATGTAAGTGGGAGAGGAAGGCTAGTGGGACAGGCTGCGGCTGCCATGGTCCCAAGGCTGTAACCTGGCACCATCCCCCTCTCCTTATCAGATATATAATGTACAAATATTTTCTCCGATTCTGTAGGTGGTCTCTCACTTTTTTAAAAAATTAATTAATTTATTTATTTTTGGCTCCATTGGGTCTTCGTTGCGGTGTGCGGGCTTCTTGTTGTGGTGGCTTCTCTTTGTTGCAGAGCACGGGCTCTAGGCACGCAGGCTTCAGTGGTTGTGGCACGCGGGCTCTAGAGCGCAGGCTCAGTAGTTGTGGCGCACGGGCTTCGTTGCTCCGCGGCATGTGGGATCTTCCCAGACCAGGGCTCGAACCCGCGTCGCCTGCATTGGCAAGCCGATTCTTAACCACTGTGCCACCAGGGAAGTCCGGTTTCTCACTTTCTTGATGGTGTCTTTTGAAGCACAAGATTTTAAGATTTTGAATAAGTTGAATTGTTTTCTTTGTTTGCTTATACTTCTGGTGTCATTTCTAAGAAGACATTGCCAAATCCAAGATCATGAAGATTAACCCTGATGTTTTACAGTTTTATAAACTATAAGTTTTCTAGTTTTAGCTCTTACATTGATCCATTTTGAGTTAACTTTTATGTATGATGTTAGGTGAGGATCCAATGTCATTCTTCTGCATTTGGATATCCAGTTGTCCCAGTCCCATCTGTTGAAAAGATTATTCTTTCCCTCCTTGAATTGTTCCCCATCCCCCAGTTGCAAATCAATTGACCATAAATGTGAGGACTTACTCCTGGATTCTGAATTCTGCTCCATCGATCTATACATTTATCCTTACTGTCTTGATTACTGTAGCTTTGCAGTCAGTTTTGAGATTGGGAAGTGTGAGCTCTCCAACTTTGTTCTTTTTTTCAACATTGATTTGGCTATTATGGTTCCCACAAACTTTCATGTGAATTTTAGGACCAGCTTATCAGTTTATTCGAAGAGACCAGGTGGAATTTTGATAGAGATTACATTGCATCTGTAGATCCATTTGGGGAGCCCTGCCATGTTAACAACATTAACTCTTCCAATCCATGAACATAGGATGTCTTCCATTTATTGAGATCATCTATAATTTCTTTCAGTAATGTTTGTAATTTTCAGAGTATACATTTTTTACTTCTTTAATTTATTCTTCGGTATTTTGTTCCTTTTGATGCTATTATAAATGGAATGGTTTTCTTAATTTCATTTTCAGATTGCTCACTGCAAGTGTATAGAAATACAATTGATTCTGTACACTGATCTTGTATCTTGCAACCTGCTGGATTTGTTTATTAATTCTAAAATTTTTTGTGGATTCTAAAGGTTTTCTATATACAGGGTAATGTCATTTGTGAACAGAGATCTTTACTTTTTCCTTTACAACACTGGTGCCTTCTGCTTCATTTTCCTAAGAAGTTCCCTGGCTAGAACCTCCAATAAATCACCGAACAGCAGTGGTGAGAGTGGGCACTCTCATGTTGTTCCTGCTCTTAGAGGGAAAGGATTCAGTCTTCATCATAATGTATCATGTTAGCTGTGGATTTTTTTAATAGATGCCCTTTATCAGGTGGAGGAAGTTCCCTTCTTCTTTTTTTTTTTTTTATAATGTAGAATAACATTTCTTTTTTTTTTTTAAATAAATTTATTTATTTATTTATTTATGGCTGTGTTGGGTCTTCGTTTCCGTGTGAGGGCTTTCTCCAGTTGCGGCGAGCGGGGGCCACTCTTCATCGCGGTGCGCAGGCCTATCACTGTCGCGGCCTCTCCCGTTGCGGAGCACAGGCTCCAGACGCGCAGGCTCAGTAGTTGTGGCTCACAGGCTTAGTTGCTCCGCGGCATGTAGGATCTTCCCAGACCAGGGCTCGAACCCGTGTCCCCTGCATTGGCAGGCGGATTCTTAACCACTGCACCACCAGGGAAACCCAGAAGTTCCCTTCTATTTCAAGTTTGTTGAGTGTTTTATTACAAAGAAGTGTTGTGCAATCCATCTGGTTTTTTCAGGAGCTAGACTAATGAACTAAATCATGGGTTTGCTAGATACCACCACCTGCATCCTTTAAGTCTTTAGCCATGACATTCGACTCTGCTATTCTTCCTAAGAGGAAGCATTGTTTTTCATCTTGGTAGGGGGCAGTTCAGGAGCTCTCACTTACAAAATAGGTCTTACTCTAAAGATCAGAAACCACTGCGGAAGTTCTGCCAAATGTTACATATGTCTATTCCAATTATGCCTTCAGAAACTGGAGAATAGCCAGCGGGTAGGTTAGGAGCCCCCCGGGGTCCCCTGTGAGATGGAGTTGGGTCAGTACTCCATTTATCGCCTGCCCTCTCTATACTCCCAATCCAATGGAGAGGCCATGACAGCACACTGGGTCCCAGGGATCAGTGTTAACATGGAGCCTGTATCCAACGGCTCTGAGATGGCCTGGGTTTTCCTCTTCTCCAGCATAAAATTACCTGAGGAAAGGGACATAACGTACCTTTGCAGAGGATTAGGGGCATCAAGCCTACAAACACTCTCCACAGTGTTGCCGGATCCTTCCTCACAGGAGGAGACTTCAGCAGACGAGGTCTGCATCTGAGAACTGGCTGGAAATTGAGCAAGGGATCGTGACACTCCTTTGGGTCTGGTGATTTCAGTCTTTTGCTCTTCTATTATTTTGTTTTTTAATGTGGTAAAAAATACATAGCATAGAATTTACCGTTTTAACCATGTTTAAGTGTACATTCACAATGTTGTAAATCATCATCACTATCATTTCAAGAACTTTCCCATCATCCCAAACAGAAACCCTGTACCCATTAAATGCTAGCTCCCCATTTCCTCCTACCCTCAGCCCCTGACAACCAGGGGTTATGGCTGAGTACCATTGCATGTATACATCACAGTTTAAAATCCATTCATCCGTCAGTGGACATTCGGGTTGTTCCTACCTTCTGACTATTGTGCATAGTGCTGCTGTGAACATGGGTGTACAAGTATCTGCTCGAGTCCCTGCTTTCACTTATTTAGGGTAGATACTTAGGAATGGAATTGCTGGATCGCATGATAATTGTATGTTTAACTTTTGAGAAACTGCCAAACTGTTTTCCATAGCGGCAGTACCATCTTACATTCCCACCAGCAAAGCACAAGAATTCCAATCTCTCCACATCTTCACCACCATTTGTTATTTTCCCTTTTTTTAAAAAAAATTTGTAGTCATCCTAATGGACGTGAAGTGGCAGCTTATGTTTTCGTTTTGTTTGGTATTTTGGCAGCACGCGGGATGGTTCCCCAACCAGGGATCAAACCCAGGCTTCTGCAGTGAAAGCGCTGAATCCTAACCATTAGGCCACCAGGGAACTTCCTGGTAGCTTACGGTTTTGATTTACATTTCCCTAGTGACTAGTTATGTTGAGCATCTTTTCATGTGCCTATTGGCCCTTTGTAGAACATATTTTTGGGGGGGAAATACAATCCAACCTTGCTGATTTCATGTATTAATTTATAGACCTCAATTTTATTTTGTATATACTTTAAGGCTTTCTATGTAAACGATGATATCACATGAACATATTATCTGCTAGTGTTACTTCTTCATCTACAATCTTTATGGCTTCCATTCCTTTCTTCCTTTCTTTTTTTCGGCACAGCATGGCTTGCAGGATCTTAGTTCCCCGACCAGGGATTGAACCTGGGCCCCGGCAGTGAAAGTGCTGAGTCCTAAGCACTGGACCGCCAGGGAATTTCCAGGCTTTCATTTCTTTTTCTCGTGTTATTGAAATGTCTAGACCTCCAGTAGAACGTTGAATAAAAATTGAGAAATCAAACATCTTTGCCTTGCTTCCAGTCTTAGAGAGAAACAACTCAGTCCTTAAGCACTAAGTATGATGATAGATGTAGGTCTTTCATAGATGCAGCAAAGGTTATTTTTTTCATAGATGAAGGAAAACCCATCCCTTTGCTTTTCCCAGTTCCTCAAGGGTCATAGCCTGTTCCTCCATCTTCAAAGACGGCAACAGTGGGTCAAGTCTTTCTGACCATTGCATCATTTTGACCTCTTCTGCCCCCTCTTCCACTTTTAAGGGCCCTCATGATTACATTGGACCCACCAGAAATAATCTCCTTATCTCAAGATGATAAACTTAATCACAATTGCAAAGTCTCTTTTGCCATGTAAGGTAACATATTCACAGATTCTGGGGCTCAGGATGTAGACATCTTCGAGGGGACCATTATTATGCGTAGCACAGTTCAATCCCTGGTCGGGGAACTAAGATCCCACGTGCCACGCAGCATGGCCAAAACAAACAAACAAACAAATTAAAAAAACAGTATCTAGTAATTTAGATAAGCCTCAAAAGATATTTAAAATGAGTGAGCAGAGTTACACTTCTCTTAACGGTAGAGTCACTTGCTTTGGACTAATCCTCCTATGGATAACAATGATAAACTCTGAACAATATATTTTTTAAAAAACTGAAAACACTGGATATGAACAGGTAGAAACTAGAAGGAGGGTCAACACATGTACCAACACTTAGGACTTCAACATCTCTTTTTGGGGGGACACAACAGAAGCATAGGGGGACTAACCATCCCAGTTGCACACTGAGAGTCCTGCCTCCTGGGAAACTGATGAACAGGGTGACACGGGTGGTCACGCTGGAAGCAGGACAGAGCTGGGTGAGGGGTGGAGTGTTAAGCGACAAGGCATCTGGGTCCGTGGAACCACCCAGGGAAGCACTGGGGCAGACACAGGCTGCTTCAGATTTCAACTGTCTCGAGGAAGCAGGGACCAGCCTTTTAGTCCCTATGCCGGTCAGTCCTTGTCTGCTGTGTAGGTGGCTCCATCACCCAGGGCAACATTCCAAGGTGGAGGCAGCTGTGCACCATTGCTCGCTAACACTCAAGAGGAGCAGGATGGGTGAGCTGACCACTGAAGGGGTCCACGACACCATCCGCTGGTCCACACCCACACACTGGTCCTCCTTGGTAAACGGCCTGCCTTTTCACCTCGCCACCTAGATAAACAACACCTAGACTTCTGTTCACCGTGGTGAATGCACACCTGCCCACCCAGGTAAGTGGCCCAGCCACCCATGTGCCTCCATGACACCCACCTGCCCTCAGAGCTGCCCAAGCCTCAAACTGCATGCAGTGCTGGACACTCCCCTACTGCCACCCCCAGTTCCGCCACACGCCTCAATGCCAATGCAGATGCCGGCCACCTGGGCCCCCACAACGGCCTTTCTACCTACTCCCGGCTACTCTCCTGGCCTGAGACCCTCCCCAAAGTGAGCCTGCTGTGGTGGCTCAGGTGCGCTCTGCATACAGATCCAATCACGGCGCTCCCCTGCTCCAAACGCTCAGGATAAGAGGATCAGCCGCCTCATCTCCGTGCTCCCCCAGCCCCTGGACTCTGACACCTCTGTCCACCTGCCCCAGCTGGCCTCTGCCTCCTTCCTCCAGCTGCCCAGGCTCTGGGTCAGCTCCGCCACTGCGCCCAGCTCGCAGCCAACCCAGTGCTCTCAGCCCCATCCTGGGGTTCAGCGTGGCTTCTGCAGAGGGGCCTTCCCTGCGCACCCCACCTGCCCGCTGCCAGGGGTCTCAGGCCCCCTCCCCCTGCACACGCTCCCTCCACAATCCCAGTCGCTCCCGGCTGCCCTCCCTTCTGTTTCCCGGACTAAAGAGCAGACCCAGCTGCTTCCAGGACTGGTCAAAGCTGGTCAGTGCCAAGAGACAGGGGCAGATGGGGGGCAGGGGCTCCGGGGGGTGAGGAGGGGCCAGAGGAGCATCAGGGGCCAAGGGAATGGATCTGCAGGTAAGTCCTGAGGAACCACGGGCTTTGGACAGTCAGAGGCCGGAGCGCAAGGTAGGCCCAGCAAGGTCCAGGGCCGGTTTGGGGGTTAGGTCCCAGCAAGTGCGGAGGTGAGGCCAGAGGGGAGGCGGGGAGCGTGGTTCCTGGGCAGCCAGGGTGGGGGCGAGGAGGGGTCCTGGGCGCAGCTCGGGGCTGGGGAAGGCGGACTCGGGATGGATGTGGGAAGCGGCCCCCACCCTCCCTATCCCCGCAGCTCCCACCCGGGCTCCCTTTCCCGCCCCCTCCCTGGCGGGACAGGCGAGGCCATCAGGGTTCCCCTGATTGCTTTCTTTCATGCCGGTGCCTTTCTCAGCAGCAAACGCCCGCTAATGCCTCCTTTATCACGGAATTAGGGGATTTAGGGCCCTCAGCACAAAGAGGCCCTCGATAGCAGCCGTAATCAAGCGCCAATCGGCCGATCTCGAGCGGGCCTGGGAAGAAAGAGAGCGCGGGGATTAGCGCGGCGGGGCCGAGATAGCATCGCGCGGCCGCGGGCTGAGGCCGCCGGGGAGGGCCGGCTGCGCCGCGGAGAAAGGCCGGCTTAGCCGCTGGGCGCCGGGGATTCTGAAACCATTAGCGGGGATTAGCACGAGGGTTAATCTGCTTTGGCCGCTCAATTGTCAGCGGGACGCGCGCGCAGTGGACCCCTCGGTGGAGCGACCGCGGGACCTCTGCAGTCCAGGCCCCGGGCTGGTCTCGGTTTCCCCAGCGGTGACTGGGCCAAGCCCGGCCCCGAGAACCAGAGGAAGGGATGAACCCCTCGGTCCATCAGGCCAACGGGTTACGCATGCACCTGGCCCAGCAGGTGTGAGTGGAGCCTGGGTCTTGGCTGCAGCCTCCACCTCTGCCAGCCTCTGCGGGAGGTCAGGGCACAGCCCCTGCCTGTCCTCAGGGACCCCTTCCCTTCTCCTGGCCGGCTCCTCCCCATCCTGTTCCCCTCCACACTCCACGTCTGGCTCCGTTCACCCCTTGTGGACTTGGTGCCGGCCTCCCCACTGAGCTCGGGTTCCAAAGCAAGGCACACACCCCTCCCCATCCCACAAGGCCAGGAAGCAGGTCGCAGACCAAGGGGATGCTGTCCAAGGCCAGGGAGGAGCCACTGCTTGCAGACCCTCCATCTCTCCCTTGGAATCCCATCCCAGGGTGTGGACCCCTGAGCCAGCTGAATTAATGCCACCTGCGGCCTCCTCAACCGCTTATTTTCAGGTCCCTCATTAGGTGGGGCAGGGTGAGGACTGTGCAGACCTGGGCCTCCATAGATCCCAGAGAGTTCCTCTGTCTCTGCCTGGGTTTTCCCATCTGAGAAGTGGGGCTGACTGAGAGGAGGAAAGGTCCTGGCAGGAGGCCCACTGACCAGGGGTGCCACCTGTGTTTACTGCTGCCTTCTGGAGGGACATGCCCCAGGCCCCACTCCTCCTCCTGGGTTGGTAATGACAGGCTCCGGAAGTGGGGGACTTAGAGGGATGTGCCTGCACCATATGGCTGCCCTGGCCTCCTCTTCCATGGGGATGTGCCATGGCCACCGTGCCTTACTTGAGCCCACGGCTGGAAACAGGTGGCTGGGTTGGAGATGGCCAGGCAGGCAGGACTGGGCGGCGCCATCAGTGGAGAGGCTGGTGGACCTACTGGTCCCATCCCGCGACCCTATCTCCTTTCCCGTGGCTGAGACTGGAGACCTTGGAGCAAAAAGCTGCACGGGGAGGAAGACACAGGGGTGAGCCTCAGGCAGGCGCGTCAGGAACGCCCGTAGCAGCGTCCAGCGTGGGCGTTGGACGTTGGGGAGGGTGGGCGATGGTGGCTGCGCCGGCCGAGTGCTGACTGTTGGAGGCTGCAGACGAGGTCGGACCTGGGTCTGGCGGCAGTGAGCAGTAGGGGCCTTCCGATTGCGGGCCGAGCGCATGCGCGGGCCTGCGCCGGCCGGGCGCGCAGTGACGCCATCAGCGCGCGCCGCACGAATTCCGGGCGTGAGCGGCGCCACTCATACCAGCCTCGGCTGCTCTCTCTGTGCGGCGAGGCCTCGAGGTCCCTGCCGGCGTCGCGGGTTCCCGCCCCGGCGAGTTCGGTTCTTTCCTCACGAGCGGGTCCGGAAAGCTTCCTGAGTGTCTCCGGATCTCCGAGGCTGGGAGCTGAGTCGCCCTGAAGGTCTGCGGCCTTTAGCTGACGGCACGCGGGCACAGCCTCTCCCCGCGCCCCGGCCCCGGTCGCGGAGGTTTCGTTACCTCCCCGATCACAGCCCTGGGTCGGGTGGGGTCCCCCGGCCCGCGAGGATAGTGGGCTAGAGGCGGGGCTCCAGGGTGCGGTCAGCCTGGAGGGCCGCCAGGGGCAGACAGGCCTGTTGGCCCGAGAGCTTGAGCCCTAGACCGCTTTTCAGCGTGGGGTTGGGCGACAGGCCACTGCCGGCTGCTGAGCAGGGGCGCTGGGATGGCCCATCCCTGGAGGTCACTCGGGAGATGACAGTCCTGTGGCCAAGTGGGGCCACCGGGCCAGGCCCAGCCAATGGAGGAATAAGTGGGAGTGGCTGGCCAGGCCGAGGAAACAAAAGTTGGGGAGGGTGCCTGGGCCCCGGGATAGGGTGTCTTCAGCAACAGACAACAGTTGGGGAGGGTCAGGGGTCAGGGCCTAGACCAATCTGAGCAGAGGGGAGGTTACTCTTAGGGATATTCGCCAGATGGGCGTGGGACGAGGGGAGCTACAAGGCCACACCAGGGACCACCATGTTTTCCATGGGTCACCCACTCTGTTGGCCTAGGCTACGTTTGTCCACGATCCTAGGTGTTCTCTGTGGTCCTCCCATTGTCCTTTTTGGCTAGTTCTCCGCTGTGCCTGCATCTCTCTCCTTGGCTCTGTTGCCAGATCTTAAGGAGGCAGGAGATCCTCAGACCCCCCCGATTCTGTGCCTTATACAAAGGATCCTGGTCCAGGGAATCTGAGAACACGTAGGAAGTAGAATGTCAGCGAGGAAAATACTCTGGCATCCTCAGCTCAGATTTTGTTCGCTGTGAAGGCTGAGGGCACAACCCGAAAAACAGATTTCTCTTTGTTGGCTAAAAGGAGAGAGACCCATTTGTCAGGAGTGACTCTTTGTGTGTGTGTACTAAGCTCTGATTGCCATTCATCACCTACACAAGGACATGGAAAAGCCAGAGGACTCCTGTGCAATAGTGGGTGAGGAGAGGCCTCAAGGAAGTGGGGGCGGGGGGCCCTGGAGGGCAGCTGCCTGAGGGCCTCTGCGATGGGGCTGGAGGTTGGCCAAGCCCTGTCCCAGGAGTGGCCACCACCTCACCCTGTGCTCCCTTGGCCTGTGTCTCAGGCCATTGTCCAGGGCACATTTTGTGATGATCCCAGGCTCAAGATGATGCCAGATGGTGAAGGCTGCCTGAGGCTGAGTGGCTTCCAGCTGGGCACAGAGGCTCTGGCTGTGGGCAGCATATGGTGGCCTGGAGTCTCCACACTCAGCTCACATCACATCTCTCTTCTGATATGCAGACCCAGTCACCTCCTGGGGCTCTCCCTGGCCCTGGCCTGTGTGTCCAGGTTGGTGGGGGATCACACTGGAAGTTGATTCTTTTGCCTCCCTACTGCTCAAAGATCTGCCCACGTCATTCTGCCCCTTTGCCCCAATGCTGCAAAGGCAAGGTCCCCTGCCATCGGCCTCCTCCCTGCAGCCTTCAAGATCTTGGTTAAATGCAGCTGGGCTCCCTCCAGGTATCTGCCTGCCTCTCTAGCCACTCTCCACCTGCTCACTTCCCTCCAGCCTTGCTGGTCTTCTCTCAGCTCAGAGACCCCACCCCTCCCCCCTCCCCCTCAGGTCTCAGTTCCAGGAACTGAGGCTGCCGACTTATTCCAGCTACGTGTGAACGGGCGGGGCCAGGGTGGGGGACCAGTGGTCCACTGGGGCTGGTGGCTTCTCCAGGCTCACAGGCCCAGCTCAACCAACTTTTCTGGCTGGGCTACCTGCTGTCCACCTTGTGCTGTGTGGCACAAGAGAGGGGTCCCTGCCCCTCCTGGGTACAGGTCCCCATGCCCTTCTTTCAGTTCAGTGTAGCCTGTCCCCTTCCTCCTCGTGAAAGGGGATGGGGACAGGACTCAGGGTGCAGTCAGTAAGCAGACGCCATTCCTAGAGGTCAGAATTCCAGGACACTGAGTCCCCTCAGGGCCCAGCTCCTGGGCTCTGCCTGCTCTAGGAACTACCTGGGACCCTGGGTCACTGCCAGCAGTCTCCCGCGAGGGTTCACTCTGTGCAAAGCATTGTTCTAAGTGCCTTACAGACATTACATCATTCCATCCTCATAGCCCGCTGGAGTGGGTTCTTGTGTCACCTCATTTCACAGGTTGGGAAATGAAAATTAGGTGGCTTGCCTCAGCCTGTGAACAGGCAAGCTTTGCTGCTGGGCCCTTTCTCCTGCATCTCCTGTGAGCACTGAGGGCACACAGCCTGGTCCTTGCACCACAGTCCCTTGCACCCTCAAGCCCACCCTTGGCCCCCAGATCTGCCCCAGACACCAGGTGCTGTGTGAGGTTGCTGGGGTGGGGGACTCACTCCGAGAAGAGCAGCTCCAGGAATGGGACCTGCTTGCTGGGAGTCTCCTGCGGGCAGGTTATTTCCCAGTCTGAGCTAAGCCCTTTGTGTGGCTTTTGCCGTGGAGTCCCTTGGACAGGAAGGTCCTTCGCCCCCTCACAGCCTGGGGCACTGGCTTATCCCATCCTGTTCACACCTCCTCCACCTGACCTGTGGGTGGTGGTTCCCAGCCAGATCTGGGCCACTGGGGCCCTCCAGTTCAGGGTTCTTTGGCCCCCATGCTGGGCTGGGCTCCCAGCTGTGCCTGGGCCCCGGGATAGGGGGTCTTCAGCAAGAGGGACACCTTCCTGAGGTTCAGAACTGTGGGGTGAGGGCTCTAAGTGCCCACCCCTTCCTGCCCCAGGGCTGCTACCTCCCAGCCTAAGTGAAGGATTAGGAAAGGACCTCCTGCTCAGAGTCTCAGGGGACCAAAAATTGGTCATCCCAATTGGCATCCATGCTGCCTGCCCACACACTTCAGGCCTGTGTCCCTCCTGCAGCCTCTGTGTAGGGGTCTGCAGTGCCCCTCGAGCAGGCCACCACAGGGAAACCATGAGGGGGTAAGCTGGGCTGGGACACAGGCTGCAGGACAGACAAGAGCCCGAGAGCACTGTCTCCAGGCGCAGCCACCAGCGTGGGGCAGCTCTCCTCTGCCCACTCAATGTTGCCTGCCAGGTGACCCCGCAGGATCTTGCCCCCAGGCCACAGGCAAGGCCTGGATGGAGGCCAGATGTTCCTTGGCCTGGTGCCAGGCCTCCCAAGGGGCTAACACTGTGGCCACAGCTCACTTGCCCACCAGCCTGCCTGGCCCCAACAGTGTCCTCGGGTGAGGAGTGGGCCTGCCCTTGGCAGAGGCGTGGCCACCACTGCCCACCCACAGATGGGTTGACACAGGGACAGGAGGCTGCAACAGGATCCAGTTTATTCTGCCTTGGAAGGGTGGTCCTGAGAGTGGCAGGTGCCACCCTGTCCTGGGCGGAGGGAGGGCCCAAGGGCTGGTTAAGGCCAGTGGTGGGAGAATCGGGGGGGTACGCAGCCCCTGGAATGCAGTGAGGCCAGGCTGAGGCCCGGAGGCAGCTGTGGTAGGCCGGGGTGATGCCCCTGCTGCCCAGGGTGGAAGGCACCGGGCTGGGACCAGGCCATGGCTACAGGGCCATGACCCAGGCCACACGGGCACCCTGGAAAGTGGGTCACAGGACACGAAACATGAAACACAGGCACACGAGTAAGCACGTGGACAAGTGGGCACAGATTCACAGGCCAGAGGAACACCCGGTCTCAGCTGGACACATGGACACCATGGTGGTGTCATACAGACCACAGGGGACACATGGACTTGACGGCCACAGGGGACAGCCCTGGGCCATGGACTGTGAGGGACAGGGGAAGGGGGCCTTTTGGCACGACTGCACTGGAATTGTGAGAAGGGGGCGCTGGGGGCAGCCCATGCGCAGACCCCAGGCTTCAGTCCGTCTTCCACACTTTGTTGAGCAGCTTCACCACCTCGTCATAGATGACGAACACGATGGCCACGTCCAGGCACACCCGGCCCAGGCGGGGGATGGTGCCCTTGTAGAACCTGAGCAGGGAGGGTGAAGAGGAGATGAAGCCAGCGTGTCTGGAAAGTGCGGGTAGGTCCAGAGATCGGAGGGAGGAGCAAGAGCAGAAAGAGCAGACTCCTTGGGGACAGGACAAGGGGAGGGCCTGAGGTGGGTGGACAGGAGGTGGGGTGTGGCCCAGGTGGAAGGCGGGGGCCTGGGGTGGGGACAGCAGCCCTGCCCCTTCCCCACTTACGCCTTGGGCCCCTCGTTCCTCAGAATCTGCAGGCCACAGTCCCATGTGTTGTGGTACTTGTGCGCCTCCAGGCCCTGCAGAACACCAGCAGCTGCGGGATTCAGCAGCCAGTCCCACCCCTTCCCGGCCCCGCCCCCGTCCCACCCCCACCTGCATCCGAGTCTTGATCACGTCCAGAGGAGTGTTCCCGAAGACACTGGCTGCGCCCGCGATGGCTCCAAATACACCAGTGATAAGAGGGTTCATGGGCTTGTTGGGGTTGTCCCCTGGATGGGCGTGAGGGCTGCGGTCAGAAGGGGACGGAGGACCAGGCCTGAAGGTAGGGTCTTGGGGCACAGACGCACCTCGGTACCAGTTGCGCAAGGAGGTCATGACGAAGAAGCGAATGGCCTGGTTGGATCCCTGCTTCAGCACAGTGGCCGTGAGGCCCTGGTACGTCCCCTTCAGCCCTGGGGCAGGCAGGCACTGCGGTCACACTGACGCCTCCAGGACCCAGCCCGCAGGAGCGCCAAGGCAGGAAGGGGAGGTGCCAGCCCTTTCCAGCCGGACCCAGGTCCCTAACCCCACCTGAGGGGAAGGCTGAGTGGCTCACCTTGTTCCCGCACGATCTCCCTGACCCCATGGAAGAATCCTCTGTATTTGGGGCTGGGGGAGGTCTGGTCATGGATGAACTTCACCTGAGAAAGAGGGAAGCAAAGGCGCTGGCTCCCAAGGGTCAGGGCAAGGGCACACCTGGCCTCTGAGACACGTGGCCCCAGAAGCAAGAGGGCCGCCTTACCGAAGAGCCTCCGCCGTCATGTCTGCTGGTTTTTCCCACAACTTAGGCAGCAAACACGTGTTACCTTATGGTTTGTGCTCCTAAGTTTTTTAAGACCTTGTCTTCCCACTGCTTCCAGAATAGAGTCCAGTCCACAGAAGGCTCTTCCAGCGGGCCTCCTGCTCCAGGCTCCCCAGGCAGACCCCTGCCCACCTTGATGCTCTCCACCGGGCACAAAACCACTACCCCGGCCACCCCAGCACTCTCTCACGCCTGTCCCCTACCGAGACCTGCCCACCTTGATAGTCTCCATGGGGCACACGACCACCACGGCCTCGGCCACACCAGCGCCCAGGCCGCACAGCAGCCCGCGCGTGCTGTCCAGCCGTCCCTGGGCGTCCCGCATGTGGTTGCTGAGAAACTCGAACATCCCGAACCTGGGGTGGGAGGCCGAGGCATGAGAGGGGCCGCCGCGGGGCCGGGACTCCCTCCCGCGGCCGGGCCCCGAGCCCGCCTCACCTGACGGCCGCCTTCGG
Organism: Eschrichtius robustus; assembly: GCF_028021215.1. Lineage (NCBI taxonomy): Eukaryota > Metazoa > Chordata > Mammalia > Artiodactyla > Eschrichtiidae > Eschrichtius > Eschrichtius robustus. The sequence goes on from NC_090837.1 coordinate 27,555,173, forward strand.
AATGGAACCGTAGAGCAGGGAGCTGAGGCCGCGGTACAGGCCCAGGACGCCATGGTTGCGGACCGTCTGCCGCACGCAGTCCCCTGGGGGAGGGGGCGGTCAACGACCCCACCCGCCGGCCTGCCCGCCCCCGCCAGCCGCCCCCACTCACCGATGCCCCGGTAGCGCGGCGGGTGCGAGCGCTCGTCCAGCTGTAGCTGCGTCTTCACGTACTCGGTGGGGAAGGTGATGCAGATTTCAATGCCACCCGCCAGGCCGCCTGCGGGGAAGGACCGAGACCCGGACCGAGCTGAGACCCCTCCCCCTCCCTGCCGGCGTGCCCCTCCCCCGCCCCCGCCCGGACTTTGCCCGCCGCCCGGGAGCCGGGCCCACGCCCCTCCCGCGGTCCTAGCGGGGCGCCCGCGGGGACACGCGGAGGGGCCCGGGTCCGCCCGGAAGCGCGGCAGAGCCGGTGTCCCGGGCCCACCCAGAAACGCGGCGGGGTCGGGGTCCGTGTGCGCGTGCCCCACCTGCCAGGATCGCCTTCCCCGGGTGCGTGAGCGAGGCCTTCCCAGGCGCGGGTGCGCCGGCCGCCAGAGCGCGGGGCGCGGCCATGGCGGGCGGGGTGGGGGGCCCGGCGGCGGCCTCGGGTCCGAGCTCCTGCGCTCGGTCGTGGCGGCGGCGGCGGCGCCGGTTATGGGTCGGGGCGGGGCGGCCCCGTCGCTCCGGGGCTCCGCCCTGCGTAGTCCGAGCCCGGCCCCGCCCCCGGGCCGCCCGGAGCCCGCGGGAAACTAAGGCCGGGTGGGCCGGCGGCCCAGCCAATGGCCGCGCGGGCCCGACTAGGCACCGCCCCAGGAGCCCCGCCCCCGGGGAGCGTGGGGCCGCCCCCTCCCTACCGGGAGGGCGGGGCCGCCCCTCACCCAACGCGCCGCGAGGCCACCGCGGGATTCCGGGCTCCGGGCGGCGCACAGGGTGGGGAGAAGACCCGTGACAAGCTCTGCTCATCGCCCTCCCCCCCCCCACAAGAGGCCCCGCAGCTCTTCTGGCCCCTCCCGCCCACGCCAGCACCGGCGGGGAAGCTCGGCCCGGATAAACACTTTCATTTAATGTGCGAGTTACACGTTCTGTTCAGCGGGTCCGCGAAGTGACCCGGGGGGTGGGGGCAGCTCTGCCAGCGCGGAGTGGACAGGGCGCCGTTCCCCTGCGCCTGGGAGTACTTGCGCTCGACTCCCCAAGAGTGCAGGCTCCAGCCAGAGGGCCCGGAGGTCGGAGTCCACCTCCCGCGCGGCGGCCGCAGCCAGTTGCCTCGGGCAGTCAGTGGCCGCCTCGGGCAGTCAGTGGCCGCCCCAGGCTCCGGGTGGCTCAGAGGCTGCCATCACTGGGCTCCAGCAAAATAAATGACGTCCAGGCGTCCCGCCTCCCGTGGGTTCTCTGCGCTTCTGGGGTGACGCGCTCCTTGGGGAGGTTAGTGACCCGTAGAGGGTGCTGCACCCGGGCCCTCCCCGCGGAAGCTGCACAAGGGAGCCGGCGGGGAATCCGGCAGGCCGGGCCTGCAGCGGGCCTGCTGTCAGCGTAGCGGCGGCCTGCGGAAGGAGAGGCCCAGGGTGAGGACTCCTGCTGCCCCCGAGTGGCCAGGGGTCCAAGGAGCAGGGTTCAGGCCAGCCCAGACCACACAGAGGCTTCAGGGATGGTGGGAGTTGCTGTTGTGGGGCCCCTGGAGGGCTGGCCAGGCTGTAACGTAGTCCCCACACAGACACCTACTTAGCTCAGTGGGCTGCGTCCATGCATGCCCATCAAAATATTAAGAAACAGACTGCCATTAATGCTGGGTGGGCCTGAGTATGGAGGACACAGGTGTGGGAGGCCTGAGGCTCCGTGCTGTCTGCCCACACACTTCAGGCCTGTGTCCCTCCTGCAGCCTCTGTGTAGGGGACACCAACCGCTCTGTCTGCTCACGGCCAGGCCGTCCAGGCAGCTTTCCAGTGCAGAGCAAGCGCAGGCTTGTTGCCCGGGGCCAGGCAGCAGGGGGGACAGCAGTATTTGTAGCTGGGCAGCCGCCAGGCATGGAGATCTGGGAAGATGAGGCCACGCCAGTCCAGCAGTCCTGGAGCACTGACCTTTGTCCTCCTCATCCATCCCACCCTGCCCGAAACCCAGCCAGGGGAGGGCAGGCGGTGTCATTCACTGCCCCACTCTCCTCCCCTCCCCAGGGGACAGGGTACTAGGGACTACGGGCTGCCCCCTACCAAACAGGAGAGGGGCAGGTGTCACCATGTGCTCCTCTCACTGCCACAGTCTCTCTGGGGCATCCAGTCTGTCCACCTGCAAAGAGGAGGGAGTGCCGAGTGCCCGCCTGACAGGCTGCATACAGGCTGGGCCTGGGGTTGGTTGGGGTCTGGGCAGCAAGCACACAGCCTCCAGGAGAGGTAGAGCTGAGGCCGGGCACACGGGGCACCCACCATGACCTCTGTAACCAGGCGGAGATGGGGCAGGGGACCCTGGTGAACCCCAGCCGCCGCTGCAGTCCTATGCCTTCAAGTGGGCACTTGGCCGCCAAGGCACCGGAGTGGTGGACAGTGACAGCAGTCCATGGGTGCAGCTGAGTCCTCCTCTGGACATGGGGACACTGCCAAGACAAGGCAGTGCTTCCTGCTTTCAGCCAGTCCAGGCTGCCCATCCCTCTTAAGGAGACCAGTCACCTGACACCTGGGACTCAACCCCTGCCTGCCGCCCCCCCCCCCCCCGCCCCCGCCATCTGAGGACAAGCTGCCCCCCGCCCTTCCTCCAGGCATTCCCAGATGCTGCCCGTGCAGTGCTCACAGGCCTGTGCAGACACATGGACAGGGAGGGAAGAGGGTGAGGCGTAGCCATGGGGCTGCGGGGTGGACACACTGTGTTCTCGGGAGAAGAGCAACTGTGTGTCTGGGACTCCAAACAAGCACCCGGGTGAGAAGAAAGTCACGTGTCCGGCACATACTCAGATCTGGGAGAGACCAGACCAGCCCGGACCTAGCAGAGACAGCCCTCCCCTCCCTCCATGAGACCAGGGCTGAGGAGAGGAGCCGGACAGTCTGAGCTGGGCCCATGGACTCCCCTGGGAGAGCCCAGGGGGTTGTTCCAGGAGGGTTGGCCCTCAAGCTTCCCGGATGAGTCGAGAGGCCCAGGGCCCGGTTTTCCACTCGGGAAGGGGCCCTGGCCTTCTTGTCCAGGCCCTCGGCCTCACAGCACTGTCCAGTCAGCCAGGCCCCCCACCACCTGAGCAGCCCCCTCGAACCCCCTCAGCTTATCCCAGACAAGCTCCTGTCCTGCCCTCCAGCCGTCTCTGCTTTAGTCTTCCCCATCAGTGATGATAACCCTCTGTTTCTGATGTTCAAGCGCCAAAGCAGTCATCCTCGGCTTCTGTCACTCCACACCCAATCCATGTGCACGTGGGGATGGCCGCCCGCTCACCCCGAAGGATCACTGATGGCCTCTCACTTGAGTCAGCACCACCCAAGGGCTCCCGGCTCCCACCCCTGAAGCCTGTTCTCAGCAGCAGGCCCCTCACCTCAGGTCCCAGGTCCCACTGCGAGTATGACCAGAGGCCTGACGACAGCCTGTGCCCCCCCACCCCTACCCCCAAGGCCCTTCTTTGAACACTTGGCACGTTCCTGCCTTCACCTGCCCTGGCCGCTGACCCTCCCTTCAAATGTCCCCAAGACCAGGCCCCTGGATTCCTCTGGGCTCTGCTCAGGGCCGCCTTCTCACTGAGCTGCCTTGATGGCCCCGCTGTGAAGCTCCACTGGCACCGTGGCCCCCGCACCTGCCCCACCCCCAAAACTCATCCCCTTCAAACACTGTCTGTCGCTTGTCAACCTCACTGAATGTGAATTCAACCGAATAGGATTTTTCTGTTTTGCCCACTGATAACCATTACCTGGAATAATGCCCAGTACATAGTAGGTGCTCAAACATTTGCTGAATGGTGAGTGTTCTATTTGCCAGCCTCCGGGCTGCTTCAATACCCTCCACTGTTTGCGTTACAATTCATTTCTAGAACTTCTACGCGATAGGAAAGCTCGTGTCACCGGACCTCGGTGGCACGCACCTTCACAGGCTCACAGGTCCCCGAGTCCTGGGACTCATTAAGCCCCCCAGCCTCCTGCCCCTCAGTTGTGGGGGGCGGGGCTGGGGCTCGAGCTCCACGGGAAACACTGCTGAGCAGGGTCACATCTCCAGGCTGCCCTGACCGACCCCACCCCCGTGACCACAGCCCAAGGGAGGCCCAGGCCCTGCACACCACGGCATCCGCCTGTGAACCACCCGACAGCAAAGCGTAACTACAGCACCAGCACAAAGGCCCCACCCTTCCAAAGGTCTCCAGGGGTCCCCCTCCTGGACTGTTGCACGGCCTCTGTCCCTAAGGCCCCGTGGGTGTGGCTATGGCTCTGTCACCACTAGCCCAGTGGTCTCAACAAGTCACCCAAGGGTGGTCCCATGGGGACTGATGGGGCTTTTGAAGGTCCCAGGACACAAGAGAGGGGAGGGCACTTGGAAAACCCCAAATACCAGCTGGCAATGGGGCCCAGGATGTCTCATATGCCAGTTGGGGTTCATTTACAGAGGGGTCATCTGCCTACCCTCTGGGTGACAACCGCCCCTTTGTTTGCAGTGCTTAAGCGCCAACGCCGGAACACCAGCGCTGGGGCTTTCGCAGGTGGATTCTGAACAAGCGGAGACCTGGTGGGCTGCATGAGGCTGGGGGGGGACATGGGGGCGCATCTGACCCACAGGCCAGGCGGTTGTTGGAGAAGTGGGGTGAGGAGGACTCCCTGTTCCTGCCAGGCCTGCTCAGGGGACGGGGGTGGGTTTGAGGTGCGCAGAGGGTTTGACGGGGTCCCCAGGGCCGTCCATGCGGGTGGCGCTGATGATTATCTTAACTGTGCTTGTGCTCCCGGCACGTACTGTGTGCACCCACGATGCTGATGTCAGGAAGTGAAGAAAGAGCCCCTTGTTCTTTATTTATTTATTTTTTTTGAGAGTTCTGTTTTATTCGGCGGAAATTTTTAGGACTTCAAGCCCAGGAGGCAGCATCTCAAGGAACCCTGAGCGAACTGCTCTGAGGAGGAGATGGGGGAGCCAGGATATATAGGAGTTTTGCAACAAAGGGCAGGTAGTCTGCACGTCAAAAGATTACTGTTAATTAAAGGAAACCAGATATCTCAAGTTAAGGAATTTAGTGCTTTTCCATATATGGGAAGATGCAAGAGTCTGGAGCCCCTTGTTCTTGAGCAGAAAGAGGCTTCTGCTCCAAAGGGCTCTGGCGAGGCCGTCGGGCTGCAGGTCTCTTCAGGGCTGACCGGGAGGACCACTGCCAGCAGAGCCAGCTTCTTGGAGCTTTCCCACCTCCCCGCCTGTGGCACGCAGCACAAGTTTTCTTGGAGCGAGAGGCAGAAAACGCAGATAAAAGTAATCAGCACCCAGAGATAACTGTTCGATACCCTGGGGCGTGATCTTGGCCCGTGTTTTCTGTGTGATGTGTCACCAGCACCCGCTGGACCTGCACACTCACACATACAGATGGGGTTGTGCTGTTTCCCACTGAAACTGGAAACACCCTCTCCTGTAGCTCTGTCTGTTCATTCTGGACAGCAGGGTAGGTAAAGTCGTGACATATATACTGTTTAATTAACATCTTGCTACTGATTGGACATTTTACTCTTTTATTAAACAATGCTTCACACATTCATTGAAGCTAAACCGTGTGCACATCTTTACAAACTTTTTCCCACTCACAGATGATTCTGATATTGTCAGAGAGCTTCGAGAATCTTCCTGCCAACCGACCACAGAAAACCAACAACGCCAACTGACACTGATTATGCCGATAAGGTGATACAATTTTAGAAAATACTTCTAAGTTGGGATGCTACTTATAACACTGATAATTCCATGCTATTACGACAATTTCTGGAGCCGATTAACCAACACGGGGTTCCCCTGGGCCTTTGCTTACAGGGTTCTGCTAGTCATCCCAGAGGACAAGGCAGGCTGAGGGTGTGGGGGTGACCAGGGTGGAAGCCAGGTGGGCATGAAACCAAGTTCCCCCACAACCCAGCTCCCCTGCCGAGTTTATTTTATTTATTTATTTTTAAGGAGTGTTTATTTATTTATTTATTTATTTTTGGCTGCGTTGGGTCTTCGTTGCCACGTGCGGGATTTCTCTAGTTGCGGTGAGCAGGGGCTACTCTTTGTTGCGGTGCGCGGGCTTCTCATTGCGGTGGCTTCTCTTGTTGTGGAGCCCAGGCTCTAGGCACGCGGGCTTCAGTAGTTGTGGCTCATGGGCTCTAGAGCACAGCCTCAGTAGTTGTGGTGCACGGGCTTAGTTGCTCCACGGCACGTGGGATCTTCCTGGACCAGGGATTGAACCCGTGTCCCCTGTATTGGCAGGCGGATTCTTAACCACTGCACCACCAGGGAAGTCCCCTCTGCCGAGTTTATGATGAACCTCTCTGTCCAAAATGTTATTCCCTTTTCTTGTCCAACACCTGTTCCCTCAAGATTGACGCGTATCAAAGAAAAGGGGGGACTGAAACCAAGCACGACCCTGTGCGGCCCTCCCAGGCACAAAAGCCTTTCCGTGTCCCTGCTTCTTGTTTGTAGGAAAATGTCTTCAGCCTCCTAGACCTTCCCTGAGTTCCAAAGGGCAGATTCAATTATTGATACTAATTAGGGCGTGAGGGAATGCAGAAAGCAGCAACAGTGCAGCATGGGGCAGGGGCCCGGCTCCTCCTCATGGGAGGCACATAACAGTCTGACATATTCCTCTGAGTGCTTCTGCAAGGACTAAGGCCCCCACCCAGGTGGAGGATGGTGACTTCAGGCTCAGCACAAGCAGTGGACCCCAGACCGGTTAGAACCAGAAGACTGATGATTGAGATTCTGGGAACGCCACCCTTTTACCTCCCCACCAACCAATCAGTGGAAGGTCACACACCCTGCAGACCTCCCCCCAAATTTTACCTATAAAAACTCTTACCCAGGACTTCCCTGGTGGCGCAGTGGTTAAGAATCCACCTGCCAATACAGGGGACACAGGTTTGAACCCTGGTCAGGGAAGATCCCACATGCCGCGGAGCAACTAAGCCCATGTGCCACAACTACTGAGCCTGCGAGCCACAGCTACTGAGTCCATGTGCCTAGAGCCTGTGCTCCACACAAGAGAAGCCACCGCAATGAGAAGCCTGTGCACCACAACAAAGAGTAGCCCCCACTTGCCGCAACTAGAGAAAGCCCATGTGCAGCAACAAAGACCCAACGCAGCCAAAAATAAATAAAAAAACAAAAACAAACAAACAAAACAACTCTTACCTGGGGGAGGGATGGATTGGGAGCTTGGGATCAGCAGATACAAACTACTATATATAAAATACATAAAAAACAAGGTCCTACTGTATAGCACAGGGAAGTATATTCAGTATCCTGTGATAAACCATAATGGAAAAGAATATGAAAAAGAATATATATATATCTGAATCACTTTGCTGTACAGCGGAAGTTAACACAACATTGTAAATCAACTATACTTCAGTTAAAAAAACCCAAACCCACTCATCTCCAGAAACCAACAGGGAGTTTGGGTTTTTGAGCACGAGCTCCCCATCTCCTTGCTCAGCCCTGCAATAAACCTTTCTCTGATCTAAACTCCCATGTTTCAGTTTGTTTAGCCTCACTGTGTGTCAGGCACATGAACTTGTGTTTGACAACAGGTGTGGTTGGGGACATTGTTGTACAGCACTCGGCAGCCTCAAACACCTCCTCCTCCTAACAGGGGTCTCCAACCTACAGGCAATCAGGTCTACTAAGATCTTCTTAAATGGGAAGGCCCCAGAGTTGGTCTGAAGTTCCCAGGTGGAAGCGGTGTTTTCTGTTTCAAAGCAGGTGAGTATCTCTCTGATCACACAGCAGCCTGGGCCTGCGGAACCCTGGAGGAAGGAGCGGCTCCAGCCTGGCCCCACTCATGGTGCGTGACCCTCATGGCCCACTTGCTCCCACGGGCGGCACAGGTGTGCTCCAGGTGTGCTCTGTGCTGCATCCAGACCGGCCTTCTTCCCACTAGCAACTGCCGACCGGGGATCTTGTGCTGTGATCCCCCACCAGCCTTCTTCCCTGGTGGCTTCAACTTCTACGTCCTCTGCTCTGAGGACCTGGTGTCCCCCACCTCAGCAGCCACGTCAGAGCTGCACCTGGGGAATGGCCTCAGCAGACCCCAGCTCCTGCCCCACCGCCCTCGCTCCCTCGGTGGTGCTGGCTCTCTGGCCTTGCGGAGAGCCATTCTCTGCCGAGTTCACACCAGGGGCGTGGGGTGAACCCCGATGCTGACCGTCTGCCTTGAGCTCCGATGCCAGCCCTGGGGCTCCCCCACCAGCAGCCATGTCTGGTCTCGTCTGCTCCTCAGACCCAGCTGAGAACCTGGCCTCCCACTCCCCGAGGAAACGGATGCAGCCAGAGGGGCCGCATGTGCTGGAGGCCCAGAGTCAAGTGTAGTCTAAGAAGTCTGAACTCTTTTTTTTTTTTTTTTAAGGCCGCACCATGAGGCTTGTGGGACCTAAGTTCCCCAACCAGGGATAGAACCTGTGCCCCCTGCAGTGGAAGTGCAGAGCCTTAACCACTGGATCTCCAGGGAAGTCCTGAAGAAGTCTGAACTCTTAATGAACCACTTTGTTTTTCTTGCATAATAGTTTATATACAAAAGTAAATATATATTAAGTGGTTTATAAAGAAAAACCAAAAAGTTACTCAGTAATTTTAAAAGCTTACTTGATCTTTTTTTTTTTAATTTTTATCGGAGTATAGTTGATTTACAATGTTGTGTTAGTTTCTGCTATACAGCAAAGTGATTCAGTTATACATATACATGTATCCAATCTTTTTTAGATTCTTTTCCCATATAGGTCTACTTGATCTTTTTTGTAATTTTCTGTTCTGTGCCGGATAATCCCGGTACCCACAGTCTGTCTGGGCAGGTCTAGCTCTTACTAACGGGGCCTCATTTCCTTACACATTTTGTCAGTGTTTTTATGATGAGCTCAGTTTTTCTTGGAATGGTATCTGTCAGAATTCTTTGAAGCCTTGCTTGAAGGTAGGTTCTCCTTAAGAGGACTTGTGGGGCTTCCCCGGTGGCGCAGTGGTTAAGAATCCACCTGCCAAAAAAAAAAAAAAAAAAAAAAAAGAATCCACCTGCCAATGGAGGGGACACGGGTTTGAGCCCTGGTCCAGGAAGATCCCACATGCCACAGAGCAACTAAGCCCATGCGCCACAACTACTGAGCCTGCGCTCTAGAGCCCGCAAGCCACAACTACTGAGCCCATGTGCCACAACTACTGAAGCCCGCATGCCTAGAGCCCGTGCTCCGCAACAAGAGAAGCCACCATAATGAGAAGCCCGTGCACCGCAACGAAGAGTAGCTCCCGCTCATCGCAATAAGAGAAAGCCCGCGTGCAGCAACGAAGACACAACGCAGCCAAAAATAAATAAATGTATAAATAAATTGGAAATTGTTTTAAAATTAAATTACTTACTTGAGGGTTTTTTAATACATGAATTTGTGCTACAACCATCTGAGGGCTGGCTTGCCAGGCCCAGTTTTGTCCTCTTAATCTAGCACCGTGGTTGCAAAGAGCTCTTTCTGTTCCTTTTCACCCAGTCTCTCAACGGAGGGCTAGGCAAGGCTGGAACAGCCTTACTCATCCTTGCACTGACCAGGGATGCTTTTGTCGGCCTCTGCGTCCTGCAGGGAGTGAGAGCCACAGCGCAGTTCAACAGGGTTGGGCAAAAGTCAATCATGTCCCTCTTCCTTCCTGGAGTTTTTTATCTCAGGCTTCTTTGCTTACTTGTGGGCCCACTGATTCACTTTGTATGTTTCACCCTACATTTTACTGATTCACTTTGTATGTTTCACCCTACATTTCATGTTTTTCTGGTGACAGGTTTGTGGGTGCCTCCTCTGCCGCACGGACAAACCCAGGCTATTTTCGCCTGCACAGAAAACCACGTCTGTATGAGGCTGTCACTCACAGGAAGGACTACAAGAATATGAAGGTCGCTGCGTGTCCAGGAAGTACCGTGCCCAGGGAGGCGACACAGAGTCAGGACCACCTTTCAGTGCTTTTTGTGCTAACATTTATAAAGGAGGTTGGCCAACAGCAGGACAGAATATCCTGGTCGCCTCAGGCCCCTTAATGCCGGCATCCTGTAATCAATCAGGGTTTACGATTCCATTAAAATATAATTTCACATTCTGTAAATTACTGAACAGCATCTCCAAGTTTAAACAGACACACAGCCCTAACACAATACCACAGGCCTTGGAAGCCTTTCTGGCCTACAAAATACACCTTTCAGTTAAATCTTGACAGCAGGATTTAGGGTGTGAACGCACCATAATCTGTCTAATCAAGACTTTAAAGTGAAGACAAGTACTGGTGAGGTGGTGCAGAAGCACGCTGCCAACCCCGCGGGGTTGCCGTGTGGTCGCTTCTGCCCTGCCCGCCACTCCCCACCACGTCTCCAGGGGGTCCTCCCTGCCATAGGGTCCAATGTTTGTTCACCGTGATTTCCAGAGTCTAACACGCATGGGACATACCAGCCCTGACACATGCTCGCTCCCTTGTCGGGGACTCGCGGGCAAAGAGAAGTCGGGAGGGCGGCTTCCCAGGAGGAGCGGGACTCAGGCTGCAGGACACAGGCAGGTTCAAGTGAGGGGCGGCGGTAGCGGGAAGGGTCGGACTGAAGGCTCAGGAGGGCATGGGAAGACCGGCCCCGCCTGTAGAGGCTGGTGGGGGCGAGACAGGTTGTAAGGGAAGGTCCGGTGAGTTTGGGATCTGCTGTCATGGCCAAGCTTCTGGGGCTTGTCGGAGGTGGGCGAGAAAGAGCAGCCAGCTCTGAGGAGGCCTGACCGCTGCCCTTCACCCCCGGCTGTGGACGTGAGCGGCTTCAGGGGAGCCCACGCTGTAAGAGGCCACCTGTACTCCAGGCGCCCTGAGACGCGGGGCCTCCCCGAGGCGTCTCTAATGATCCGATAGGACCGCTGGGGGATGGAGGGGGCAGCACGGAGGTAAGCACAGGGGGCACCGGACTGGGAGGGGGACCGTGGCATAGAGGGTGCCCACCGGGGTAGATTCCTTCCCGCCATCCTGCCATCTGTCACTTCCTGAACCCTCACAGCATTTGAAATACACACTGGCTGTTTTGAGGGCAAAAATGAATTTCTACCGTCTGAGTGGACACTGGGTGCCCAACCCAAGGTCAGCTCAGAAAACCACTTCCCTTAAGGGGACCTTCCGTAGTGAGCTTCCATTGCAGACCTGAAGCATTGGCCGCCCCCAAAGCACTGCTCAGAGGCTCTGCAGGGACTGTCCCAGGGCGGGGTGGGGCAGGGGTTGGGGGTGGGGCACGGCTGTGAGTACCAGTCTCGGTGACAACGCGAGGGCTAGCTTTCTCTAGTTGTGGCGAGCGGAGGCTACTCTTCATTGCAGTGCATGGGCTTCTCATTGCGGTGGCTTCTCTTGTTGCGGAGCACAGGCTCTAGGCGTGCGGGCTTCGGTAGCTGTGGCACACGGGCTCAGTAGTTGTAGCTCGCGGGCTCTAGAGAGCAGGCTCAGTAGTTGTGGCGCATGGGCTTAGTTGCTCGGCAGCAGGTGGGATCTTCCCGGAACAGGGCTTAAACTTGTGTCCCCTGCATTGGCAGGCGGATTCTTAACCACTGCGCCACCAGGGAAGTCCCCGTAAGTGTCTTTAGACCTCGGTTGGGAGAGGTGACTTGGGGAGCACAGCACCTGCTTCTCCAGCCCCCATCACAGGGGCTCCACGCTGGAGGGGAGCTGTGTGTGCTCAGGGCCGTGGCGGGGACGGTGCGGAGAGGCCAGGGGGGACTCGGAGGAGGTGGGGGAAGAGTTCGTTTCAGCTGCAGGGGGCCTGCAGGTGGGCAGAAAGGGAGGTGAGCCCTCAAACTATACGCCTGAGGTCCACGCTCTGAAAGGCTGAAGTTAACACCGCGTCTGACAGAACAAGACAGTCTCTGTCAGAGGCTCATGTCACTCACTGTCCCACTGAACAGCAAGAGAACAGCAAGACCCAGCGCCAGGACCCCTGGGGACGGCCAGTTCCAGCACGTTGGCTGGGTCCCTCCCCGTCTCTGGGCTCCACTGGGATCTTGGGAGACTCTTCCAGCCCCACTGCCCTGCTCTCCTGGAAACGCTGCCAGGGCAGGCAGCAGACAGGATCTCATAACCACAAGACAGTTGATCGTGGCAAAGGCCCAAGTTGTTCAAGGTTGTGCTGGGGACGTGAGACTCTTCAAGAACTGGAGAAAGGACAGTGGACGAGAGGCCACCCCTGCTCTCATCAGAAAAGCTTCAAGTTCCTTTCATCGAGTGGAGAGGTGCCGCAGCTAAAAAAGTCTGGGAAACTCACAAGCAGAGGTGGATCAGACACATGAAACAAGGGTCAGGGAGGCCAAGCGGAGGAAACAGGTGTGAACTTGGGGGACAGTGGGTCCGGCTGGGCAGAGAGAAGGGGGAATCCCAGAGATTCAGGCAAGCGGAGGGAGACCAGGCAGGAAGTAGGGCTGACGCAGCGAGAGCAGGGGCTCCTGCCGGTCAACATGGGGTGCCTGGAATCCCCGCCTACGGGCACCTTAGGTAAATGGGAGCTTAGGAAAGTTCTCCTCGATGGGTGGGTGGGGCTGAGGACCTAACAAAGGGCTGTTCCTGCCCAGGTGATGAGGGCCTAGTGCACCGCAGGCGTGAGCTTTGCTATAGCTGGGCGGTGGCAACAAGAACGGAATGGGGGCGCGGACGGGGGCCTATTAATGTACGAGGCTTCTGATGAAATAAAATTCGTATTTTAAGGCAAGACAAGTAACATTGAAATAAAATTTTTTCTCTGCCCATTTGAGCCTCCTCCCTCCCCTCCACTGTACATTGTGTATCTGCATTAAGCATGAACCAGACTCCCCAGTGGCAGAAATACCTGCTCAACCACAAAGATCAATTTTTCTCCTTCTGGTGCCAGCCATGTAACTCCTTAGGAGGTAACATTCCTTTCTCAGTTCTGTAAGGGGTAATGATGATCCAACCCTGGCCTTGTAGGTGCAGATGTCTTTGGTGGACCTTAGGTACAAGGCCACTATATCATTTCCCTTAAAGACAGCTACTGGTGCAGAATAGACTGGTCAGACGACCTGGGGAGATACTGGGCTGGAGTTCTCAGCTTAAATACTCACTGATGACCTTATTAATGTCACTAGCTATATTTCTGCCTATTTTACAAGATTATTGTTTCTTTTCTTTTTTAAAATAAATTTATTTATTTTATTTATTTATTTTTGTGTGCGTTGGCTCTTCGTTGCTGTGCGCGGGCTTTCTCTCATTGCGATGAGCGGGAGCTACTCTTCGTTGTGGTGCACGGGCGTCTCATTATGGTGGCTTCTCTTGTTGTGGAGCACGGGCTCTAGGCATGCGAGCTTCAGTAGTTGTGGCACGCGGGCTCAGTAGTTGTAGCTCATGCGCTCTAGAGCGCAGGCTCAGTAGTGTGGCGCATGGGCTTAGTTGCTCTGCGGCATGTGGGATCTTCCCGGACCAGGGCTCGAACCTGTGTCCCTTGCATTGTCAGGCGGATTCTTTTTTTTTTTTTTTTTTAATATTTGAATTTTATTTTTTTTATACAGCAGGTTCTTATTAGTTATCTATTTTATACATATTAGTGTATATATGTCAATCCCAATCTCCCAATTCATCACACCATCACCACGCACCCCGCCACTTTCCCCCTTGGTATCCATACGTTTGTTCTCTACATCTATGTCTCTATTTCTGCCCTGCAAACCGGTTCATCTGTACCATTTTTCTAGGTCCACATATATGCGTTAATATACGATATTTGTTTTTCTCCTTCTGTCAAGCAGATTCTTAACCACTGTGCCACCAGGGAAGCCCAAGATTATTGTTTCTTTCATGACCAAATGTGTGACTGAGCCTCTGAGAAAAATAATGATGACTAGAAGACCTGAAACAACTGACCAAATATATAGTTCTGTAAGATCAGGGATTGTAATAGTGTAGCTCTAGATGTGGGAAGAAGCAACAACAGGGCAATAACAGACGAGTAGAACAGGCGGCCCGGAGGCCTTGGGCTACCGTTAGTTAACAGGGTCTAGTCTGGTAACAGCACATTGAGTGGCCTATCAAGGAAATCCTCACCTGACCTGGGAATGAGCATTCCTAACACCATGGACAAATCGGTCATGAAATGCCTCCCAAACCTTGGTCGAAATTAAGGCTGAAAGGGAAGGGACTGTAACATACAGAATGTTGCCCACTACCCAGTTCTACAAGAATCAAGTCATTAACCACTGCAGTCGCTGACCTACCTGAAAGGAATTCAGGGTGAAGATCGGGATGAGGCACTTTGTGCTCTGGGAAAACTGGCAGAACTGGCCCTCAGAGACCTAGATATTTTCAGGAGAAAATTTTTTATGAATTTTTATTGCCTCTTCCCATACTTAGAAAAGCACTAAAACTATTAACTAAGGTAATGTGTTCCTCGTGAATAGCAATAACCTTCTACCAAGCTGGGTGCTTGGTTGCACATATCCCTTCGCCAAAATCACATATATACTGGCCTCCCCTCTTTCCTCTTTTTTTTTTTTTTTTTAAAAGGTGTAGGCTTATTTATTTATTTATTTTTGGTTGTGTTGGGTCTTCGTTTCTGTGCGAGAGCTTTCTCTAGTTGCGGCAAGTGGGGGCCACTCTTCATCGCGGTACGCGGGCCTCTCGCTATCGCGGCCTTTCTTGCTGTGGAGCAGAGGCTCCAGACGCGCAGGCTCAGTAATTGTGGCTCACGGGCCTAGTTGCTCCGCGGCATGTGGGATCTTCCCAGACCAGGGCTCGAACCCGTGTCCCCTGCATTGGCAGGCAGATTCTCAACCACTGCGCCACCAGGGAAGCCCCCCTCTTTCCTCTTTTTTAATTTTTGTTTTATTTATTTATTTTTATTAAAAAATTTTAAAAAAATTTTATATTGGAGTATAGTTGATTTATAATGTTGTGTTAGTTTCAGGTGTACAGCGAAGTGATTCGGCTATATATATATATATATTCTTTGTCAGATTCTTTTCCCATTTAGGTTATTACAGAATATTGAGTTCCCTGTGCTATATAGTAGGTCCTTGTTGGTTATCTATTTTATGTATAGTGGTGTGTATATATTAATCCCAAACTCCTAAATTATCCCTCCCCCCTTTCCCCTTTGGTAACCATAAATTTGTTTTCTAAGTCTGTGAGTCTGTTTCTGTTTTGTCCATCCACATCCCCCCTTTCCTCTTTGGAACAGTCCTCAGACCTTTCTGAAAGTGTCTCTGGGTTATAATCCTCAGGTGGGCTTGACTAAAAGTTTCCATTTCTTTCTTAGATTGACTATTGATTTTTTTTAACAACAGTTCCAATCATTCCATATCCCCACAAATACTTATTTTCCATTTTTAAAAAATTACCACAATCCTAAGTAGTTCATTGTGACTTTGATTTGCAATTTGCTAGTGACTAGTGATGTTGACCATCTTTTCATGTGCTTATTGGCTATTTGTATATCTTCTTTAGATAAATGTCTATTCAAGTCTTTTTGCTCATTTTTTATTTTTATTTTACAATTTTTTTCTATTTTTTCACATCTTTATTGGAGTATAATTGCTTTACAATGGTGTGTTAGTTTCTGCTTTATAACAAAGTGAATCAGCTATACATATACATTCCCCTTATCTCCTCCCTCTTGCGTCTCCCTCCCACCCTCCCTATCCCACTCCTCTAGGTGGTCACAAAGCACGGAGCTGATTTCCCTGTACTATGCGGCTGTTTCCCACTAGCTATTTTACATTTGGTAGTGTATATATGTCAGTGCTACTCTCTTACTTCATCCCAGCTCACACTTCCCCCTCCCCATGTCCTCAAGTCCATTCTCTACGTCTGTGTCTTTATTCCTGTCCTGTCCCTAGGTTCATCAGAACCATTTTTTTTCTTTAGATTCCATATATATGTGTTAGCATACGGTATTTGTTTTTCTCTTTCTGACTTACTTACAGTCTCTAGGTCCATCCACCTCACTACAAATAACTCAATTTTGTTTCTTTTTATGGCTGAGTAATATTCCATTGTATATATATGCCACATCTTCTTTATCCATCCGTCGATGGACACTTAGGTTGCTTCCATGTCCTGGCTATTGTAAATACAGCTGCAATGAACATTGTGGTACATGACTCTTTTTGAATTATGGTTTTCTCAGGGTATGTGCCCAGTACTGGGATTGCTGGGTCATATGGTAGTTTTAGTTTTTTAAGGAACCTCCATACTGTTCTCCATAGTTGTTGTATCAATTTACATTCCCACCAACAGTGCAAGAGGGTTCCCTTTCTCCACATCCTCTCCAGCATTTATTGTCTGTAGATTTTTTGATGATGGCCATTCTGACCGATGTGAGGTGATACCTCATTGTAGTTTTGATTTGCATTTCTCTAATGATTAGTGATGTTGAGCATCCTTTCATGTGTTTGTTGGCAATCTGTATATCTTCTTTGGAGAAATGTCTATTTAGGTCTGCTCAGTTTTGGATTGGGTTGCATTATTTTTTTTGATATTGAGCTGCATGAGCTGCTTGTATATTTTAGAGATTAATCCTTTGTCGTTGCTTTGTTTGCAAATATTTTCTCCCATTCTTAGGGTTGTCTTTTCATCTTGTTTATGGTTTCCTTTGCTGTGCAAAAGCTTTTAAGTTTCATTAGGTCCCATTTGTTTATTTTTTTTTTATTTCCATTTCTCTAGGAGGTGGGTCAAAAAGGATCTTGCTGTGATTTATGTCATACAGTGTTCTGCCTATGTTTTCCTCTAAGAGTTTTATAGGGCCTTACATTTAGGTCTTTAATCCATTTTGAGTTTATTTTTGTGTATGGTGTTAGGGAGTGTTCTAATTTCATTCTTTTACATGTAGCTGTCCAGTTTTCCCAGCACCACTTACTGAAGAGGCTGTCTTTTCTCCATTGTATATTCTTGCCTCCTTTATCAAAGATAAGGTGACCATAGGTGCATGGGTTTATCTCTGGGCTTTCTATCCTGTTCCATTGATCTATATTTGTTTTTGTGCCAGCACCATACTGTCTTGATTACTGTAGCTTTGTAGTATAGTCTGAAGTCAGGGAGCCTGATTCCTCCAGCTGTTTTTCTTTCTCAAGATTGCTTTGGCTATTTGGGGTCTTTTGTGTTTCCATACAAATTGTGAAATTTTTTGTTCTAGTTCTGTGAAAATCAACATTGGTAGTTTGATAGGGATTGCACTGAATCTGTAGATTGCTTTGGGTAGTATAGTCATTTTCACAATGTTGATTCTTCCAATACAAGAACATGGTATATCTCTCCATCTGTTTGTATCATCTTTAATTACTTTCATCAGTGTCTTATAGATTTCTGCATACAGGTCTTTTGTCTCCTTAGGTAGGTTTATTCCTAGGTATTTTATTCTTTTTGTTGCAATGGTAAATGGGAGTGTTTCCTTAATTTCTTTCAGATTTTTCATCATTAGTGTATAGGAATGCAAGAGATTTCTGTGCATTAATTTTGTATCCTGCTACTTTACCAAATTCATTGATTAGCTCTAGTAGTTTTCTGGCAGCATCTTTAGGATTCTCTATGTATAGTATCATGTCATCTGCAAACAGTGACAGTTTCACTTCTTCTTTTCTGATTTGGATTCCTTTTCTTTTTCTTCTCTGATTGCTGTGGTTAAAACTTCCAAAACTATGTTGAATAACAGTGGTGAGAATAGGTAACCTTGTCTTGTTCCTGATCTTAGTGGAAATGGTTTCAGTTTTTCACCATTGAGAACGACGTTGGATGTGGGTTTGTCATATATGGCTTTTATTATGTTGAGGTAAGTTCCCTCTCTGCCTACTTTCTGGATGGTTTTTATCATAAATGGGTGTTTAATTTTGTCAAAAGCTTTTTCTGCATCTATTGAGATGATCATATGGTTTTTCTCTTTCAATTTTTTAATATGGTGTATCACATTGATTGATTTGCATATATTGAAGAATCCTTGCCTTCCTGGGGTAAACACCACTTGATCATGGTGTATAATCCTTTTAATGTGCTGTTGGATTCTTTTTTAAAAATTATTTATTTATTTATTTATCTGATAAGAGTAAATATATTTACTCTTAAATATAAATAAATTTATTTATTTATTTTTGGCTGCGTTGGGTCTTTGTTGCTGTGTGCAGGCTTTCTCTAGTTGTGGCGAGCAGGGGCTACTCTTTGTTGCAGTGTGCGGGCTTCTGATTGCGGTGGCTTCTCTTGTTGTGGAGCATGGGCTCTAGGCACGCAGGCTTCAGTAGTTGTGGCACATGGGCTCAGTAGTTGTGGCTCGCGGGCTCTAGAGCGCAGGCTCAGTAGTTGTGGTGCACAGGCTTAGTTGCTCCACAGCATGTAGGATCTTCCTGGACCAGGGCTCGAACCCGTGTCCCCTGCATTGGCAGGCGGATTCTTAACCACTGTGCCACCAGGGAAGTCCCTGTGCTGTTGTATTCTGTTTGCTAGTATTTTGTTGAGGATTTTTGCATCTTTTGCCCATTTTTTAATTGGGACATCTTTTTGTGGCTGAGTTGTAAACTCTCTCTGTTTATTCTGGATACTAGACTCTTATCAGATGCATGATTTGCAAATACTTTCTCCCATTCTGTAGGTTGCCTTTTCACTTTCTTGACAATATCCTTTGATGCACAAAAGTTTAGTTCTGATAAAGTCCAATTTATCTATTTTTTCTTTTGTTCATGCCTTTGGTGTTGCACCTAAGAATCCATGGGCAAATACAAAGTCATGCATATTTCCTGTTTTCTTCTGAAGAGTTTTATAGTTTTATCTCTTAAATTTAGGTCTTTGATCCACTTTGAGTTAATTTTGTATATGGTGTGAGGTAGGGGCTCCACTCCATTATTTTGCATGTGGATGTCCATTTGTTACAGAGAACAAATGGATGGTCTGAAGTTTATCCCTCATAATAAACCATTCATAATAAGTAAAGCACCTTCCTGAGTTCTATGAGCCATTGTAGCAAATTACTGACCCTGAAGAGGGACCGTGGGAGCCCCTGACTGACAGCCTGTAGGTACAGGTGGCCTGGAGCTTGAGACTGGGGTCTGAAGGGGTGGGGAGTCTGGCAGGAGTATGCACCAACCCTGGGTGTTAGCGTCAGAACACAGTTGGATTCTTGGACACCCAGTTGCTGTCCACAAAGAACTGGAGAATTGTCTCATGTAGAAAAACCAACACCTTTGGTGTCAGAAGTGGCGAGAGAGTAAAAGAGGTTTAGCTTGGATTTTTTTAATCGTTGGTTTTAATTCTGTCAGCAAAGCATAAACAAGTGACACTGTGATTTATAGTCTTTTACTTTAAAACATTTTATCAAACATGATGATCTCCCTGTAAATAGGCATGATTCCCAAAGGTATTAACAACTTTATTGACATATAACTCACACACCGTGGAACTCATTTGTTTAAAGCACGCCATTGAAGTTTTTAGTTTTTCACAGGATTGTGCAGCCATGATTATAATATAATTTTCAACACTTTCATCACTTAAGAGGAACCTCATTGGCCGTCAATCTCCATCCGACCGTCACACTGCACCCAAAGTCTAAGCAACTACTCACTTATTTTCTGTCTCTATAGATAACTATTCTGAACATCTCATCTAAGTGGAATCGTACATCTTTCCCTTAGCTTAATATGTCCAAGGTTAATCATGGTATAGCATACATCAGTACTTCATTTCCTTTTACGATCAAATTAATATTCCATTGTATGGACATACATTTTATTTATGTATTTATCAGCTGATGGACATTTGGACTGTTTCCACTTTTTGGCTAGAATAAACAGTGCAGCTATGAACATTCATGTATAAGTTTTTAGTAGTAATTTTTATCTTAATGTCTATTTTATCTGATATTAATATGGCCAATCCAGCTCTCTTCAGAGTACAGTTTGCATGGTTTATCTTTTCCATCCTTTTACTTTCAATACATTGTGTCCTTGGGGCTTCCCTGGTGGCGCAGTGGTTGAGAATCTGCCTGCTAATGCAAGGGACACAGGTTCGAGCCCTGGTCTGGGAAGATCCCACATGCCACGGGGCAACTAGGCCCGTGAGCCACAACTACTGAGCCTGCGTGTCTGGAGCCTGTGCTCCGCAACAAGAGAGGCTGCGATAGTGAGAGGCCCGTGCACCACGATGAAGAGCGGCCCCCACTTGCCACAACTAGAGAAAGCCCTCGCACAGAAACGAAGACCCAACACAGCCAAAAATAAATAAATAATTTAAAAAAAAATATATATATATAGTGTCCTTGAATTTATTTGTTTATTTATTTATTGTTTCTGTTTTGTTTTTTGGCTACACCATGTGGCTTGCAGGAACTTCTCCAACCAGGGATTGAACCTGGGCCACAGCAGTGAAAGCCTGGAATCCTAACCACTAGGCCACCAGGGAACTCCCTACTGTGTCTTTGAATTTAAAGTTTGTCTCCTGTAGACAGCATACAGTTGGATCATGTTGTTTTTAAAAATATTTTGCCAATTTCTGCCTTTTTATCAGAGTGTTTGATCCATTTAATACAACTATCAATAAGGTAAGATTTCTTCATGTCTTACATCTTTTTTGTTTCTTTATTCTTTCATTACTGCCTTCTTTTGTGTTAAATAGATATTTTCCAATGTGTCATTTCAATTACCTTGTTATTTCTTCTACTATTTTTAGTTATCTCCTTAGTGGTTGCCTGAATATTACAATTAACCTCATAATTTGATTCGGATTCATACCAATATCATTTCAACAGCACACAAAACCTTTGCTCCTGTATAGCTCTGTGCCTCCTTCCTCCTTTGTATTAGTACTGTCATACAAATTACATCTTTATATACTTTATATACATATCAACACAGATTTATAATTATTGCTCAATGTAGTTGCCTTTTAACACAGACAGGAGGAAAAAGAGTTATAAACAAAAAATACATTTACAGTCTTGTAATATTTACCTATCTAGATACTTATATCAGGACTCTTTATTTCTTCATGTGGGTCAAGTTCTTACTTGTGTCTTTTCATTTCCACCTGAAGGATTCTCTTTAGTATTTCCTACAAAGCAGATCTGTTAAGAGACAAGTTCTCTCAGTTTTTGTTTACCTGGGAATGCCTTAATTTCCCCTTCAATATTTGAAGGATAGATTTGCTGGATACAGAATTTCTGCTTGACAGTCTTTTTTTTTTTTTTAACATCTTTATTGGAGTATAATTGCTTTACAATGTTATGTTAGTATAACAAAGTGAATCAACTATACATATACATATATCCCCATATCTCCTCCCTCGTGTCTCCCTCCCCCCCTCCCCATCCCACCCTTCTAGGTGGTCACAAAGCACTGAGCTGATCTCCCTGTGCTATGCAGCTGCTTCCCACTAGGCAGTCTTTTTTTTAAAGCACTCTGAATATCTCATCCCACCACGCTTTCTGATGAGAAATCAGTTGTTCATCTTACTGAGACCACTGTACAAGATTGGTTTGCTTCTCTTTTGCTGTTTTCATGATTCTTTGCCTTTTGATGGTTTAACTGTGATATGTCTGGGTGTGGATTTCTTTGAGCCTCCTGGTTATGTACATTAGTGGGTTTTTTAAAAATCAAATTTGGCACGTTTTGGCCATTATTTCTTCAAGTATTCTTTCTTCCCCTCTCTCTTCCATCTGGGACTCCCATTACATGTCTGTTGGCCCACTTGATGGTCCACAGATCTATGAGGCTCTGGCTTTTTTTTTTTTTTTTTTTAATACTTCCTAGTTCTTTATTGCTAATGATCTATGTGGTGAGACGTTGGTCTCATACTTTAGTTTTTTAGATATGGTTTCCATTAGTTATTTAAACATATTTAAAATAGCTGACTTAGTCTTTTTTTTTTTTTTTTTTTTTTGGCCATGCCATGTGGCATGTGGGATCTTAGTTCCCCAACCAGGGAATGAATCTGTGCCCCCTGCATTGGGAGCATGGAGTCTTAACCACTGGACCGTCAGGGAAGTCCCCTGATCTAAAGTCTTTTAAAAAGTAACTCTAGGGCTTCCCTGGTGGCGCAGTGGTTGAGAATCTGCCTGCCAATGCAGGAGACACGGGTTCGAGCCCTGGTCTGGGAGGATCCCACATGCCACGGAGCAACTAAGCCCGTGAGTCACAGCTACTGAGCCTGCGCTCCGCAACAAGAGAGGCCGCGACAGTGAGAGGCCCGCGCACCACGATGAAGAGTGGCCCCTGCTCACCGCAACGGGAGAAAGCCCTCGCACAGAAACGAAGACCCAACACAGTCAAAAATAAATAAATAAATAAACTTAAAATAATTGCATCTTAAATGCTTTAAAAAAAAAAAAAGTAACTCTAATGTCTGGGCTTCCTCAAAACAGTTTCTATTCACGGCTTTTTTTTCCCTGAATATGGAGTATGCTTTGCTTCTTTGCATATTCCGTAATTTTTTTTCCTGAAAACTAGACATTTTAAATGCTATGATGTGACAACTCCGGAAATCAGAGACTCCCTGCCTTACCTGAGCTTATTGCTGCTGTTTGGTTTAGCAAATTTCTTGAACTAATTTTGTAAAGTCTGTGTCATTTGTCATATGTGGTCAGTTAAGTCTCTACTCAATTAGCTTAGTGGCCAGTTAATGAGCTGAAAGAGATTCCTTAAATGCCTTGAATCTCAGCCTTTACTGAGAGGCTCTGCGTGTGCTGAAACATGTCTTCAGTGCCCTGGAAGGCAGTTTCCAATTTTGCCTTGGCCTCCAGCCTACACTTCCTCCTTGTGCATAGCCTCGAGGTCAGCCAGAGGTGAGAGCTCAGGGCCTTGTCAATTCTCTCTTGGACGCGTGCACAGCCCTATGCATGCACAAGGCCTTCTAATTCCCAAAAATACGTTGAAGCTTTTGAAAGCCCCCCTATGAACATCTCATTCCACAACCGCTTTTTAATTTTTTTGCACCCTCTGCCCACCATAAGGGCCAGCAACATCCAAATCCTTTCAGAGGGAAGCCAAAGGTAGATAGTAATTCAAGGTAATAGATGATGCACCACAGAAAATGTCCTGGTATAAAATTACTCCTTTCACGTAAGCCTTGGCAATCAGACCCAAACAATCCCTGACATGGGTGACAGCATCATGTCATTTCATGGGTAGGAGCAATGGGAATGTCCATTATCCCAGATGTGATGTGAAGTTTCCCACAAATACGCTGCCACTCCAGCTTCACCCTCAGCCCCGACAACCAGAAATAACTGAGGCTATAGGACCTCTCACTGGAAGGTTCTGTGACTATAAGTAAGTGCCTTAAATTACATCAAAGAACCCCCAGGTCGGGGCTTCCCTGGTGGCGCAGTGGTTGAGAATCTGCCTGCTAATGCAGGGGACACGGGTTCGAGCCCTGGTCTGGGAAGATCCCACATGCCGTGGAGCAACTGGGCCCGTGAGCCACAACTGCTGAGCCTGCGCGTCTGGAGCCTGTGCTCCGCAACAAGAGAGGCCGCGACAGTGAGAGGCCCGCGCACCGCGAAGAAGAGTGGTCCCCGCTTGCCACAGCTAGAGGAAGCCCTCGCACGGAAACGAAGACCCAACACAGCCCAAAAAATAAATAATTAAATAAATTAAAAAATTAAAAAAAAAAAAAGAACCCCCAGGTGACCCAGAGAGA
Source organism: Eschrichtius robustus (assembly GCF_028021215.1). Taxonomy (NCBI): domain Eukaryota; kingdom Metazoa; phylum Chordata; class Mammalia; order Artiodactyla; family Eschrichtiidae; genus Eschrichtius; species Eschrichtius robustus. The sequence goes on from NC_090837.1 coordinate 27,578,960, forward strand.
AAAACTTGTCCGTACATCACAGATGAAGGGTTAGACCCCAGGTACGCCAACTCTTCTGAGACAAACGCCAGGCCACCATCTCACTCTCCTCTCCCCGACAGCAGACGCCCAGCCCAGCACCAAGTCCTAGCCACTTCACCTCTAAAATCTGAAGTCTCGCCTCTCCTGTTCATCTGCAACACCACCGCCTCCAGCTAAAGCACACAGAGACTCCCAAGGTAGAGAGAAGTATTCCTTCCATTTCTGTTCACTCCTCACCTCTCTCCTTCACGTCTCTGCCCCACATCATGCTGCGTGGCTTTATTCCGATATCTGCCTGTCAACTAGCCTCTCGGCCTCCAGTCTCACAGTGGCCCATCTCAACATCACCCACTGCAAAAGGGAGGATGAATCACAGGACTCTCACTTTAGAAACTGCAGCAGAATCCCCACCGCTTGCAGGACAGAGCACCCCCATCTCTCCTGCTTTGCCCGCTAGCTGCTTCTTATACTCCTCCCTACAGGTACAGTCATAGTGGAGGACCACAACCTCCCAGAAGGAGCAACACTCTTCCAGTTCCATGCCTTTTCACGCATTTTCCTCTCAAAGTGAACTTTTACAGCTGGCAAAATGCAGCTTAAAGGCCCCCTCTACTGTGGGCCCTCCCTGATTTAGGGTATCATCTGACGCCCCCACAGCACTCTCTTCAAATGTCTGACAGTCGGCTAAGTACTAGAATCCTGCAGTCCCACCTTCTCTACTGGGCTATGGAAGACCGATCAATGGCCCAGATTGGCTAATAACAATCTAAGACCAAACACCCTACAGTCGTCAAATATCTGAGGACTGGATTAGGAATGAAAAAAGAAACCATGGCAGACAGTTGCTGTTTTCATTATAAAAGGACATGGGTTAGCAACATTCCACTAAAACTCTTAAAATAGAGACCCCCAAACTTCATCCTATAAACTTATAGGTTCTAAGTGGCTCTACCAAAAATCCTCAACAATTCACTTCTTAAAACTGTGCCAGAAATAACTTATAGATTTAATATTAGTAACCTGATGGGATACAGTAGCTGATGAGGCAAAGCTGAATTTAAATACTTATATGGTCCGGGACTTCCCTGGTGGCGCAGTGGATAAGACGCCATACTCCCAGTGCAGGGGGCCCGGGTTCCATCCCTGGTCAGGGAACTAGATCCCACACGCATGCCGCAACTAAGAGTTTGCATTCCACAACTAAGGAGTCCATGAGCCACAACTAAGGAGCCCTGGAGCCGCAACTAAGGAGCCCACCTGCTACAACTAAGACCTGGTGTAACCAAATAAATATTAAATAAATAAATAAATACCTATATGATCCAAAGTTTGGATTTCTTTGTAACCTCTACTTCTTTCAGTCCGGGGCCTACTTCTCCTGCCTTACACCTACACCAACTTAAATATTAGGCCTTGATGGTCCGTCAGGCCAGGCCCTGAAGGCAGCCAAAGCTCACCTGGGCCGAGACGCTAAGAGGAGCAGTCCCTCCGGGTACTCACCCGCGCGGCAGTGGATGGCCCGGCGCCCCGTGAGACCGGTGTGTCCATCCAACATCTTGGTGGGCTCAGAGTCACCTCATGCTCCGGGGTAGACTGTGGTCTCCGTCACCAGGACAATGGTGCTCGCAAAGACCCATTTCCATAAATCCCCCTTTCCGCCATTGTCTGAGACTTCGCACTTTACTCTTTGTCTCAATATTAAGGATTTGAAGCATCTTCCCAGCTAGTATTTAATGTGAGGGAGATTAGAGAAAGATAAATTAAAAATTAGAAAGACAAATTCTACACTCTTAATTCTGTATCCTTCTATTACTTTAAGATGTATTACTTACAGCTAGTCTGATTAAGAGGAAAAAGAAAATGTCTTGAGTAGTAATTAACCATGTTAACTTCTAAATATTGACAAGAGCCTCCTAGGCATTACCTCCTTCTCAGAAGAGTGTAAAAGTGTGCCAGTATTTATACTCACGTTAGAAAATATGTTGAAGGACTTCTCTGGTGGCGCAGTGGTTAAGAATCTGCCTGCCAATCCAGAAGACACAGGTTCTATCCCTGGCCCAGGAAGATCCCACATGCCACCGCGCAACTAAGCCGGTGTGCCACAACTACTGAGCCTGTGCTCTAGAGCCTGCAAGCCACAACTACTGAGCCCACGTGCCACAACTACTGAAGCCCGTGCGCCTAGAACCTGTGCTCCACAATGAGAGAAGCCACCGCAATGAGAAGCCTGCGCGCCGCAACTAGAGAAAGCCCGCACACAGCAACGAAGACGCAACGCAGACCAACGTTAATAAATAAATAAATTAATTAATTAATTTTAAAAAATCACTTCTGTGGTGTGATGCCCAGGGTGTGGCAGTAATTTAAAAAAAGAAAAAAAGAATAAAGGAATTTTATGGCCTGTAAATTCCACCTGAATAAAGTAGTCAGACACAGAAACAAAGGCTGGGCTGCAACTGCAACTCCAGGATAGGGCTGCCTTCCGGGGTCAGACAGCCCAGGCTCAGGGGAAACGTCCTCCAGCTGGAAACCTGGTCAAGCTGTCCTCAGACTGGCTAAAAATAACTTGTTTTACATGCAGTACAAACTATCTAGCATCAGAACAAAAAACAAAACAAGGACCAAACCCCTTTGGGAATCAACCTCAGGACTGCGGTCCTGGCGGTGAAGGGGTCCCGCCACGAGGGGGCGCCATCCACTGCCCCGCGCGCCCACCTGAGCCTGGCCACCTGCTTGGCTGGCAGCAGCCTGCACCCCACGTGCCTCTAAAAATGAAGGGAAAGAGGTAACACCTGTGAAGAGAAGCACACGCGAATGCTCAGAGGGCAGTGTTTCCTAATAACAGCAGGAATATCACACTTGGGCCGTGATACAAAGTCACAAACTCTACAAAGGGGCACGAAGACCCCGGTCACACATTCATGTTTTGTGTTTACAACTCTTTAAAAATATAAAAACCACCCTTAGCTTGGGGGCTAGGTCTCCTGATCCCGCAGGCAGAGTATTAATATTCCATGAAAACAGCAGCAATGAGGGATTCTACCCGACTTCAGGCTCTTTGGGTCAAGGGTGAAAATGCACCTCTGAAAATATCCACCAGCAATCCATCAGTGGACGGTCTGAACGGCCCAGGGTGAGCGAGTCTGCTCGGGCAGCTCCAGAAGGAACTCTCAACCAGGTGGGAGCGGGCTGCAAAGCAGAGCTTTTAAACAAGAGCCCGATGGACTTCCCCAGCCGTCTAGCGGTTAGGGCTCCGTGCTTCCATAGCAGGGGACGTGGGTTCGATCCTTAGTCGGGGAACTAAGATCCCGCATGCAGTGTGGCGTTGCCAAAAACAAAAAAGAACCCTGTTCCCCCACGAGCCCTCAGCCAACACGGGCGCCCCTGATCGTCCAGGCTCAGACCCCCACCCCCACGAGTTCACACCAGCCCCCATGGAACAGCCCAGGCTTGTGAAACAGTAACAGTGTAATTCAGTTACCTGTGTAATGCTATCACTGTACAAATACTTTTTTAAAGACAACTTTGCTCACTTTGGTGTGGCCTCCATTTGCCAGCAACATGTACTACAGGGTCCAGGATCCTCCTGTGGCCTCAGGGTTGCAGTAAGAACAGGAGAAAAGCCTTAAAATGACATCACATTGGTCCTACAGCCTCACGCTTCCTCGTGCAAAAGAAAACAGCAAAAAAAAAAAAAAAGAAAGAAAAACAGCACCGCACGTGGTTCCAGCTGCAGCAGCTCATGTGAACACGGAGAGAAGAGGGGCAGCCGGGCACCTGGAGGCGGGCCACGCTGCCCTCCCAGAATGGGAGCCACTCACAGAGCCCCCGGGGACCGAGATGCAGTGAGATGGGAAGGCCGCTTCAGCGCGTGATCCAAGCACAGATGACAACCAAGTCACTGTGCCTCCCCTGAAACACCAAGAGCTCCCCCTTGGCTAAAATGAGTGGCTGCTGTCTCTTCACCCATCCCAGCTTCACGCTCTCTCCAGTATGCCCCCCCCCGCACCCCACCACTGCCGTAGGGAGGGTTCCTGAGATGCCCAATCAGAGAATCACTCCCCTCTCCGACAGCGTCCAAGCTACAGCAAACTCTGGCTTCCTCAGACCGTCCCCCAGACTACCCAACGGAAGCCCAGATCCCATCAAAGCCTCTTCTTAACACCCTCTTACCCAGGCCCACCCCCCATGGTGCTCCTGGTGGTCTCTGGCTGGAGGGACGGACAACATGCAGATGCCGTGTTCTCTCTGCCCCCACACCCACACCCCAGGAGAGCCGCATGTTAAAGGGCCCAGGAGACCAACAGGCTGGGCATCGCGAGACCTGTGGAGCACACCAAACAGCAAACAGCACGCTAGACAGGGTCTCTCGACAGTACTGTAAAAACAGAAAACGCAGAGGAGCCAAAAGTATCATTAAGAGTTCAGGAAGTTTAATAACTTCAATTAAACTTAAAACAGTTTACAATACTTACACTACATGTTCAAAAAAATAGTGACAAGAAATAGAGCTGAAAACAGACAAAAGATCATTTCGAATAAAAATTATTCAGCTATTTCTTTTTGAATAGAAAGGTCTTCACTTCCAGATGTCCCTCTACCTACTGAAATGACCAAGTAGACCCTCTTTCTGTAAAAAAATAGAAGCAACGCAAAGCTAATATTTGGCATTCACAAATTTTAGGTCCAGAAAGCACTTTCACTTTTCAAAGTAAGTGATAAAGATTTCACGTAAAACACTAGCAAGCCTGGTATATACATAATCCTTTCAGTTCCTGAATCCTGGCAGTAGGGAAAGATTCTATGTCCTCAGAGTAACTAGGTTTCAAGCACCTGAGACCCCAAGTCCAGGGAAGTGAAATTCTACTAATGCCTGACAGCCCCGTCATTGGCACATTTCCCAAGTGAAGCAGGATCTGGATGCACACTCCAGGTTGCCTGGACAACCTCCCTCACCCCATCACCCAACCTTCCCCTCTGAGGTCAAGAGTGCCTGCAGGGCGAGGCATGGCGTTCCCTCCCTCGCATGCATCTGGACGTAGGAGTGAAGGCACCAAAGCTCAGGGCCTCTTATTGAACAGGACGCGCAAGACACAGCTTATGCTAAAACTTCTGGAGTTTAATGCTATTGATGACACTTTGCTGTGAGTGTATGACGCTTGTTCAATATAAAAGGTAACAAAGCAGGTGAGGTAAATGCTTTTCTGAACATCCGTCAGGAGTACCTTCCAGAGGCTGGATGCACGGTGGCTCTGTCTGCAGACTGGCCGTGCAGCAGGCGCCTGGGTCACTCATGCCAGCGTTCACCACCTGTGCCGGCTCGTCCTGGGCACACGGAATCCTGCCAGGTCCCATGGCCAGTATGCTGAAGCCAGCGTCAGCTGGATTAAGTCCCAGGTTTCGAAGCTAAACAGAAAAGAAGCATTTGATTAAAGTAAGTTTTTCCTCTCTGAAACAGATCAGACCTAGACCAGATAAGGGATCACAGCAAGTGACTACTGGAGGCCAATGCGAACATGCGTCTCTATGCCTTTAACAGGTACAGCCAGCACAGCAGCGGCAGGCTTCCAGGAGCCCGCAACCCTGAGGGGCTGAACACACGGGAGCCCACGGGAGTAAGGATGACACCAGTAGGGGGGAGCCCAGTCACGACCATGGCGAGCCAGCGGGAAGGAGGCCTTGGGGACGGGCCCAGAAACTGGTTTCCCCAAAGGAAGCAATAACAAAGACCCACCCAAGAGCTTTTGCTTAAAGCATTCCCCTGCATGTCACAAAGTCTAAATCTACTTCCATGGAGCTTCCCTGGTGGTGCAGTGGTTAAGAATCCGCCTGCCAATGCAGGTAACACGGGTTCAAGCCCGGGTCTGGGAAGATCCCACATGCCTCGGAGCAACTAAGCCCGTGCGCCACAACTACCGAGCCTGCGCACCACAACTACTGAAGCCCGCGCGCCTAGAGCCTGTGCTCCGCAACAAGAGAAGCCACCACAATGAGAAGCCCGTGCACCTCAAGGAAGAGTAGCCCCCGCTCAACGCAACTAGAGAAAGCCTGCGTGCAGCAACAAAGACCCAACGCAGCCAAAAATAATAAAATAAATAAATTAAAAAATACATATATTAAAAAAAAAAAAATTAGTGATTTGAGTCCAGTTCCTCACGTAAGAGCTTATACACACATTCGTGGCATTGGGAAAAGTCCAGTACCTCACAAACGTAAGATGGTGTCTTAACATCTGGGAACCATGGATGCAAAAATTAGCCAGAGACCATTAGAACCAGAACAAATGAAGACGGTGGTTCTAGCCGGGTGGGATCCTGCAGTCTCTGGAGACAGGCAGGGACAGCTTTAACTCCAACGACTCGAGAACCCTGATGCGCTGGGACCCGGGATGCTAAACACAGCACAACCCCACAAAGAATACCAGATATCCCTGAGTTTTACTCCACGTGCAAAAAGAGTCCCGAGATGCAGTTTTCCATTAGTCAGTAGAAATAACCAAGGACTCTGATTCCCAGAATAATCAGTCTGGTAGGTAACCAAGCTACACATTTAAAACAGCCCGTATCAGAGTTAATAAAAGTAGACAAGGGACCTCCCCAGCAGTCCAGTGGTTGGGACTCCGCCTTCCAATGCAGGGGGCACAGGTTCGATCCCTGGTCGGGGAACTAAGATCCCACATGCTGCGTGGTGCAGCCAAAAATTAAAAAAAAAAAAAAAGTAGACAGGACACTCTCTCACAATCCTCTTGGTTCTCTAGACCTGTGATGAAACGAACCCAAATTCGAATCTGACACTGAGGAAAACATAAAAGAAACTGCGCATCTGAATGTCCTGTGGCTGCTCTACTGAAGGGACCGCAGCCTGGCCGGCAGGGCCACAGCTGTGCTCACACAGGTCGTTGGTGACAACACTAGCTTCTCGTGTCAAAGAGCCAGACGCCCCACGGGGTCAACACCTGGGCTGTCACCTCCGGGCCTTGTTCCTTCTGCGTCTGTCTTCTCCCCAGGCTCACTCACTGCCGATCCCAGGGCCCAGCACATGGATGTTATATAATTAATTAGTAGAGAGGTTACTTGTTCTAGGCAGTCAAGAAAATATGCAGTTTAAGAAAATATATTTTATATTTCAAACTTATTAGCAAGCCTTTTCCTATGTTAGAGGAAGCTCTGTAAATGAGGGCCTATGAAAAATGGTGATACTAAGGTCTTTTCTGGAACTTACCTAAACTTTAGAACTAGGTTAGTTCAGGATAGTTTAAAAGCTACATTTTTAGTGCATTACAGACTTCTCTCAAATTACACCACAGCAAGTTTTCTCTATTTTAAAACCAATGCATAAGACCCTATATTCATCCCTGTTGAATGTCATCTACTTGGATCCCAGGCTGTCAAGATCTGCTTGGATTCTAATTTTGCCCCTGAACCTCGCCATCCCAGCTCCGTGGCGCCCTTCCTCAGCCAGCCAGGGGGATGGTCACCTCCCCTGGCACAGAGGGTCCAGTGGGCCTCCAGCAAGAGAGGCGGCAGAAGAAAATGAACAGGCTAAAAGCAGCAGAGGAGGTGAAGCAGCGAGGGAAAGAAAAATCAGGACGAGCAGGGAGGCGAGGACACATTTCCAGGACGGGGTGACAGGGAGCCAACAACTACCATCCCAGGGGATGTTAGTAAGCAATTCTGTCAAATACATGCTGGGATATGTATGTGATTTTTTTCCCCCTTGGCCACACCGTGCGGCATGTGGGATCTTAGTTCCCTGACCAGGGATCGAACCCACGCTCCTGGAATTGGAAGTGCGGAGTCTTGACCACTGGACCGCCAGGGAAGTCCCAGTACAGTATGTGATTTTAAAAGAAATCTTCAAACCGTGTTAAGTTACAAAAGCGAAGCCCAGGAGAATATTTTTACTATGATTCTTTTAATCATTTTTTTGAAAATATAATGCTTTCCTTAACAGTTTCTTATGGGGAGAGAGACCCCCCTGGTTGCAGAGTTTCCATTCATACTTTTTATTTGGGGCAATTCTTCCATGCACACTTATTACTTTAAAGTCTGTTCCAAACACTTCTGCCCCAGCTACAGGACGCTGAGGAGCCTGGGGAAGCTTGGCTAAGATCACGTGGGACATGACACCTCCATCAACCCAACAAAACTCAAAGAGCACTGGGAAGCATGTGCGGTTTGGGGATCTTGAACATTTAAATTTGTTTTTCCAAAGATGCCCGACTCTAATCCATCCGATACTCGGTCACTCACCTGCCACACACTCACTTTGTAAACAAGAAAGTCAGACGCAAATGATCAGTCCAGCATCTACCTCCAGTATAAGGACCATCAGTCCGCCAACAGGTAAAATTTAACAGCTTACACAAGACCTTACAAAAAGCTTCATACAGATGTAGAACAACAATTCTAGGACACAGTAAGTCCACTGTTGTGCGTCTTAGAATCTGAAAAGTGGCAGAAATAGAGACACAGATGTAGAGAACAAACGTATGGACACCAAGGGGGGAAAGCGGGGGGTGGGGTGGGATGAATTGGGAGACTGGGATTGACATATATACGCTGACATGTATAAAATAGATAACTATTAAGAACCTGCTGCATAATAAAGAAAGAAAGAAAAGAAAAAGAATCCGAAAAGCGAGGCAGCAACATAAACCAAGCATGTTCTGGGCGGACATGTCCTCCCCCCAGAGCCCTGCCAGCACACTCCGATGCTCAACGTCTTCAGTTCAAGCTCAGCCCCCACGTGAAAAAGGCTTTGAACATCAACCTAACTATGAATAACGACTAACCTCTAGAAGACTGGTTCTCAGCTTCGTCTGGGAGGCAACGCCACAGTGCAGAGACTCGGATTCCCGCCCGAGGTGGCCCCGCCGGGTGCTGTGAAGTCCCAGCCACACCGAGAGGCGCTAATCAAGACCAGAGACTGCCGGGCTCCTGAAACTTACACGGGTTCCCTTGGCCAAGTCCACGTCTGTTAAGAGCATCACCTCTGAGCTCCAAGATCAGACCCTGAGGGACCAGTCTGTATGCCTCTGTGGGGGAGCTGTGCCACGTTTCAAAACTCTCACACACCAGCAGCTGCTTCCTGACGCAGCCGGGAGAGAATGCCTGGAGCTCTGAACAGAAATTCTCTGCCACCAAACGGTCCAGCCAGTCCTCTTGTGAATCAAGGCATACCCAGTTCTTAGCCCTTTAGTTTTTTGCCGTTCTCGGATATCACAAACAGCAACCGCCTTCAAACTCAGGTATCTGATTTTTTTTTAAGTTCAAATAGTACTTACGAGAAATGTTTCTGCAGCACCAGTCTGCCCCTCCAAACCAGGGTGACAGGATAAATAAAGCAAAATAACTCGCCACTGTCTGAAGCCCAAGTGGAGGGAACACCTTATCAGGACGCAAGAGACGTAACACGTGTGGCCTCTGCCCACTGCGTTCTGGAGAAGCTGACCATAGAGTAACGGTTCCTGCACATGTATTTGTTTCCCCACCGACCATTATAAAAGTATTGTTTTTCCTCTGGGGAAAATCATGTGGGACAAACTAAATTTAAAAACAGAAAAAAAATATTGTTACAATTAGATCACTTGTAAAGTATCTAGAATTATTTTTCTATAGGTGGCACAGAAACCAAGATCTAGAGGAAAAAGTTTAAACGAGGGGCTTCCCTGGTGGCGCAGTGGTTGAAAATCTGCCTGCCAATGCAGGGAACACAGGTTTGAGCCCTGGTCTGGGAAGATCCCACATGCCGCAGAGCGACATGGCCCGTGAGTCACAACTACTGAGCCTGCGCGTCTGGAGCCTGTGCTCCGCAACGAGAGGCCGCGATAGTGAGAGGCCCGCGCACTGCGATGAAGAGTGGCCCCCACTTGCCGCAACTGGAGAGAGCCCTTGCACAGAAACAAAGACCAAACGCAGCCAAAAATAAATAAATTAATTAAAAAAAAAACAGTTTAAACGAATAGAACTGATATTTTATAGTCACAAGTCTACATCCTCCACTTCCTAATATTGTACAAGTGGAGAACCGGTGTCCACTCTCTTAAAGGATTTTTGGTCTGGGGAGCGATCAGGTGGGGTGAAGGGCCCCAGGGGAGCAAGCTGGGGGCCTGGAAAAGCCCACGAACCGCGTCATCAGACAGTCCTCGTGATACCTGAACGGTCACCGACTATCCAAACATCTTATTAGGAAATCGCTTTCACTCCTTCACGGATCTGAGGGCCTGCTCGGCCCCGGGCAGTGGGTTCCTGGGCTCGCGGGCCGGAGGGAGAGCAGCGACCACACCACGGGATGGGGCGTCCTCAGGGAAGCCCCCAGACCACGGGCGCAGAGAGGAGGCCCCTCACCCTGAAGGTCAGGGCCGGCCTGGGGTGGGGGGCGTCGTCTGAGCAGAAACCAAAGACTAAGCAGCTGGTGGCTGGGAAAGAGGGGGCGAGGGGGGAGCGTGTTCTGCAAAGAGGCAGCAGCACGTGCCGAAGCTCACGGGCCAGCGTGGGGGCTACAGTGAAGGTGCTGGAGAACACGTGGGGGGGGGCAGCGAAAGGGGCTTCCCGGGGCCCCGCGGGTCCGGCCTCCTCACCCCGGGGCGACAGGGCCGCTCACCAAGGGACTTGAAGCGGACGGCTGTCCTCTGGGAAAACGCCTCTGCCCGGGTGCTGGGCAGGGACCCGGGGTAAGGCCGGAGGACGAAACCCAGGGACAGAGTCGGCGCAGTCCCCACCCAGGGAGGAGCGCGAAGCCCGGGACGGACACTCGGGCCCGAGGGCCGAGAAGCCCCCGCTGTCCGCGCACCGGGAGGCGACGTGTGGTCGGACCTTCGCCGTCCGCCCGCGTCCAAGTCTGAGCCCCGGGGATTTTCTAGCCCGCGAACGCCGGGCGGCCAGCACGCGCGGCACCCGCGCCCCCACCGCACCGGGCTGGGGTATGGGGTCGGCGGCGCCCTCCGGGACCCTCGGACGGCTGGGACGCGGCCGAATGACCGAGCGCGACCCGTCCCCGCGCGGATTCCGAATCTCACCTGGAAGGTCCTGAGAGAAGCGCACAAGCTGCTGGGCAGGCAGGCGCGGAGCCCCCAGCAGAGGCGCGCATGCGCACTGATTGAGGCGCGCATGCGCATTGATTGGCGCGCGCCGTGGGGTCTCGGGCCTCGTCGAGGGGCCTCTGTCCGCGCTCCCTCCGCCGGCCGCCCAGGGTGGGGGCGGGGTGTCTGCGAAAAGTAGTCCCGGGTGTGGCTGCCGGTCCTCCCAGTCCCCCGAGCAGGAACGAGTCTGCGCTGCCCCGCCGGTGCCCAGGGAAGGTGAAGGGGTCCCGGGTTGACCTCCGGCAGGTGTGCGCGGGCAGGTGAAGGGGTCTCGGGCCGACTCCTGGCCGTGCCCAGGGCAGGTGCGCGCGGACAGACTAGGCACGGGCTGCCCTCAGCAAGTTCCCCGAGTGACGGGGTTCCAGGCGGGAGAAGCCCAGTTCCGGCGCCCTTCCCTCGAGCCCTCCATGTGCAGAGAAAGGGCAGAGGGGGAAGGTCTGGACAGTTGAGTTCAGGGACATTTTTAAAATTCAGGCACAGATGGGCCAAAAACACCGCATAAGGAGTCTCGGAACTACGTGTGATGTGTTTACATGCAAGGCGCTCCTAAACATCTTTCCTGGCTTTGCACGTAAACATTTCTGGACACTGCTGGGTCAGAACATCGGTGCGGAGAACTGAGAGATCGCAAAGCAGCAGGTGGGCCACCGAAGGCGCGACGGTCACCTGGGTGGCCGGTGGCTGCACATCTGTAGTGGCAGGTCTGGCACGGAAAGCACACCTGGTTCGCCCAGCGGTCATTGTTTCCAGAGGCACCTTTGAAGGTATTTTGCGCACAGGTGGCTCGGCTGCGTACAGGATGTTCGTCAGGGAAGGGGAGGCCTGAGCTGTTGGCGTTCCCACGCTCGGGGTAACCGATCTCCTCTGCGCTCCGCCTTGCTCCCCGGTAATTTTAAGAAATGAATGGGACACCGTGAATAACACAGTGACGGTGCAATTATTTGCACAACAGCTTCACAATCTAGCGGCCAAAAATATGTTAAAGAAGAAAACAGACTGTTCACTTTCAAATTGAATCTCTTTCCAGTGTGAGCCGAGACCTCTGCAGACTGCAGGTTCCACGTCTGCAGCCTCATCAGCTAACAATATGGACTCTGACTGTGGGTAGTACTACATTTCCCAAATCTCTCTATTTTGTCAGTAATGCCTATGATCCCAAGCACCCTTCACCCCAAACATTATATAAATCCTTTAGTATTTGTAGTATTTCATCCCCTAAATCCCCACCCTTCTCCCCACCCCACCCCTCCTCCCACCCCAGGGCTTTTGGAGGTAAAAACTAAAAATTTACAACCTAGAAGAAAGGAATTTTAGGAAAATTGTAGTTAAGCAAAATGACAGGATTGTTAATAAGTCAGGACCTCGCCCAGTGTCTTTATGTGTAAAGGAACTAAACGTCTGACTTGAAAAGGATTCTAATAATCTCACTGCTGGTAACTTGCCAAGTAATCCTGAAAAAAATCTTTAAATCCTTTGTGATGATTTCCCATCTTCACAATAGAAATGATGAGCTCCCACAACTCAATAAGATCAACAACCAAATAGAAAAATGGGCAAAAACATATGAAAAAATAATGCATAGAAAAGAAATATGACTGATTCTTAAACATGAAAAATAAGATCCTAACTTCACTCATAAGCAAAAGGCAAATTCTAACTATCCTACAGTTATTCTTGCAGACCTTCATCCTACAAATAAAACTCTAAGGAAAATGAGTTCATGTTAAAAAATAATAATAAATAAATAAAATTTTTAAAAACCACTCAAGGAAACAAGTCACCACAACGAAGAACAAGGAGAACCAAGAGACAGATACTGTCACAGAGGTTGAGAAAATGAACTCATCACAGACTTTAAATTACTATATTTAATGTATTTAAAGAGCTAAATGACAAACTTAAAAATACACGTGGGAAAGAAACTGTAAAGAATGACCAAGCAGATCTGAAAAAGAACCAAATAGACATTCTAGAAATGCAAAATGTAACAGTATAGTAAAGCCTTGGCGTAACATTCTAAGTGGGTCCAAAATATCTAATCATGTTGTTGTCAGTGAATAAAATGAGACTAGAGGAGGGAAGGTTGGGAATTCTGTCCGTCAGAATCCAGCCCGGTGACAGAAACCACACCAGCTGCTTGAACAGAGGGAACAGAATGTAAACAAGAGGTAAGGGAGAGCTGGAAGGGTAGGACCAGAACCCAGGTGGTGGTGGAGGGACAGGTGTAGGAAGGGCCATGCCCCCAGAGCTCGGGGTGAATGGGAAGAACGTGGAAGCATTGCACCTTAGAGGAAGGGTCTGTAGAGCTGGAACTCAGCCCCTGGGGGGAGGAGGTGGACGGTTGGGGCCAGAGTTTACAATCCTAGAGGAGGGGTCCCCAGAGGTTGGGATACAGACCTCGGAGGAGGAGGTGCGTTGAGGTTGGTTTTGCAAGTCTTGGAGAAACTGCAGCCTGGCTTCAGCCTCTTGGGCGGGAAGACTCTGCTCTGCCTGGTGAAGAGGTGGGGCTGGGGCGATGCCGCCGGGATCAGAGCCCGCAGGCGCCCTCCAGCGCCCCTAGGCGGAGGCCGACTGAACATCTGCCAGCGTTTTTCAGAGCCTCAGCCCCAGCACCCACATGGCTGTTTATGGAAGGGGTAAGGAAGGGAGAGCTGAAAGACAGAAGACGATAACGGGCACAGAAAACGTGTCATATCTAAATCCAAGTTCTCGCGGGCTTTCCGATACGTGAAATTAAACCGTCCCTGAAGAACTTCCGTTTCCGGAAAGCAGCAGAGAACCAACAAGGCGGTGACTGACAACTGGGCCAACATCCGGGAAACAGAAGTGAGCAAGGTTAGGCGGGTATCAGGGATGCTTCTCCTGAGGGACGTTAGCCAGTTCCAGAGCAGGGCCGAGAGGGCAGCAGCACCTTTAACACCCTCGCAGCCCTGGGAGGACAAAGTTTGGAGTCTGGGAACCACCACGGAGGTACCCTCATGTGGTATTTTGGACCCCAGGTTGTTTGGGACTCCGTTCAAATAACGTCAGTCCTTGCCAGCGGCAAATATAGGTTGTCTCAGGAGAGAGAGAACCTCATGATAGAGCTCAAATTATTTCTACAGTTGTTCATGTGCAGTGATCAGCATTGAATCAGGAATAAGCAGACGTCCAAGGAGAAAAGACAAATGACTGTAAACGAAGAGAAGTGACAAACAGACCTGCAGCGGGTCCAGATAACAGACTTTTTCCAAAGACTTAAAGGGCTATGTTTTATATGGTAAGAGGATGAAAGACAAGATTGAGAACCTTATCACTGACCTGAAAACTATGAAAGAAGAACCAACTGGACGTTCTAGAACTGAAAAATATAACTGAAACTGAAAATTCAATGGATAGTGTTGGTAGGTTACACACAGCTGAAAAGAGAAAAGTAATGAAGGTGGAGTTAGTTCAGAAGAATATACCCAAACTGAAGCACAGAGAGAAGAGGGTAGAAGATACCTAATACAGTAAGACAGCCTGACCTTCATGGAATTGGGGTCCTAGAAGTGGAGAGAATAGGCAGAAGCAGTGTCTGAAGAGATAAAGGCTTGAAGTCTTTTTAAAATTGATGGAATACGTCAAGCTTCAGGTTCCAGAAGCCTTACAGATTTCAATCAGAATTCATAAAAAACAAACCACACTTAGGCATATCATAGTAAAACTGCTGCGAACTTAAAAAAAAAAAAACTTAAAAGCAGCCAGACTGAAAAAAAAAAATCACTTTCTAAGAAGCAATAATTAAACTGAGAACTGACTTCTCAAACTATAGAAGCCAGAACACAGAAGAATCATATCTTCAAAGTGGGAAAGTAAAATAACTGCTAACCTAGATTTTATATCCAGCAAAAAATTCCTTTAGGAATGAAAGGGAAATTATGACATTTGCAGACAAATGAGATGTGAGAAAATCCATTACTGGTAGACTTTAACCAAAGGAAATACTAATGGATTTTCTTTAGACAAAAATAATATGATTTCTAATGGAAGATCAGAGATGTAGGAAGAATAAAATTCAACAAGAAGAGTGTGTTGGTAAATCTAAATGAAAGTCGACTGTATAACACAAAAATAACAATGCCTTCAGGGATTAAAAACATATCAGAATTAAAATATATGAAAACTATAGTGTGTAAGTCGGGGTGGAATAAATGGATTTAAGGTATTCTAATATCAAAACCAAAGCATCGTCTGGGGCTTCCCCGGTGGCGCAGTGGTTGAGAATCTGCCTGCTAATGCAGAGGACACGGGTTCGAGCCCTGGTCTGGGAAGATCCCACATGCCGCGGAGCAACTAGGCCCGTGAGCCGCAATTACTGAGCATGCGCGTCTGGAGCCTGTGCTCCGCAACAAGAGAGGCCGCGATAATGAGAGGTCCGCGCACCGCGATGGAGAGTGGCCCCCACTTGCCGCAACTAGAGAAAGCCCTCGCACAGAAACGAAGACCCAACACAGCCATAAATAAAAAATAAATAAATAAATAAAAATTAAAAAAAAAAAAAAAGCATCGTCTGAGAAAAGGATGCACAAAGGCTAGATTTATAGTACATTGAATTATCGATCCTACCTCTTAATCCCCTGCAGCGGTTTGTTCATCCACCCTCTTGCTGTGGCTTTGTGACAAGCTAAGGGGACCCCTTCACCCTTTGGGTCCCGGCGTGGCCCCGGGACTCACTTTGGTGGACTGAGTGTTAGCATCGTGATACCAGCAAAGGTTTCAATGTCCTGCGCTGTCTGACTTGCACTTCGGCACTTGCGCTGTGTCTGTGAGTACATGTCCCCAGTACCCACTGCCTTTCCAGCCTGAAGTTCAGATTGGAGCACGTGGAGAAGACCTGGGCCCAATCTGAAGCCTTGGCACAAGATTAGCGAAGTTCATCCAAACCCCAACCAACCCACAAGTGAGTGAGGGAAAAAAAGTAAATGTGGTTATAAACCACAGATGTTGAGGCTGTTTTATACGTAGCATTATTGTGGTAAGGAAGTTAGTACCCAGAAACAATGTACTTCCATAACAAAAAACAAATATGGGGCATTGCTTTGGGACCGGTTGGTGGGTAGTAAGAAACTGTTATACAAAAAAAAAGAAAGAAAGAAAGAAAGAAAAACTGTTATACAACCCTGAGAAAATGAAGATCTGTATGATTGACAAAATTGCCTGTGGTAAATGTTATGGGTTGAACTGTGTCCACCCCAAATTCATGTGTTGAAGTCCTAACCTCTAGTATCTCAGAATGTGACTTTATTTGAAGACAGGGTCTTTAAAGAGGTGATTAAGTTAAATGGGGTCATTAGGGTGGGGCCCTGCTCCATATGAGAGGAGGAGATTAGGACACAGACACAGAGGAAGGACCATGTGAGGACACAGCGGGGAGATGGTCATCTCCAAGCCAAGGAGAGAGGCCTCAGGAGAGAGAACCCTGCTGAGACTTTGACCTTGGAGTTCTAGCCTCCAGAGCTGTGAGAAAATAAACTCATTGTTAAACCACCCAGCCTTGGTACCCCTAGTGGCAGCCCTAGTAAACTACAGTAAACCTACAGTAACTTGTAAGAAAGAAAATATATCTAATGAACATACGGCAACACTGGGTGAGGAGAATGAGGCAAGTGCTGAAACCATGAGCTCTTGCTTCTAGCTTCACTCTGTAAGGAATGCCCTCAGAAAGGAACAGATCCAACTGCAAGCTGAATTTAGAAGCCCTGGAGAGAGTGCAAAAGTTGCAGCACTGGAAAATGAAACTATTTCCAAATCAATCAAATGTGAGCCTCTCGGGAAGACATCTGTATCCAAAACTCGGCCAGCAGGACAAGGATCGGGGTAAACGGCGACTCAAGGCATAGCTGTAACACACTTTGTTGGGGTGGCCCCTGGCAGAGCCTTTCGGCGGGGTAAGAGCACCGCTGTACTTCAGTGTGGTTCTATAGAAGCCTGCCCTGCTCAAAGTAAACTCAGAGGCATGTCGTGAAAAGAATTTGGGTTGTGGTTTTTGGCACGTGAAGTTGATTCGTGACTGTGGCACAGGAATCAAGGAGGGAAACCCACCGCTGTGTTCGAAATGCCTGTGTCCCCACAAAGTTCATCAACGTGATGGCGTGGGAGGCGGGGCCTTTGGGAGGTCATGAGGTCATAAGGGTGGAGCCTGGGTGAATGGTGTTTGTGCCCTAATAAAAGAAGCCTCAGAAGGCTCCCTTACCCCTTCCACCCTGTGAGGACACAGCCAGAGTTTGGCAGTCTACAGCCCGAGAGAGAGCCTTCACCAGAACCCAACGATGCTGGCACCCTGGCTTCCAGCCTCCAGAAACGTGAGAAATAAATCTCTGTGGTTTATAAGCCACCCAGTCTGTGGGCATTTTGTTATAGCCTACCAAACGGTCTAAGACACCCACAAAATTTTTGAGAGAGTGGCATTGGCAAAAGCATCACCCAGACTAGACTAAAAGGCAATGATGCCGTTTGAGATGAAACAGACAACTGGGCCCTGAGCTCTCTGCTGGCTGAGGGTACAGAGAGAGCTGACCAAACACTGCAAGGGCGTGTTCCTTCATGTGTCTTCAGAAGCGGCCAAGGAGAATGATGGAAGGGAATGTCCTCCTGGAGCAGATGAATAAATTGTAGTTTGATCACACAACAGAATGCTGTAAACAATGCAAGTAAATGATCTAAAACTCTACACCATATTATGGAGGAATCACACAGACAGAATGTTGAATGAAAGAAATCAGACCTAAAAGAGTACATACTGTAGGACGCCATACAAAATAGGCAAAACTAATTTATGTGTAAAAGGATAGGGTGTCACATGTGCTTAGTGGGTTTTGTGACTGGGAATGAGAAGAGGGGGCTTTAGGGATGTTGTTACTGTTCTGTTTCTTGATCTGAGTGTTGATTATATGAGTAAGTTTGGTTCGTGAATTGTCACTGAGTTATTCAATTGTATTATTTGTGGTTTTGTAACAGATTTCCCCCAAACTAAGCACCTGAAAATAACAAGTATGGACTAACAGACAGTTCTGAGGGTCAGGAGCCTGGGATCTGTCATGAGGTTGCAGTCAAACTGCCAGCAGGGCCTGAGTCATCTGGAGGCTCAACAGGACCCTCGAATTCGCTTCCAGGTTCACTTGTGTGGGGTCTGCAGCCTGTTCCTCCATGGCTGTTGGCTGGAAGCCTGCTTCTCTGCATGGGCCCCTCCATGTAGTGCCCAGTGTGCCTGCCACATGGCAGCCGTCTTTCCCCAGAGCGAGTGATGAAAGGAGATGGAGATGAAGAGAAGGAGAAAGGCCCAGTGTCTTTCATAACCGGGTGTCAGAGGGACGTGTTACTTCTGCCTTATTATATTCACAGAAAGTGAGTTACTAAGAAGGGCTGGGAGGGACTTCCCTAGTGGTCCAGTGGTAAAGAATCTGCCTTCTAATGCAGGGCACATGGGTTCAATCCCTGGTCAGGGAACTAAGATCCCACATGCTGCGGGGCAGTTAAGCCTGCGTGCCACAACTACTGAGCCCACGTGCCTCAATGAGAGCGCCCTTGTGCCACAAACTACAGAGCCCACATGGCCTGGAGCCCGTGCACCACAACTACAGAGAGAAAACCCACATGCCACAACTAGAGAGAAGCCCGTGCGCCGCAACGAAGACCTGACGCAGCTAAAAAAATAAAATAAATACATATTTAAAATATATATATACATTAAAAAAAAAAAAAGGAAAGAAAAAGAAGGGCTGGGAAGTTGAGGTCCAGTTCTTGAAAGGAGGAGCTATATCAGTCAGCTCGGGCTGCCATAGCAAAATACCACAGACTGGGTGGGTGGCTGAAACAACAGATATTTATTTCTTACAGTTCTGGAGGCTGGAAGTCCAGGATCAAGGTTCCAGCTGACTGGGTTCTCGGTGAGAACCCTCTTCTGCTGCTCACAGATGGCTGTCCTGCTATGTCCTCACATGGCAGACAGAGCGAGAGAGGGAGTGCTGTCTGGTCTCTGCTTACAAGGGCACCAAGCTCATCATGAGGACCTCACCCTCATGACCTCATCTAAATCTAATCACCTTCCAAGGGTTCCCATGGCCCAATATGGAATTGTTTCACGTGGTCATGGAGTCTGGGAAGTCCCAAGAGCTTTAGTCTGAAGATCTGATGGGTTAAGTTCCAGTCGGGTCCTAAGGCACGAGGAGACTGATGTCCCAGTTTAAGACTGTCAGGCAGAGAGAGCAAATTCTTTCTTGTTCAGTTTTTTGTTTCATTCAGGCTTTTAGTTGATAGAATGAGGCCCTCCCACACTGGGGAGGGCAATTTGCTTTGGTCCACCAATTCAAATGGTAACCCCATTTAGAAACACCCTGCAGACACACCCAAAATAATGTTTAATCAGATACCTGGGTGCCTTGTGACCCAGTCAAACTGATGCATAAAATTAACCATCACAAGTAAAAAGGAATTTGCGGACATATTTTGAAAACTGCTATAACATGTACATATGTACCTTTATATATATAAATTTAAAATTTGTTGAGCAAACTAGAAATCAATAATGGAAAGATAACAGGGACATCTCCAAACACTTGGGAAATAACATATTTCTAAATAATCAATGGGGGAAAGACAAAGGCTCAAGGGAAATTTAAAAAATATATTGAACTGAACAAAAATGAAAACATTAAAAAAATTTGTGGTTTGCAGCCAAAGCAGTGTTGAGAGGAAAACTTATAGCAGTAAATACCTATATTAGAAAAGAGGGAGTGATGTCAGCAACATGGCTAAATATGACAACCCTCATTTGTGTGCCCCCCCAACAGCAACAATTTGGCACCCATCCATCCATGCCCAAATGATACTTTGTGGGAACTGTAGAACCCTGCATCATATACCAATGGATGCAGGAGGAGCCTTGCCCAGCAGTGCACCAGGTAATAGGCAAAAGACCTTGGTTCTGGCTGTGGACCCTTCAGTGGCCTGAGAACTGGCTCTAGCCCCTCTCAGCCAGGAGCCCCTGGAGAACACTGTCTTAGACAATCACTCACAGATGAGAGAGTCTTCGTGGAAGTCTGGATTTCCAGCAGAGTAGTTCTAGCACAGCACTGGAGCAAAAAAAAAAAAAAAAAAGAGTTTGGATGCACTGGAGAGGGTAAGAGGATAGCTCAACTTACCCACATCACCCCTTCCCCAAGGTGGCACAGCTTAGGGCCAAGAGAGATCTTCCCTGCCCATGATTTCTCCTGCAGGGAAAAGTGAGAGTGTAGAGTGAGTGCCTGGCTTCCCCAACTGTGCAGAATGCTGCCAAAGAGGCCTGTTTCTCCCCCACCGCCTCCAGAGCACTGAATCATGGCCTGTGTGACTGGGGAGCTGGGAAGAGGCTGGGGGAGCAGCAGATAGGACTCTTGGAGGGCATTGAAAGTATGTGAACCTTATTAACCATATCACAGACTCCATCAAGAAGCTGCCTATGAGCTGCTAGATATGCCTCACCCACAAATTCTCCCAACTGGTTCATGGCACCCCCAGCACTCTGCATGCCTCATCTACACCCCCATCCTGTGGCTGGCTCCCTGTGTGCGGTCCCAATGACAGTGGCAAGAGCGAGCTTTGGCAGACAACTACTGGGCATGCAAAGAAAGCCAGCCCAAATCTGCAGGCCAGAGAGAGACATAAATGTGAGCTTTACTGCCACACTTGGGCAAGAAAAAGGGAGGCTATCAGCACCCAGCCTGGTGTGTCGCGGGATTGAGAGAAGGCATACAAGCTTAAGAATTCCGCCACAAGAGGGAGCAAAAAGTGTGGAGCAGATGTATCCATAGAAGGTCTGAGAAAGCCTCAGAATCACTAGCAGGGCTGATAAAAGGTATTTTTCTCCTGAAGGGAGCTAGTAAAGATTGGAAGAGGTGACTGCTACTTCAAATGCAAAGACATCAGTGCAAAAACTTCAAGAAACATGAAGAATCAAGGAAACATGACACCCCAATGGATCATAATAATCTACCAGTAACCAATCCCAAAATATGGAGATATGAGGCTTACCCAATAAATAATTCAAAATAGCTGTTTTAAGGAAGTTCAATGAGCTATGAGAAAACACAAAGACAATTCAATGAAACCACGAAAACAATACACAAACAAAATGACACGGTAGCAAAGAGAAAGAAGTCATAAAAGTGACCAAACAGAAACTCTGGAGCTGAAGAATTCAGTTATTGAAATGAAAAATGAAACAGAGAGCACCAACAGCAGCATGGATAAAGAAGAAGAAACAATCTGTGATTTAGAAGACAGGAACTTTGAAAGTATCCAGTCAGAGGAGAACAAAGAACAAAGAATGAAAAGAGTGAAGGTAGCCTACCTGATATATGGGATAGCATCAAGAGAAACAATATGTGAATTATTGGAGTCCCAGAAGGAGAAGAAAGGGATAAGGGGACAGAAAGTTTACTTAAAGAAATAATGGCTGAGACCGTCCCAAATCTGGGGAGAGATTTAGATATGCAAGTTAACGAAGGTTGTAGGCCACCAAACAAACTCAGTGAGATATTCTCCAAAACACATTATAATAAAACTATCAAAAATCAAAGATAAAGAGAATCTTAAAAGCAGCAAGCGAAAAGAAGCTTGTAACTTACAAGGGAACCCCCATAATGCTATCAGTGGATTTCTCAGCAGAAACCTAACAAGCCAAAAGAAAGTGGGATAATATATTCCCTGATATATTCAAGTGCTGAAAGGGGAAAAAAAGGCCAACCAAGAATTCTATATCTGGCAAAGTTGTCCTTTAGAAATGATGGAAAGATGAAGACGTTGGGACTTCCCTGGTGGTGCAGTGGCTAGGAATCCACCTGCCAATGCAGGGGACACAGGTTCAAGCCCTGGTCTGGGAAGATCCCACATGCCACGGAGCAACTAAGCCCGTGTGCCACAACTACTGAGCCTGCGCTCTAGAGCCCACGAGCCACAACTACTGAGCCCACGTGCCACAACTACTGAAGCCCACACGCCTAGAGCCCGTGCTCTGCAACAAGAGAAGCCACCGCAGTGAGAAGCCTGCCTGCCACAACGAAGAGTAGCCCCTGTTCACCGCAACTAGAGAAAGCCCGTGTGCAGCGATGAAGACCCAACGCAGCCAAAAATAAATAAATAAAATAAATAAATTAAAAAAAAAAAGAAAGATAAAGATGTTCCTAGACAAACAAAAGCTGAGGGAGTTCATCACCACTAGACCTGCCTTACAAGAAATGATGAAAGGAGTTCTTCAAGCTGAAATTAAAGGATACTGATTAGCAACATGAAAACATTTGAAACTATACAGCACACTGGTAAAGTATACAGTCAAATTCAGAATACTCTAATACTGTAATGCAGTTGTGTGTTAACCAGTTAACTCTAGTATAAAGGTTAAAGGACAAGAGTATTAAAATAACTATAGTTAAAATAATTAGTTAATTAGTACACTGTCTAAAAAGAAGTAAATTGTGACATCAAAAATATTAAAGGAGGGCAGTAAAAGGGTAGAGTTTTTGTACGTGATCAAAGTTCAGTTGTTATCAGCATCAAAATAGACTGTTATATCTGTTAGATGTTTTATGTAAGCCTCATGGTAACCACAACAGAAAAACCTATTGTAGATTCACACAAGATAAAGAGAGGAGAATCAATGCATATCACTGAGGAAAATTATCAATTTACAAAGAAAGGCAAGAGAGGGAGAAAGGAACAAGGGAACTACAAAAAAGGCAGAAAGCAATGAATAAGATAGCATTACCTAAAATTATCTAAAAATTCCTATTACCTAGTAAGTCCTTACATATCAATAACTACTCTAAATACAAATGGATTAGATTCTCCAATCAAAAGGCATAGAGTGGCTAGAAGGATTAAACAAATACTAACAGATCTGCAGAGAGAAATAGACAACAATACAATAATAGTAGGGGATTTAAATACCCTACTTTCAACAATGGCTAGATCATTCAGATAGAAAAGCAATAAGGAAATGTTAGACCTGAAATATAGTTTTAAATGGACTTAGCAGACATATACAGAACATTGCACCAAATAGGAGCAGTATACACATTCTTAAGTGCACACAGAATGTTCGCCAAGATAGATCATATGACAAGTCAAAAAACAAGTCTCAGCACATTTAAGAAGATGGAAATCATACCAAGTATCTTTTCTGAGCACAATGGCATAAAACTAGAAGTCAGTAGTAGGAGGAAAGTTAGAAAATTTACAAATATGTGGAAAATAAACAACACACTCCTGAACAACCAGTGGGTCAAGAGGTTGCCAGTTTCATTGATCTTTCAGAAGGATTATACCTAAACATAATAAAGCCCACAAATGATAAGCCCATAGTCAACATCAAATTCAATGGTAAAAGGTTGAAAGCTTTTTCTCTAAGATCAGAAACGAGACAAGGGTGCCTACTTTCACCACTCCTATTCAACATAGTACTGGAAGTCCTAGCCAGAGCAATCAGGCAAGAAAAAGAAAGAAAAGGCCTCCAAATCGGAAAGGAATAAGTAAAATTGTTTTTGTTTGCAGATGATATGATCTTATGTATAGAAAATCCTAAAGACTCCACCAAAAACTGTTAGAACTAATCAACAAATTTAGTAAAGTTGCAGGATACAAAATCAACATACAGAAATCAGTTGCATTTCTATACACTAACAATGAAATATCTGAAAAAATAAAGTCATCCCATTCATAATAGCATCAAAAACAATAAAGTACTTAGGAATAAATCTAGTCAAGGTGGTGAAGGATCTGTACATTGAAAACTATAAGGCTTTGATGAAAGAAACTGAGGACACAAATAAATCGAAAGATATTTGTGTTCATTAATTGGAATATAGATATTGTTAATATGTCCATACTACCTAAAGCCAGCTATATACTTGAAAGTTACTAAGAGAGTAGATCATAAATGTTCTTACCACAAAAAAGAAATGGTAATTATGTAAGGTGATGGAGGTGTTAACTAACCCTGCTGTGGTAATCATTTTACAATATATACGTGTATCAAATCATCACACTATGTAACTTAAACTTACACAGTGTTTTATGTCAATTATATCTCAATAAAGCTGGAAAAAAAGAAGAAATTCTTAGGTCAATAATCTAAGCTCCCATCTCAGGGAAAGCAAAGTAACACTAAAAAAGCAGAAGTAAGGAAACAAGGGCATAGATCAATGAAATGGAAAGTGGAAAATAGAGAAAATCAGTTAAACAAAAGTTCTGAAAGATCAATAAAATTGGCAAACCTCTTGCAAGATGCACAAAGAAAAAAAGAGGCAAGCCACAAAGTACCAATATTAGAAACAAAATAGGGGATAAAATACGAGTTATCATGACAAACCCTGTAGACATCAAAAGAATAAGAGAATAGTAGGTACAACTCCACAAAAGTAAATTTGACAACTTAGATGAAATGGACCAATTCCTCAAAAAAATACAAACTATAACACCAACCTAATATGAAATAATCTGAGTAGTCATAAAACGATTAAGATGTTGGACTTGTAGTTAAAGAATTCTTGAAAAAGAGATATCTATTGCCAGATGCTTTCATGATGATGTCTACTAATTTGTTTAAAGAATCAACACCAATTCTATACAATCTCTTCCAGAAAACAGAAGAGGAGGGAACACTTCCAAATTTATTTTATGAAGTTAGTATTACCCTGTTATGAAAGCCAGACAAGTACTACAAAACAGGATACTACAAGCATGAATATACATGTAAAAATTCTTAACAAGGTATTATCAAATGGAATTAAGTAATACATAAAAAGAACTATATACCATGACCAAGTGGGGTTTATTCCAGGCATGTAAGGCTGGTTCAGTGTCAAATATTAATCAATGTAAGCCACCATACTAACTGGCTAAGTAAGAAAAATCACATCATCTTATCAGCTGAATTGATGCAGAAAAACATATGACAAAGTCCAACACCTATTCATGATACAAACTCTCACAAAACTAGAAATAGAGGGCGATTTCCTCAATTTGATAAAGAACATCTCCAGAAACCTACAGCTAACATTGTACTTAACGGTGAAAGACTGAATGCTTTGCCCCTAAAATGAGGAACAAGAAATCTATCCCCCTGTTGTCAGATGGCTTTTTATTCAGAGACGTTGTAGAGACTCTAAAGGGCCCAGGACCGTCAGATATGCTGCTTTCAAAACAATGGCTGCTACAGTTGCCTAGCAGGCTTCGTGTCAATTCTAGGCCTCAGTAACCTGTGCAAGAAAAGAACCATGATATTAAATCACTAACTGGATTTTCGAATAAAGTGACTGAAGTAAAAAAAAGCAAAAAACAAATTACAAAACACTCAACAAAATACTGGAAATTCCAGCCAGTGTAATAATGTAGGGGAAATAAAAGGAATACCAATCAGAAAGGAAGAAATAAAATTGTCCCTATTTTCAGATGACATGATTGTCTGTGTGGATAATCCCAAGGAATCTACAGAAAAATCCTGGACCTGATAGTGAATTTAGTAAGGTTGCAGGATATAAGATCAATATATAAAAATCAATTATATTTCTATATACCAGCAATGAACATGTGGACACTGAAATTAAAATACAACATATTTGTAATTGCTCCAAAAAAATTCTTTGGTGTAAATCTGACAATACAGGTACAGGACTTGTATGATGAAAACTACACAGTGCTGATGAAAGAAATCAAAGATCTAAATATATGGAGAAGCATACCATGTTCATAGGTTGGAAGACTAAACATAGTAAGGATATCAATTTCCCCCAAAATGGTATACAGTTTTAACACAATTACTATGAAAATCCAGGTACTTTTTAAAAGATGCAGACAAGCTTATACTACAATTTACATGGAAAGCACAGGCCCTAGAACAGCTAAAATAGTTTTGAAAAGGAAAAACAAATTTGGAAAATTACCCAATGTTAAGCCTTTCCATGTAGCTATAGTAATTAAGACAATGTGATAGTGACAAAGAGACAGACACATAGATCAAAGAGTACAGAACCCAGAAAAAGACCCACACAAATATGTCCAATAGGTTTTCAAATATTAATAGACAATTATTGTACAGCAGTTTTAGGTTTATAAAAAAAAAATTGAGTAGTTACCTCAGAACCTTTAGAACTCTCTCTCTACAGAGAGTTCCCATATACCCCAATGCCCTTGTTTTTTAACATCTTGCCTTAGTATAGTACTTTTGTTACAATTTATGAACCAATATTAATACATCATCATTAACTAAAGACTAAAGTCTATAGTTTACATTAGGGTTCACTCTTTGTGTTGTACATTCAGTGAATTTTGACAAATGCATAATGTCATGTACCCACCACTATAGTATTGTACAGAACAGTTTCACCACTGTAAAAATCCCCTGTGCTTCACTTATTCATCCATTCCCCTCTGTCCAAACCCCTCCCCCAGACACAGAATCTCTGGCAACCAGTGACGTTTTTACTCTCTTTATAGTTTTGCCTTTTACGGAATGTCATTTAATTGGAATCATACAGTATGTAGCCTTTTCAAATTGGCTCAGCAATATCCATTTAAGATCTCTACATCTTTTCATGGCTGTGTAGCTCATTTCTTTTTCTTGATGAACAATATTCCAACACACAGATGTACAACAGTTTGCTCATTCACCTACTGAAGGACATATTGGTTGTTTCAGTCTTTGGCAACTATACATAAAGCTACTAAAACATTCATGTGTAGGTTTTTGAACGAATATAAATTTTAAAGTCATTTGGGTAAATACCTAGGAGTGCAATTGTTCAATCATATGTAAGGCTATGTTTAATTTTGTCAGAAACTACCAGAACTACCTTCCAAAATGGCTGTACCATTTTGCATTCCCACCAGCACTGAATGAGAGTTCCTATTGTTCCACATCCTCACCAGCATTTGGTGGTGTCAGATTTTTGGATTTTAGCCAATTTAATAGGTATATAGTGGTATTTCATTGTTTTTTGAATTTTAGATTCCCTATCAAAATATGATGTTGAGCATCTTTTCACATACTTATAGCCATCTGTATATCTTCTTTGGTGAGGTATCTGTACAGATCTTTGTCCATTTTTTAATTGTGTTGCTTATTTTCCTATTGCTGAAATTTTAGAGATCTTTAAAGGGTTTGTACATATTGCATTGAAGTCCTTTATCAGATAAATAATTTGCAGGTATTTTCTCTGAGTCTGAGTCTTGTCTTTTCATTCTCTTAAAGCTCTCTTAGAGCAGCATTTAAAAAGTCTAGATCCTTTTTTCGTTTTTTCTTTTTTTGCATGTGGATGTCCAGTTCTTCCAGCAGCATTTGCTGAAAAGACTATTCTTTCTTCACTGAATTGCCTTTGTCAGATTACTGAAAAATTACAGGGAGTTTCCTGGTGGTCTAGTGGTTAGGACTCAGCACTTTCATTGCCGTGGCGCGGGTTCAATCCCAGGTCGGGGAACTAAGATCCTGCAAACTGCGCAGTGGAGCATGGCCAAAAAAAAAAAAAAGAAAAAAAAGAAAGGAAAAAATTACATCTGCATCTACGGTATCATGCAATTGTCCTCCTGGGCATTTATCTCAGAAAAACAAAGATTTATGTTTATACAAAAACCTTAATAGCAGCTTTAATTGTAATAGCCAAAAACTGGAATCGGCCTGATTGATGTCCTTCAACAGTTGAATAGTTAAACTATGTAGCATAACCATGAAATAGTATTCAGTAATAGAAAGGAACGAAGTATTGATACATAAAACAATTTGAATTCATCTTCAATTATCCTGAGTGAAAAAAGCCAATACCAATAGATTACATACAGAATGATTCCTTTTATTTTACATTCTTGAAATGAAAAATTGCAGATGTAGAGAACAGATTAGTGGTTGCTATGAGTTAAGGAGATCATGGGGTGAAAGGGAAGTGGTGTGGCTGTAAAAGAGCAACATGTCTGCACTTAACAATAGACTACATGTTCTTCTCAGGTGTATATGGAACACTTCTGGCATAAGCCATAAAACAAACCTCAGTAAATCTAAAGGATAGAAACAATACAAAGTGTGTTTTGACTACAATGGAATAAAGTTACATCCATAACAAAATAAAATTGGGAAATTCACAGATATGTGGAAATTAAACAGCACACTCTAAAAGACCAATGAGTCAAAGAAGAAATCAAAAGGGAAATTAGAAAATAATTTGAGATGAATTAAAACCAGAACACAACATACCAAAACTCATAGGATGCTCCTAAGGCAGTGCTTAGAGGGAAATTTTATAGCTTTAATCACATAACGTTCCATCTTAAGACACTGGATAAAGAGGAGTAAACTAAACCTAAAGCAAGCAGAAGAAAGAAAGTAATAAAGATTAGAGCATAAATTTATGAAATAAGGAATAGGAAAGCAATAGAGAAAATAAAGGAAACCAAAAGCTGGTTTTCTGTAAAGATCAACAAAATCGTTGAACATTTAGCTATATTGACCAAGAACACAAGAGAGAAAAAACTCAGATTATAAGAATCAGAAATGAAAGAGGGGACATTACTAACTTTACAGAAATAAAAAGGATTATAAAGGAATATTATGAACAATTATATGCCAATTAATTGGATAACTTAGATGAAATGAACAAATTTCTAGAAAGATGAACTGTTCTAACTGATTAAAGTAGAAATAGGCAATACAAATAGAGCTATAAGAAACAGAAAGATAGAATTAGTAATAAAACAACCACCCACAAAAACGGCACTAGCCCATAGGGCTTTACTGCTGAATTCTACCAAACATTAAAAAAAATTATTACTAATTCTTTACAAATTCTTCAAAGAAACAGAAGAGGAGGGGATACTTCCCAACTTATTCATTTTGCAACACCCTGACACCAAACCCAGAAAAGACCTCACAAATAAACTGCGAAACAATCTATCTTATGACTATGGACACAAAAATCCTCAAAAATACAGTGACACATAAACAAATTATACACCATTACCAGGTGGGATTTATCTTGAACCAAGGATGGTTCAATGTACAAAATAAATTAATTAGCATTAGAAGGGAACTTCTTCAATCTGATGAAGGGCATCTATAAAAAAACAGAATTAGTGTAATACTTAATGATGAGAGACTGGGTGCTTCCCCCCTAAGATCAGTGACAAAACAAGGATGTCCACTCTTGCCACTTCTATTCACCGTTGTACTAGGTAGAGGGTCTGGCCAGAGCAATTAGGCAAGAAAAAGAAATAAAAGGCATCTAGGTAGGAAAAGAAGTAAAACTATATTCACAGATGTCATGACCTTATATATAGAAAATCCTAAGGATCCCAGTAAAAGTTATTAACACTAATGAATGAATTTAGCAAGGTTGCAGAATACAAGAGTAATATACAGAAATCAATTGTATTTCTATACACTTGTAGTGAACAATCTGAAAGTGAAATTTTAAAAACACTTCCATTTATAATAGCATTAAAAAGAATTACATAGAAAATTTTTATAAAAGAACTGTAAAATTTATATACCAGAAACTATAAAACATTACTGAAAGAAATTAAAGACCTAAATAAATGGTAATCTGTTTGTATTCATCAATTGGAAGATATTTTAAGATGGCCTTCCCCAAATTGATCTACAGATTCATTGTAATCCCTATCAGAATTGCAGCTTTCTTCTTTGCAGAAATTGACAAGCTGATTCTAAAATTAATATGGAAACTCAAAAGGCTCCAGAATAGCAAAAAAAATCTTGAAATAGAACAATTAAGTTGGAGGAGTCACACTTCCTGATCTCAAAACTTACTGTAAAACAACATTAATCAAGACAGTGTGATATTGGCATAAGAAAAGACATATAGGTCAATGGAATAGAACTGAGTCCAGAAACACCTTGTGTGTCTATGGTCAACTGATTCTCAACAAGGGTGGCAAGACCATTCAATGGGGGGAAGAACAAACTTTTCATAAATGTTGATGGGACATTGGATAGCCTCAAACAGAATAGTGAAGTTGGATTCTTACCTCACACCATATACAAGTATTTACTCAAAATGGATCAAAGTTCCGAATGTAAGAGTTTAAATTATAAAACTCTTAGGAGAAAACATGGGGGTAAATTTGCATGGTCTTGGATTTGGCGATGGTTTCTTAGATGAGACCAAAGAAGCGCAGGCAACGAAAGAAAAATAGATGGACTTCATCAAAACTGAAAACTTCTATGCTTCAAAGACACTATCAAGAAAGTAAATATACAGAATGGGAGGAAATATTTGTAAACCATATATCTGATAAGGAATTTGTATGTAGAATGTATAAAAAAACTCCCACAACTCAATAATAAAGACAAATAACCCAATTTAAAAGTTAGCAAAGGGGCTTCCCTGGTGGCGCAGTGGTTGAGAATCTGCCTGCCAATGCAGGGGACACGGGTTCGATCCCTGGTCTGGGAAGATCCCACATGCCGCGGAGCAACTAGGCCCGTGAGCCACAATTACTGAGCCTGCGCGTCTGGAGCCTGTGCTCCGCAACAAGAGAGGCCACGATAATGAGAGGCCCGCACACCGCGATGAAGAGTGGCCTCCGCTTGCCGCAACTAGAGAAAACCCTTGCACAGAAACGAAGACCCAACACAGCCATAAGTAAATAAATAAATAATTTTAAAAAAAGTTAGCAAAGAATCGGAATAGACATTTCTCCAAATAAGATATTCAAATGGCCAATAAACACATTAAAAAATGCTCAACATGTTTTGTCACTAGAGAAATGCAAATCAAAACCACCCAGTCAGGGGGAAGGGTAAGCTGGGACTAAGTGAGAGAGTGGCATTGACATATATACACTACCAAATGTAAAATAGTTAGCTAGTGGGAAGCAGCCGCATAGCACAGGGAGATCAGCTGGGTGCTTTGTGACCACCTAGTGGGGTGGGATAGGGAGGGTGGGAGGGAGTCGCAAGAGGGAGGGGATATGGGGATATATGTATACGTATAGCTGATTCACCTTGTTATACAGCAGAAACTAACACAACATTGTAAAGCAATTATACTCCAATAAAGATGTTAAAAAAAAAAAGCAAGAAGAAAAAAAAGAACCACCCACTCAGATGACTATAATAAAAAAAAAATCAGACAATAAGAATTGTTGGTGAGGGAATTCCCTGGCGGTCCAGTGACTAGGGCTCCACACTTCCACTGCTGGGCGTCTGGCTTTGATCCCTGGCTGGGGAACTGAGATCCCACAAGCCGTGAGGCGTGGCCAAAAAGAAAAAAAGAATTGTTGGTGAGAATGTGGAGAAATCAGAATCCTCATACACTGCTGGTATGAATGTAAAATGGTGCAGTCACTTGGAAGGCAGTACAGCAATTCCTCAAACAATTATAGTCACATTATTACCTACTAATTCTACTCCTACACATATATCCATGAGAAATGAAAACATGTCCACACAACTTGTTCACAGATGTTTAGTGCAGCGTTATGCATAATCACCAAAAATTGGAAACAACCCACACGTCTATCAGTGGATGACTGGAGAAGCAAAATGAGGTATACCCATACAATGAAATATTACTTGACCATAAAAAGGAGTGAAGTACTGATATATGATTGAATCTTGTAAACATTATGCTATGTAAGAAGCCAGTCACAAAATACCACAGTCTATGATTCCATTTGTATGAAATACTGGAATAGGCAAGCATATAGAGACAGAAAGTAGACTGGTGGTTGCTTAGGGATGGTAGGGATGGGGGGATGGAGCATGATAAAGGGCATGAGGTTTCTTTTTGAGGTGATGAAAATATTCTAATAGTAACTGGTGATGGTTGCACATATGTGTGACTATCCTAAAAACCACTGAATTGTACATTTTAAATAGGTGAGTTACATGTTATGAGAATTTTATCTCAGTAAAGCCGTTATTTTTTTTTAAAGGGAAACATGAGATATCCTTGTGATGAAAAATGTTATGTATCTTTAAAAACAAAACAAAAACAAAAACCTAAGAGTGGAATACCTGGGTCCTCTGATGAGTGTATGTTTAACTTTGCAAGGAACTGTCAAACTATTTAAGGTGACTATACTATTGTGCCTTGCTGTTGGCAATATATGAAAGCTCCAGTTGCTCCACATCCTCAATACTCAGTATTTTATATATATTCTTAACTTTATGACATTCTAATAGGTATGTGCTGTTATATCACTGTGGTTTTAATTTGCATTTTCTAAATGACTGGTGACATTGAACATCTTTTTTTGTGCTTATTTTAATTGCCATCCATGTATCTGGTGAAGTGTCCTAAGGTTAAAATAAGTTACAAAAGAACAAAAATTAGGGACTTCCCTGGTGGTCCAGCAGTTAAGACTCCGTGTTCCCAATGCAGGGGGCCAGGGTTTGATTCCTGGTCAGGGAATTAGATCCCACATGCCACAACTAAAAGATCCCACATACCACAACAAAGATCCCGCACATGGCAACAAAGATCCCATGAGCAGCAATTAAGATCCGGAGCAACCAAATAAATAAATATTTTTAAAAAATTATATTAAAAAAAAACAAAAATTAAATTTCACAAAAATTAAAAGCTTAAATTAACACACAAATAAAATTTAAAGATGAAGAACTGAGAAAATATTTGCCATATATATGAGAGAACAGGAATAATAGACTTAACATGGAAAGAGACAATGGGTTTTGCCTTATCTCCTCAGTGTACCTGCTGCAGGTATATACAACCTCCCACAGCACCAGCCTAATGTGTAAAGGGCTCTGACTCCTCTCACAGGTGATCTGGAGGCTGAAGCTGGGAGGGGCCTAAGGGGATCAGGTCAGAACTTGGAGAGAGGCAGGGAGATACAGCCCAGGAAGATACACCCAGTGCTCTGCGTGCAAACAAGGTCAGCAGGCAGAGGTAGTGGGAAGGTGTGGAGCATCAGTGGACAGGGGTAGGGAGGTCAGCAGGCATGGCATTATGGGTAGGGATGAGGGCACAGTGGCACAGAGGTTGCCTGTAGGAGCACAAGGGACAGCAAGAAGGGTGGGGCAAATTTTTGGCCGTTATTTATTTTTTTTTTTTCCATTTTGAGTTTATTTTTGTGTATGGTGTTAGGGAGTATTCTAATTTCATTCTTTTACATGTAGCTGTCCAGTTTTCCCAGCACCACTTATTGAAGAGACTGTCTTTTCTCCATTGTATATCTTTGCCTCCTTTGTCATAGATTAGTTGACCATAGGTGCGTGGGTTAATCTCTGGGCTTTCTATCTTGTTCCATTGATCTATGTTTCTGTTTTTGTGCCAGTACCATATTGTCTTGATTACTGTAGCTTTGTAGTATAGTCTGAAGTCAGGGAGTCTGATTCCTCCAGCTCCATTTTTTTCCCTCAAGACTGCTGTGGCTATTCGGGGTCTTTTGTGACTCCATACAAATTTTAAGATGATTTGTTCTAGCTCCGTAAAAAAATGCCATTGGTAATTTGATAGGGATTGCATTGAATCTGTATATTGCTTTGGGTAGTATACTCATTTTCACAATGTTGATTCTTCCAATCCAAGAACATGGTATATCTCTCCATCTGTTGGTATCATCTTTAATTTCTTTCATCAGTGTCTTATAGTTTTCTGCATACAGGTCTTTTGTCTCCCTAGGTAGGTTTATTCCTAGGTATTTTATTCTTTTTGTTGCAATGGTAAATGGGAGTGTTTCCGTAATTTCTCTTTCAGATTTTTCATCATTAGTGTATAGGAATGCAAGAGATTTCTGTGCATTCATTTTGTATCCTGCAACTTTACCATATTCATTCATTAGCTCTAGCAGTTTTCTGGTGGCAGTTTTAGGATTCTCTATGTATAGTATCATGTCATCCGCAAACAGTGACAGTTTTACTTCTTCTTTTCCAATTTGTATTCCTTTTACTTCTGTTTCTTCTCTGATTGCCGTGGCTAGGACTTCCAGAACTATGTTGAATAATAGTGGTGAGAGTGGACATCCTTGTCTCGTTCCTGATCTTAGAGGAAATTGGCCGTTATTTATTCAAATACTTTTTCTTATCACCACCTTCTGTCTCCTTTCCTTTGAGGACTTCAGTTACCTGTGTATTAGGCTATCTGACGTTGTCCCATGGCTTACTGATGCTCTATTCTTTTCTTTCCTCCTTTGGATTGTCTGCTTTGGAGCATTTTTTTTAAAATTTATTTATTTTTGGCTGTGTTGGGTCTTCGTTGCTGTGTGTGGGCTTTCTCTAGTTGCGGCGAGCGGGGGCTACTCTTCGTTGTGGTGCGCAGGCTTCTCATTGAGGTGGCTTCTCTCGTTGTGGAGAGCGGGCTTCAGTAGTTGCAGCACATGGGCTCAGTAGTTGTGGCTCACGGGCTCTAGAGCACAGGCTCAGCAGTTGTGGTGCACGGGCTTAGTTGCTCCGCGGCATGTGGGATCTTCCCGGACCAGGGATTGAACCCGTGTCCACCGCGTTGGCAGGCGGATTCTCAACCACTGTGCCACCAGGGAAGCCCTGGAGCATTTTTATTGCTTTGCCTTCAAGTTCACTAATCTTTTCTGCAATGTCTAATCTGTCATTAATCCTATTCCACACATTTTTCAACTCCATGTTACAGGTTTTCATCTCTAGAAGTTTGATTGCAACTTCCTTGTTACGGTCTTCTATGTCTCCACTTAACTTTTTTGAACATAAGGAATAGTGTTATATTGAATGTTTTAATGTCTTTCTCTGCTAATTCTAATATCTGTGTAACTTCTGGGCCAGTTTCGACTGATCAGTAAGATTGCTTATTCTCATTTTGCATTGTGTTCCTGCTTCTTTGTATGCCTGGTGTGGATGCCAGACACTGTAAACTTTACCTTGTTGGATGTTGGGTACCTCTGTATTCTTATAAATTCTCTTGAACTTTGGTTTGCAATGTAATTAATTACTTGGAAACAATTTGATCCTTTTGGGTCTTGCTTTATTTTCTGTTAGATGGATCTGGATCAGTGCTCTAATTATTCTCCAAAACTGAGGCAAGACTTCCTGAGTACTCTTCTATCCCAAGCCTGTGAGTTATGAGTTTTTCTAGTCCTGTTGGTAGGAACAGGTACTATTCCCAGCCCTGGGTGACAACTAGACAATTTTCACCCTAATCCTTTCAGATGGTTCTTTGCCTGGCCTCAGCCGTTTCCTCATCACACAAGCACTGATCAGTATGCAGCTGAATATGCAAAGGCACTCCCTCTGCTGAGCTCCAGGGTTCTCTCTCCATGGAGCTCCCTCCTCTCTGGGATTCTGTCCTGAAAACTCTAGCTGTCTTGGTCTTCCTGGGCTCTCAGCTTCATGTCTTCAACTCTTCTGTTGGGCTCTACCTCAGCTTCCCCTCACTTTGCTGCAGCCTGGAAACTCTCTCTCCAGGTAGGAAGCTGGGGCAGTCACAGGGCTCACCTTCTTTGTTTTCCATCTCCCAGGGATCACTGTCCTTTGTTTTCTGATATCGAGTGCCTTGAGACCATTGTTTCATGTATTTTGACTGGTTCCTTTGGTTGTTTCAGGCAGAAGGGTCAATTTGGTCCCTGTCAATCCATCTTGGCTGGAAGCAGAAGTTTCCAACCAGTCTTTCTGCTGCTTGTCTCCTCTCCTGTCCAAATAATAGTGTATAAACACACTGATTGTCAAAGTTTTCTTCACGGGAACATGTGCTCAGCGCTATGACTTTGCCTCTGTGATCCCAGTTGGTCCTCACAAACATGCACGTTTTCTTAACCTCACCTCCCTTTGACAGCTAAAAAGTGAGGCCCACGTTTTTCCTGGTTTGGATCCCAGGCAGGCCTGTCAGTTCCGAGGCTGCGTGCATCCTGGGGCTCCAGAGTTCTCAATGCCTGTGCAGCATCTCTGGCTCCTCATTCCTCAGAGAAAAGCTCACACTTGTAGCCTGGCTTCTGGGTGTCCATGCCCAGATGCAGTGTGTGTGCTGGCTCTGTCGGGCATGCACGTGTGCCTGGTTCTCATGCAGCCACGTGACTTCTGAGTGAGACAGGCAATGGGATGGCCACCTGGCAGGGAGGTGCTGAGGAGGTCCAGGACCCAGGGGAGAAGGTGCTTGGCCCTCACCAGGCGTGAGGATTCCGTGATTCTGGCTGTCTCTTCTCCTGTGGGTCAGCATCAGGACCACTTTCTAAGGAAATCCCAGCTTCCAGATAATTCTTCAGAAAACTCAAGTCTGTATTTATGGATTTCCTTACATGATTTCCTTGGTGCCCAGCACAATCAGGGACCCAGAGCACAGCACAGACAGAACCAAGGACCTCTCCACCTGGCTTGGGAGAAGACAGGTGCATGGTGGCCAGCCCCCTCGCCCAGCTCAGCCTGAGATGCTGCACGACCAGGGAAGTGACTCCACGTCGTGAAATGACTTTTTGCATGGAGGGGCTGGGGGATCAGATGACATCAAAGGCGAGGGATTCACAGTGCAGGGGAGGGAGGTGGAAGTTAGAAGGAAAAGGCAGGGGAAGTCAGGACCATTTGGTATCCAATGCATGTTCATTTATTTTACACTTACAAAAGAAATCGCCCACCCTCTGCCCCATCCCCCCCAAAAGTCTCTTTTTACAAACATTTAAAAATTAAAACTAAATGAAGATAGACAAGTTAATTTCAGTACAATTATTTTTCAATGTAGCTGTCATAATTAGAGTTTAAATTTCCTACAAGTGACCAAAGTCCAAGTGACTTATAGGGAAATCCTGATTATTGGCCAAAAGGAAAATTCCATATTACAAGTTAGCAAATTCTAGTACAAAAATAGTCCATGTGTTGGAATAGGCTTTCTTTTTACATAGGTCTCAGGTCAGTCTACTGACTGCATAATACGCTAACGTCTCACGGTTCTCTCTTTCACAAATGGCTCATTCGTCATAGCTGGAGCAGCACGGTGCCTATAGTAGCAGGGCTAGTGCCCACCTGGGGACCGTGCTGGAGATGGCAGGCCTGGGCTGCCTCACTGGCCCCAGGGCAGTTGGGCAGAGCCCCAGCTCCGCACCGGGGTCCTGGAGGGAGGAACGAGTTGCAGGCAGAGCCACTCCCCCTGAGGGAGAAACAGGCCCAGGACACAGGGGAAGTGTGCCCAGGGGCTGGGCCGGTACTGGTGCAGGACAGCCCACCTCCTGCCAGTGTCTCCTCATCCTGTAGCCCAGCGAGATAAGAGGCCGACCTGCGTGTCCTCAGCGGCGAGAGTGTGGCCCTGCCCTTGCTGCGGCTGGGCAGGCTACTTGTCCCTCAAGATGTCGAGCTGTTCCTGACACTCGGTGAAGAGGCGCTGGAAGCGGAGGTTCTGCCCGATGACTGGCAGCAGCTCCTTCAGCAGGTCCCTCTTCCGCAGACCCTGCGGATACAGGAGTGACAGCTGAGTGCAACTGACAGTGAGGAGAGCTAGACTGTGGGGGTTTCCCTGGCCCATCAAAGACCCTTGTGCCCATCTGCCCCATGGGCACCCCCTGGAGAAACCACAGATGGATGAGAACAATTTCTCTGTATGCTGGGAGGCCTGGGACAGCTAAAAAGCTGAGCTTGGGCACGTGGGGTGGAGTGGCAGGGCCCAGGGAGGGACACAGTTCAAGGGTGGGTACCAGGTAGGTTCTGCTCTTCCGTGTCCCCTAAGTCTGCTGGCACAGTCACCGCTGGCCTCTGATTACACTCGTTAGTGGCCAGAGTAGCCTGACCTTCCAGAGCAGGATGGAAGTAAGGCTACCAGGGCAGAGGGCCAGGCAGACGGCTATCCTGGAGGGGCCACTCCCTTATGTGGATGTGCTCCAGGGACTTGAGGTCAAGGCCAGGGGCGAGGAGGTGCCTGGGTGGCAGTGACTGGCCTTGGTTTTATAGTCCTGGAGTCTCTGCCCTCAGCTCTTGCCTATGCCTCCTCCACCCTGGGTGGCACCATGTCCGCCTGGACCCTCCTGCAACATGCACTGCCACGCAGGGTCTCCACCGCATAGACCCTTGAGGAGCATGGCTGCTGCAAAGGGAAAACCACCAGCTGATAGCACTGACCACTGGAAGAGAAGGGCCAATATGTTAAAACAAGTGTGGTAACAAGATGATGAATTATAGAAAAGAACCAAGTGTAGATACCAAGTTTGAGCAACACAGTGGTTGAAGGAGATGGGATTAGCAGGAGACTGGACACTGCTGAAGACCAAGTCAGAGTGAGGTCAGATGGAGGAGCAGCCCACACTCAGCAGGGAGGCAGGCAGAGGGGAAACTGTAAGAGGAGAAACTGTACTGTTGCCTACAAAGGCAGGTGGAGCGCAGCAGATAGGCCCAACATCCACATAATGGATCCCACAGGAGACAGAGAAAGAAGAGAGAAGGAAATATTTAAAGAAATAATATGGGTATATTTCACATAATTAAAAAACAACGAATGGCCTTAGGTCGAAAGGTTCCACTGAGTGCTGATCAAGTAATATATGGGAAAACTGATAACCAGACACATTAGAATGAAATATACAGAATTTTCAGATATAAAAGACAGAAAATTTCTGAAAATTTCTAAAGTACAAGAACATATTACCTACAAAGGAAGACCTACCAAGATTCACAATAAAGTGGTTTTTTTTTTTTTTTGGCTGTGCTGCGTGGCCAAAAAAAAAAAAAAAAAAGATGGTAACTCATGACCAAGTAGGGTTTATCCTGGAAATCAAGGAGAATTTAATATTAGAAAACTTAGAACTAGAAAATAGGAAATAAAAAGATTATTTGAGATGACTTCATTGTTTAATCCACATAGAAAATGCAAAACAATTAATGGACAAATTAATAATAATAATAGAAAGATGGCTGGTGATTAATATACTAAAGTCAAATGCGTATGTACAGCAGCAATGAATAATCAGAAAACATAAAACAACTTATCACTTAGAATAGCCACAATTAAAAAATATCTAAGAATAATTCTAAAAAAAGATGCATATGGCCTATGTGTTGAAAATTAAAAAACTTTACTGGAAGGCATTAAAGAAAACCTAAATGAATGGAGAGTACTGATGGGAACAGTAGCATAGTACAGATATCAGGATGGAGGCTGCAAAAGGCAGTGGTGAGCACTGTGGCATGTGAAAGCTGCAGGGGAACTGCAGACCCCTGGGAACCTGGGGTCAAGAGATATAGGTAGAATACAACAGAATGTCTAAGGTTGTGGAAAGAAGCAGGAGTGAAACTTTTAGGGAAATTAAAAAATTTAAAAGCAGTCTTGTATAGCGTTAAGTGGAAATACAGCACATGTTGTAAATGGATTAAACTCCTTAATCAAAAAATGGATAAAAGAACAGGATCCAACTATATGCTGCTTACAAGGAACTCACTTAGATCTAAAGGAGGATATACACAGGTTGAAAGTGAAAGAATCAAAAAGATATCCCATGTAAATAATAAGCAAAATAGAAAAGAGATGGCTATACTAATAATAGACAAAATAGACTTTATGTCAAAAATTGTTATAAGACACAGGACACTGTATAATGATAAAAGGGTCAGCTGACCAAGAAGATGTAACAGTTATAAACATATACCCACCAAACATCAGAGTTCCTAAATACATGGTGCAAACATTATCTGAATTGAAAGGAGAAATCAGACAGTCCTACAATTTGCAGAAGACTTTGATATCCTATTTTCAATAATGGATAGAACAAGCAGACAGAAGATCAATAAGAAATAGAGGACCTGAAAAGCAGTATAGACCAACTGGACCTAAAGGACACATATGCAGAACACTCCACCCAACAAGAGCAGAATATACATTTTTCTCAAGTGCATGTGGAACATTCACCAGGACAGACCACATATTAGGCTACAAAACAAGTCTCAATAAGCTTAAAAAGACTGAATCATAAAAGTGTCTTTTTCAATCACAATGGAATGAAACTAGAAATCAACAGCAGAAGAAAAACTGGAACACACACAAATATGTGGAAATTAACACACTGTTACAAATCAATGATTCAAAGAAGAAATTACAAGGGAAAGTTAAAAATATCTAGGGACAATGAAAATGAAAACACAACATACTGGAATGCAGCAAAAGCACTGGCTAGGGAGAAATTTATAGCTATAAGAATCTACAAAGAAAGATTCACAAATCAAATCAATAACACAACATTCCATTTAACAAAACTAGAAAAATAAAAGCAAACTAAACCCAAAACAACAAGAAGAAAATCATACATATCAGAAAATCAGTAAAATGGAGAACAGAAAAACTATAGAGAAAATAATAAAACCAAAAATGAATTCCTTGAAAAGATCATCAAAATTGACAAGCATTTAGCTACATGGACTAAGAAAAACAGAAGACTCAAATAATGAAAATCAGAAGTGAAATAGGGACATTGCAACTGATGCCACAAAAATAAAAGGAGTATAAATAAGAGAATACTATGAACAACTGTACACCAACAAATCGGATGACCGAGATAAAATGGACAACTCCCTAGAAATACACAGCTTACCAAGACTGAATCATGAAGAAATAGCAAATGTGAACAGACCTATAAGTAACAAGGAGATTGAATCAGTAATCAAAAACCTCCCAACAAAGAAAAGCCCAGGACTGACCAGATGGCTTCACTGGTGAATTTTACCAAAAATTTAAAGAATAATGAACAACAATCCTCCACATACTCTCTCAAAAAACTGAAGAGAAGAGAACATGTTTAGATTCATCGTATGAGACCAGCATTATCCTGATATGAAAGCCAGACAAAGACACTACAAGGAAAGAAAACAGTCCAATGTCCCTTGTGAATACTGATGAGTCCTGAACAAAATACTAGTGCAGTGGTCCCCAACCTTTTTGGCACCAGGGACCGGTTTCGTGGAAGACAATTTTTCCACGGACTGGGGGTCGGAGGTGGGAGATGGTTCAGGCGGTAATGCGAGCAATGGTTCAGGAAATAATGTGAGTGATGGGGGGATGGTTCAGGTGGTAATGCAAGTGATGCGGGAGATGATTCAGGAAGTAATGTGGGTGATGGGGGGGATGGTTCAGGTGGTAATGCAAGCAATGGTTCAGGAAGTAATGCGAGTGGTGGGGGGGGCATGGTTCAGGTGGTAATGCAAGTGATGCGGGAGATGGTTCAGGTGGTAATGCAAGTGATGGGGGGATGCTTCAGGTGGTAATGTGAGTGATGGGGGCGATGGTTCAGGCACTAATGCAAGTGATGCAGGAGGTGGTTCAGGCAGTAATGGGAGTGATGGGAGGGATGGTTCAGGCGGCAATGCAAGCAATGGTTCAGGAAGGTAATGGGAGTGATGGGGGGATTGTTCAGGCAGTAATGTAAGTGATGGGGGAGATGGTTCAGGCGGTAATGCGAATGATGGGGGGGATGGTTCAGGTGGTAATGCAAGCAACGGTTCAGGTGGTAATGGGAGTGATGGGGGGATGGTTCAGGCAGTAATGCGAGCGATGGTTCAGGAAGTAATGTGAGCAATGGGGAGTGATGGGGAGCAGCAGATGAAGCTTCACCCGCTTGCCTGCCACTCATCTCCTGCTGTGCAACCTGGTTCCTAACAGGCTGTGGACTGGTACCGGTACTGGTACTAGTGAACAGAATTTAACAGCAAATGGAAAGGATTATATACTATGACTAAGTGTGATTTACTCCTGGAATGCAAGGGTGGTTTAAGAAACTAAAATCAATCAATGTAATACACCACATTAATAGAATGAAGAAAAAAAAATCCCAGAAGATCATCTCAATTGATGCAGAAAAAGCATTTGACAAAATTCAACACCCCTTCACTACTAAAACAATCAACAAACTGGTAATAGAAGGAAACTATCTCAATAAAATTAAGGCCATATATGAAAAGCCCACAGCTAGCATCATACTCAGTGTTAAAAGACTGAAAGCTTTTGCTCTAAGGTCAGGAACAAGGCAAGAATGTCCCACTTTCACTTCTATTCAACATAATACTAAAAAGTCCTAGCCAGAACAATGAGGCAAGAAAAAGAAATAAAAGACACCCAAATCTGAAAGGAAGAAGTAAACTTATTCGTTTGCAGACAACATAATCTTGTATGTAGAAAACCCTAAAGATTCTGGAAAAAAACCCGTTAGAACTAATAAATGAATACAGCAAGTGTGCAGAACATGAAATCAACACACAAAAATCAGCTGCGTTTTTATATACTGACAACCAACAATCTGGAAAAGAAATTAAGAAAACAATTCCAGTTGCAATAAGCTCCAAAAGAACAAAATACTTAGGAATAAACTTAACCAAGGAGGCGAAAGACTAGTATACTGAAAACTACAAAATGTTGCTGAAAGAAATTAAAGAAGATATAAATAAATGGAAAGACATCCCATGTTCATGGATTAGAAGACTTATTAATATGGTTAAGATGTCAATAATACCAAAAGCAATCTATAGATTTAATGCACTCCCTATCAATATCCTACCGGCATGTTTCACAGAAATAGAAAAATCCATCCTACAATTCTTATGGAATCCCAAGGGACCCCAAATAGCCGTATGAATCTTGAAAAAGATGATGTAAGGTGGCAGTCTCATACTTCCTGATTTCAAAACTTATTTCAAAACTACTGTGCCTTTTAATTTTTAAGGTATGTGACTACATTATCATTCAAAATAAATTTAAAATTAAAAAAACCTGAAAAACGCAATTTAAAAAAATGAAAGGGAATGAAATAAACTGCTATAAGCAAAGCAAAACATTCTGTCTGCCTGTGGCACCAGGGGCAAACTATCAGACAGAGGATGTGCCCTCTGGCCGGAAGGCTGGTGTGGCTGGTATCAATACCAACAGCCACCAGTACCATCTCCCAGCCTCGGTTCTCAGAAATGGATGGTGCTGCCCACTGTTTCAGGCACCAGCCTGGACACAGCTCATCACCACTTCTCAGGTCAGTGTCACAGGTCCTACAATGAAGATCTTGGCGGACGGAAGCTTCCCAAGAGCAGGGTCCGGCTGGGGATTCAGAGGCCGGCAGCCACGCACGCACCTGAAGGACGGCTGCTTAGTGCCCAACCCTCTGCTTACTGTCTCCCTCCTGTACACAGTGAGCCGTGATCTCTGAGGGAAAGAAATCTGGATTTTGGGGGTCCCCTGAGATGCGCTGGCAGCTCATATCACAAATTTTCCCAAAATATAAGGAATTCCTACAAACCAATAAGAAAAACAAATGACACCAACATATTTCAACAGGAAATACAAGTGGTTCTTAAATCTAGAGTCAGCATTACTCGTTGGCAGCACTCTCCATCCCCAGCTCCATTTCCCAGCCATCCTGAGGACCAGTTTCATTTGAATGGCCAATTCTCACCATGAGAGTGTTCACAAAGAAACTCAACAAGAAGGCAGAGGGCTCATACTCAATTCACCCCCTCTGCTCCCCATATCAAGATGAAGAGACAGTAAGGAGCTCAATATCAAAAAAACCAAACAACCCAATTAAAAAATGGGCGGAAGGGCTTCCCTTGTGGCGCAGTGGTTAAGGATCCGCCTGCCAATGAGGGGACACGGGTTCGAGCCCTAGTCTGGGAAGATCCCACATGCTGCTGAGCAACTAAGCCCGTGCACCACAACTACTGAGCCTACATGCTACAACTACTGAAGCCCGCGTGCCTAGAGCCTGTGCTCTGCAATGAGAGAAGCCACTACACTGAGAAGCCTGCACACCGCAACGAAGAGTAGCCCCTGCTC
Organism: Eschrichtius robustus; assembly: GCF_028021215.1. NCBI lineage: Eukaryota > Metazoa > Chordata > Mammalia > Artiodactyla > Eschrichtiidae > Eschrichtius > Eschrichtius robustus. Next base: position 27,622,772 of record NC_090837.1, read on the forward strand.
ACCGCAACTACAGAAAGCCCGTGCATAGCAATGAAGACCCAATGTAGCCAAAAAAAAAAAAAAAAAAAAAAAAAGGGCGGAAGACCTAAATAGACATTTCACCAAAGAAGACATACAGATGGCCAAGAGGCACATGAAAAGATGCTCAACATCACTTATTAGTGAAATGCAAATCAAAACTACAATGAGGCATCACCTCATGCCAGTCAGAATGGCCATTATCAAAAAATCTAGAAACAATAAATGCTGGAAAGGGTATGGTGAAAAGGGAACCCTCCTGCACCATTGGTGGGAATGTAAATTGATACAGCCACCATAGAGAACAGTATGGAGGTTCCTTAAAAAACTAAACATAGAACTACCATATGACCCAGCAATCCCACTACTGGGCATATACCCTGAGAAAACCATAATTCAAAAAGAGACATGTACCACAATGTTCATTGCAGCACTATTTACAATAGCCAGGACATGGAAGTAACCTAAATGCCCACTGACAGATGAATGGATAAAGAAGATGTGGCACATATATACGATGGAATATTACTCAGCCATACAAAGAAATGAAATTGAGTTATTTGTAGTAAGGTGGATGGACCTAGAGTCTGTCATACAGAGTGAAGTAAGTCAGAAAGAGAAAAACAAATACCGTATGCTAACGCATATATATGGAATCTAAAAAAAGAAAAAAATGGTACTGATGAACGTAGTGACAAGCCAGGAATAAAGATGCAGACATAGAGAATGGACTTGAGGACACGGGGCGGGGAGGGGAAGCTGGGGTGAAGTGAGACTAGCATCGACATATATACACTACCAAATGTAAAACAGATAGCTAGTGGGAAGCAGCGGCATAGTACAGGGAGATCAGTTTGGTGCTTTGTGACCACCTAGAGGGATGGGATCGGGAGGGTGGGAGGGAGGCTCAAGAGGGAGGGGATATGGGGATATATGTATACATATAGCTGGTTCACTTTGTTGTACAACACAAACTAACACAGTATTGTGAAGCAATTATACTCCAATAAAGATGTATTAAAAAAAAAAAAAGCATAAATTCAGAAGAGCGCTGAGGCCAGAAGGGGATGTGGCAGACAGCAGGAGTTAGCTCTGTCCAGACCTGCTCCAAGACTTCCCTGCCATAGTCTTCACAGCTTGCTTTCCTGGCCTCCCTCCCAGTGGGGGTGCCCAAGTGGTCTGCTGGCTGCTGTGAGGCATGGGCTGGCTTTCCTTTTAAGAGGGTGGATGCTACTGGTACTGGCTTCCTTCTGTCTTCCTTCCTTCAGTTGGACATGAAAGCCATCTTATGACATGAGGGAGAGGCCAAGAGAATCACAGAGATACAGACCTCCACTTAACTCCAAAGGACTTGTTTTGGAGGACAGAATAAAACTACTTCAGCCACCACTAGACAGGGTATCATTTACCTGCAGTTGAAAGCATTTGTCATAGATACTGGGGACCCCGAGCAGACCAGTGGTTTTAGGCAGTTGGCAGAGGTAAAAAGCAGGTAGCATAGCACTGATGGTGCTCCTGGGAAGGGAGCCACAGGCTCTCCTGGACAAAGCTTGGGGTCAGCAAGAACAGCAGGAAGGAGGGGGAGAGGAGGGTGCATGGCTGGTAACCGGTGGCCTGCCTGTGTTCCCCACCCCACCTTGGCCTAGAGTGCCCACCTTCAGGCTGAGACAGAGAACCTCTATGTAGAGCTCTGGCTAACGTCTTGGGCTCAGGCCCCCAGAGTGGCAGCTGGGCACAGAGTGAGGCCCCACAACCCGGCCAAGGGTAGGGCTTTGTCAGACACGTGCTCCCCCACCCCACAAGCAGATGGCCTGTCAGGCTGCCCCAGAGGTGAGGTGTGCTGGGAAACAGCTCGACTACTGCAGGTAATTCAGAACACCCTTCCTGTTGAGGACAGGGGACAAAGCTGGATAAGCAGAAGCAGAACTCCAAGAGCTAATGTGCTGGGGTGAAGGACTGAGCCAGGGTGGGGGAAGGCAGGAATCCAGAGGGACACCTTGGCCTTGGGAACATGTACTGATGAGGAAGAGGCTGAGTGGGCTTCTGTCAGAGTTGAGAGCCCGGGGGACCAAAGCAGGGGCCTAAGGCCCATGAAAAGTGTGGGTCCCTGGTAAACCACCCCTTTTTTGTGCTGGTATCCCCAAGGGATGACCCGACCCTAGAATAAGGGTAAACTGGAAGGAAACCAGCCCCTGCACCAGCCAGTGCCCAGCTCTGAAAAGTCCCCAGGCAGCCCAGAAAACCTCCATCCCGACCGGGTTGAGACCCTGCAGAGCGGGTGCCTTAAGAGCTGGCACCGAAGCAAATAAAATGCTCTGTGCAAAAGCAACATCACCTGAGGCTCAAGCCATTTCTACAAGTAATTTTTCAAATACCATGTCCAGCAGACAGTTGAAAATAACCAGCCACTTGAGATAAGATAACGTGAACGAGAACCAGTAGAAACATTTATAGGCAATAGAGACAGACCCACAAGGGCTCCTGGTACTAGAACTATCAGACATGCAACTTTAAAATAAAATAACTAAGCTTACTGTGCTCAAGAAGATCAAAAGACTAAAATGAAAATTTCAAGGAGAATTAGAACTATAAAAAATGATGGAGCAGATTTTAAGAAGGGAGGACATGCTACCTCTCTGATGATGAGGGAAATGAAAGGGAAGCTATAACCAAAGACAGCCTCTAAGTAAAGTCCACAGAATGAATGAAAGACATAGACCGAGAGCTTTGTGAGACTTGAAAGCACCAAGGCAGGATCCCGAAAGCACTTACAAAGCAGTGGAAAACGGACTGGTGGCAGTTTTAGCAACAGCAGCAAATGCTAAAAGTCTGTGGCACAATACCTTCAAAACTCTAAAGAGAACTGATTTTGAACTTAGGATTCTAGTAACCAACTAAATTAACATCTACAGCAACAAAATAAAAAATGGAGGCCAAGTACACACCAAGACCTCCAGAGTCCTCCCAGGACCGACCCTCCAATCTTTCACCTATTTCACCCTCCCATCACCTCTGCTCAGCTGCTCCTTTTACACTCGAGCCCTCATACCTCAGGGCCTTTGTCCTCACTGTTCCCTCTGCCTGGATGTTCTTCCCCCAGATATCTGCGGGGCTTCCTCCCTTACCTCCTTTGATCTCTGTCCATCAGTCAGGGCTTCCTCGATCACTGAATGTAGAACAGCGCCCCATCAGCACTCCGCACCCCTGCCCTCTTCATTGGTGTTCACAGGACCCATCCCCGCCAACAGGTTACATGTACTTGCTCATTTGTCTCCAATCTGCCTCTGTCCCCATGAAGGCGGGGCCCCCGAGCCTTGCTTGCTGCAGCCGGCTGCCGAGCTACGCCTGGCCAGAGTGGGGCTCCACCGGCAGCTGCCCAATGGCTGAGTGAAGCAGTGGAGCGAACCATGCCCCCAGTTCCCCGCCAACCTGTTCCTTGCCCAAGTCGATCAATTCACTCTACCCACTTGTGTGAGCCACAGTCTCATCTGTGCAATTTCATTACGTTCATTATTCTCTTTCCCTCACCTGCTCCATATCCAACCACCCACCCGCCCAGTCTTGTAGGTTCTGCCTCCAAAATACATCTTGAATCTGCTTTCTCTCCCTTCTCTGTGGCTGCCACATGGATCCAAGTTGTCTTCAGCTACTGCCAGGTCTGCCTTGTCCCGACTGCTCTGCTACATCAGCGCCAACTCCTCTGCCGGTTCCCACTGCCCTAGACTAAACCCCAGCTCCTCACAAGGTCCCTGGGATCCACCTCCTGCCCTCTCTGGACTCACGTCACACCCTCTCCTCTGCCAATGATGTTCCAGCCACAGAGGCCTCCATGGGCCAAGCCCTCTGTACTTCTGTCACCTCTACCAGCACATTCCCCGGTCTCCACGGAGCAGGCTCATTCCTGTCCTGGGGTTTCATCCTGCAAGTCCTCTTCCGAGGTCTCCCCGCCGCTTTCTCCCAGACACACCCATCACCGCTCTGTTGACTGAACTGCTTACTCGCTCACGTCTGCCTCCTGACCGGACTATGAGCCTCACTACTAACAAATCCACAGCCCCCGGCAGGCGGCTTTCCCAGCACAGGCGCGTGGCTGAGTGGACGCTCCCTCAGCCCCTTATGCCGAGGGCTCCTGCCAGGGTGGGTGGGCTGGCAACTCGCCCTCTCTCTGACGCCGGCAGTGTGCTGGAAGAGTGTAACAGGGAAGAATTTCAAAGCACTTTGGCTTACTTTTCAATTTCCACCTTTACTTTTCAGGAGAGATTTCTTGTGGCAAAAAGGAAAGTGGCACATACCACTACTGTTGACTCCCATTGGCTTCCAGTGGAGGAGTGAACGGGCCCCAGTAAGTCCTTGCATATTTCTCGGAGTCGGTATTCAAACCCTAATTACAGAAAACAAAAAAACAAAACAAAACAGAAATAGGAACACATTACAAAAAGAAATAAAGTCAAGAACAGGCTAAGTTGTTGTGTACATCAAAGCAGAAAGAACACTCACTTTGTTGCCTCCTTGTCTCAGTTCAGCGCTCAGAGGCCATAGCGAGAGGATCTGACTCACCCCCCCCAATCCCGGGAAACACACGCAGTGGCCGCTGTGTGCTGGGCCAGGGAAGACAAGACGTGGAAGCTCTGGGACAGACCCCCCAAGGGGGTGGAGAATGTGGGGGCTGTGGGAGGAGGGGAGTGGGCTGAGGGGGGCCTATTGGAGAGAAGAGGTGGGGGCAGATGCACAGGGTCAGGAGGTGTCCTTCGGGAGAAGATGGGTGTGGGAATGAGTTTGGGCAGAGGAGACGGAGGAGGAGGTGGGGCTACGGCACAGATGGAGGGAGCACCAGCCACGCTGGAGGCAGAATCGGGGGCAGCCGAGGCCACAGGGAATGGAGGAAATCAGCCAGTGATGAGGGTGGAACCTGAGGATGCTTAGAGGAGAGCTGGTGTCCCTGTGAAGCTCGAGTCCTCCTCCCCCAGGGGAGGAAGGAGGGACAGAGAGGGGAGGGGAGTTGTGCGCGGGCCCTGGGCCAGACGCGCGTGAAGATGGAGAAAGAGAAGCAAGCGGTGGAGGTGAGGTGTCCCCTAGGGGGGCAGCCCCAGTGAATTGACACCCAGGATGGAGGAAACCAGAGAGGAGCCGGAGGCGGGCTTTCCGGGGGTACGGGGGTGAGGCCACACGTGACCTGAGTGCCCGGCAGAGGAGCAAGGCTGCAGGAACACCGAGTGTTTATTAAGTCTGGGCGGGATGAGTCCACACTGAACTCATCCCTGGGGTCTGTGGGGGAGGGGTCTGGCAACGTGACGGGCATATTCTGCAAGTTACACCCGTAGAGGTCAGGCAAGTTTTTCTCTGTCTTTTCCGTACTTCATTTTTTTTCTCTAAATCATGAACAAAACAGGGGAGGAGTTGAAAGCAAAGCAAGAAAGGCAGGAGAGTGTGTGGGGGTGCCAGCTCCATGACCAGGCCCAGGCTGCATGGTGACACAGGAGAGCTGGGGAGGGCCATCCCCAGGCCACGGCCCTGGAGGCCAAGCTCAAGCGGAGGATGGCTGGCAAGGCCGGAGCCCACGCCTGCCTCACAGGGAGTCAAGAGGCTGTGGGAGGTCACGTCTTCCAACACCCTGCTGTCTGCTGACCCATAGAAGGAGCGGGGCGGGGCAAGGAGGGGGATCCTGGGACGGGGACATGGGTGTAAGAGCCCTGGTGGGGAAAGCTGGGCTGGAGGGCCGAGGGGAGGTGCTGGACAGCAGGCTGGCCCTTCCAGGCAGGACAAAGAGAGGTACAGGCCCACCGATGCTCTGAGGGGGCAACGAGGTCAGGGGGAGCTGAGCCTGTGTCTGTGAGTCCTCTGCCACCACACCCTCCTGCCGCCAATCCTTGTGGCCTCAGGGGCTGCTCGGTTCAGCCCGTGGTGGGGCTGGACACCTGCTGAGCTGCCCACCTCACTGACTTGGGAGCGGGAGGCCAGGGCCCCAGGGGGCGACCACGGGAAGCCGGGAGGAGGGAGGACAGGGCCCAGGCTGCTGCACCTGGGCCCTGACACTCGGGCCCTCGGGAGGGTCCCGTTGGGACGGGGACTGAGTGGGGCCCGGGAGGACAGAAGAACGACCGGGAAGCTCACCTTCATTCACGAGGTATCGCACGTAGAGGAGGAGCCAGTGGCGGTACTCGTGGCTGGAGCGCAGGGTGAGCGCTGCGGCGACCTGGCTCTCCAGGTAGGCCAGGGTGGTCTCCTGCTGCACCATGTGAGGCACGGAGAAGAGCCGGGCTGCCTGCCTCCCCGAGCTGCTGAGGCGGGGAGGGGGCAGGTATCAGACTCCACAGCGGCCCAACCGCTCCCAGGTCCTGCTGCTCTGCACCTCCCATCTAGCCCCCGAGGGGACAGGCCAGCAGCCCAGGCACCCACCCAAAGTGCAGCCCAACATGGGGATCCATGACCTGCAGCCCCTCACACTGCCACCCAGGTCCTGAAGTGACAGAGCTGTGACCCTGCACCCTGAGACAGTGCCCACTGTGGCTCCCAGCCCTCGGCAGCCCCAGCCCAGCCCTGTGAGTGCCGCTGGGCTCAGGCAGTCAGAAGGCAGGCCTCGGAGGGACAACGTCCACAAAGCCAGCTGGATGCCTCCCCTGTATCCGGGTCACCTACGTGGAGGCGCGGCCCTGGACTATGGCTAAGGGTCCCGAGCACAGCATGGCGTCCTGGGATGGCAGGCTGCTCCTGAAGTCTGCACACTGGGCCAGGGAGTCCTGCTTGTCAGAAACCAGGTTCCTGGGGAGGCAAAGGCAGGAGCGGAACTCAGGGAAACCAGGAGGCCCAGCAGAGGCAGGCGGCGAGGGGCACTGAGGGAGCCGAGGTCCCTGTATGCCCATGTGGGGCCTCCTTACTTGAACACTCTGGCCCCGGGTGTCAGGTCCTGGGGGCGGGGAGCGAGTATGCCTGGGATGCTAGTCTGCCTGGGAGCCCACATGCCGCGGCCCTCCGAATTGGCTGAGGAGTCCCCAGCATCCAGCCTCCCAGAGCTCACACAGCATTCCAGGCATCAGTGCTTCACATTCTCTGGATGCTTCACACAATTTAAAAACAGCCTGGTGCCTACAGAGTCCACATTTCCCTTCTCAAATAACCAGCTTGTTCCCATTATTATACTAATCACATACAATACACGATATTTTGCAATTTGGAAGAGCAGGGAGTGGGGATTTTGAGGGTTGCTGTTTTTTTTTTTTTTTAACTCAAGAAAGAAATCTCAGTCTGAGGATAAACTTGTGTCCGGCAACCCTTAACAGAGACAGGCTGGATGGCGGCACACTTGGGCCTGAAGGAGCAAGGCGCAGGCAGGAGAAAACTTCTTTTTTTAAAATTTATTTATTTATTTTTGGCTGTGTTGGGTCTTTGTTTCTGTGCGAGGGCTTTCTCTAGTTGTGGCAAGCGGGGGCCACTTTTCATCGCTGTGCGCGGGCCTCTCACTATCACGGCCTCTCTTGTTGCGGAGCAAGGCTCGACACGCGCAGGCTCAGTAGTTGTGGCTCACGGGCCTAGTTGCTCCGCGGCATGTGGGATCTTCCCAGACCAGGGCTTGAACCCGTGTCCCCTGCATTAGCAGGCAGATTCTCAACCACTGCGCCACCAGGGAAGCCCAGGAGAAAACTTCTGATCGGCTGGTACACGAGGTACACCCTTCTAACTCTGGGTTAAGATCTCTGATGTACAAAGAAGTTTTACAGGGACTTCCCTGCTTAGGACTCCATGCTTCCTATGCAGGGGTCCCAGGTTCGATCCCTAGTTGGGGAACTAAGATCTGCGAGACATGCAGCGCGGCAGAAAAAAAAAAGAGGTTTTACAAATAAAGAAAGGGACTCCAAAATGGACAGAGCAAAAGTACAGACCTCACACGTGGTGAGTGACAGTGCAGCCCCACTAATGCACCAAGCCAGTCGGAGGTGCCCCTCGGCTCCGACTCAGCTACAAAAAAAAACAGCAGGGCCGGATGAGGCTGCCGTGAGGCTGACGGCACCTACGGAGGCCAGGCTGGAACTACTCATCGACAACCATAAAAGTTCAAATGTCTGCTCCAGACAAAGTGACCCCGGGGAACAGTGGAGGGGAAGGACAGCGTCCCTGTGCACGGGTCTGAGGGCAGAGAGGCAGGGGGCTGGCAGGGATGGGGGCTGCACTGCAGCCTCCACTCTGGCCAGACTCCCAGCAGAAGTGGGCCAGGCGGGGCCCTTGCTGGCTGTGCTGGGTTCTGGCTCAGATGGACCCTCCAAGGGGCAGGGCTCAGGGCGGTGTGCTTACCACGCAGACAGTGATGGGTTGAAGCAGTAGGCCTTCCCGTCCGACAGGTTCATCACGGGGATTCCATGCTGCGTCAGCAAGATCTGTGACACCGTCATGTCACTTCCTAGGGAGACACCAAGAAGGGGTTCCAGCGTATTCTCGTCAGCGGGCTTCATGGCTCCCACAGACCTAGCCACGCAGACGGGACCCCAGAGCCTGCTCTCCGTCTCGGCTGAGCGGGGCCCTTTGTGCCAGACCTGGACTTGAGCTGCCCGTCCCCAACCCCACCCCAGGGATGGGGCGGCCCCCTGCCAGGCTCACCTGCCAAGATGGAGTGTAGGGATTCTTCCTTCACCACCACTATCTGCCTGTGCACATCCCTGGGGGAGACAGGAGCAGCTCACCCTCCAGCCGGGCCCAAGGGCCTGTGTGCCGGTGGGGCGACCCTCCCTGCAGCAAGGGGCACCCACACAGCCGCTCCCGCCCTGCCTCTCACCAGACGGACAGCGTGGCTGTGGCGGTGAGGGCCATGACGTAGGAGCCGGTACAGTGCAGGGTGGAGATCGGGGATGGCAGCAGGATGGGAGGGAGGAGGCGGCGACCACAGGTGGAGAACACGGACAGCATCCGCTTTTCACAGGCGACACACACCACGTCACTGGGGGAGCAGGGGGCTGGCGTCAGGGAGGCTGGGAGCTCTGGTGGCCCCGAGATGCAGGGACAGAGCCAGGCCGGGCGGCAGAGCTGATGGTGCCTACTGGAGACCTCTGCCTGGAGATGGAGTCCTCGCCCCCATGCGGTGGCTCAGGCTTTTCTGGGCTCACACGGAACTGCCCCCAGGGAGCACGTGCCCGAGGACCAGCGGCCCTGACAGTGAGCCAGGAAGCAGTCCTCACTGTTTGGGAGCAGCTGCAGAGCATCCCCCCGACAGTCTCCTAGCTGAGACCAGCCAGAGGGGCCCTGGGAGGCCTCTGCCCAGACAGGCCAGGGGGAATGTGGGGACGACAGGGTGCGTCTCCCACATGGGGCACCCAGCTGTGCTCAGAAGGCCTTCGAGACCGGGGTGGGAGAGACATGTCGCTCCCTGAGCGAGAAAGGCTTCACCACAAGTGTGTCGGCGCAGTCTCATGTCTCTCCTCTGAGCGTCCACTAGGCCCTTTGGCTGTGCCCGGCACAAGCAGGCTCTGCCTTCTTAGTGGGGCCCCCTGGGGTGAGAGCGAGCCTAGAGTGAGGCCAGAGCCTCAGACCCCAGGCAGTGGGAGCAGGTGTGCAGCCAGCACAGCAAGGTCCGGCCCAGCAGCCCACTGGAGCCCTGCTCCAAATCACTTCTGGGCTGCCAGCCGGCGCCTACGGTCTGCACTGGCAGCCAGCTCACAGCGAGGTCAGCCAAGGAAGAGGCAGTGGGTCCGTGTTCTGTCTGCTCGTCCCTGTGGTCAGGGCGCACCTGCAGCCGGCCCGCTGCCAGGGATGCCGAACCTCTGGAGCTGTGGCGCGGGGGGCAGGTCTGCACGCTGGGCTGGGGCCTGGCTGGCCGCTTGGCCGGACTCCCCGGCAGCCTCTAGGTCACACGGGGAGGCTGTGCTGACACACCTGGCCCCCAGCTGGGGCGTGCCGGCTGCCTTGGGACCAGGGACGAAGGGGGAGCCCCAGGGGATGGAGGGAGGAACAGAACGGTGGTTCCGTCCAGGCCCAGCACCTGGCTCGCTCAGGGCCAGGGTCACAGACATTTGTGAGAGTGTTTCACATGCAGCCTCATGAAAAAGGATTCCGGGCCTAATGAAAACGACCACATCTAAGCTGACAGCTTTGTAAGACCCTCGTAGGGGTACTGAGAACACAGTCCCGACTGGGGCCATATGTCCCCAGGTCCTCTTTCCAGATGGAGCACGTGCGGGGCCACCTCCAGGGGTGGTGGAAAGACACTAGGTGATGGACCACCGAATTCAGGTCTCCCCCAAAAGGGCAGATCTGGAAAGGGCTGGCCTTGGGACTCAGAGGACAGTCAGAAATCCATGCTGACTTCCTTGGATGAAAACCTGGGGTCCAGAGAAAAGGCCAGCCAAGGTCAGAGAGACGCAGGCAGAGCTCGGCCTGGAAATGGAGACTTCAGGAATCCGACTAGAATGCCCAAGGGGCTTAGGTGACCCTCCAGGACTCAGTTTCCTCTCCTGTAACACGGGGATGATGGTGCCACCTTCAAGGGGTGTCCCAGGGACTCGGATGACTCAGGCACCAGCTCAGTCCCGAGCGAGGCTGGGCGTAGGCCTCCCTCAGACAGGCCACCTCCCAGGACAGCCCGGTGCCCCACAGCACAGTGCGGGGTCTTGCTTTACGTTAAAGGCAGGTGGGGTGGAGACCCCTGCTCTTACCAGCTGCCGGCAGCGGTGAGGATCCGGCTGGTGAGCACCGTCTCCCACTCCTTCCCTTCCCGGCTGCACTTCAGGCGGCTCAGCTTTATGCCCCCCACGGCCGTCACCTCGTTCTCCACCTCTATGTACATGGAGGGGTCAGAGCTCACCTGGGGGAGAGAAGCAAACAGAACGTTTTCAGCAGCAGTGGCCTCAGACGTGGGCCACGGACAGGGGAAGGACACGCAAGGGTGGACAGAGTTGCCGGCCAACAGCAGGCTGGGGGTGGGGGTGGTCACAGGGCAGGACAGGGGGCCAGAGGTCCCAACGTGCAGCCCCCAGGGCAGGGCAAGTCCCAGGAGCTGGTGTCCACCTTGTCCTCTGTGCAGTGGAGCAGAGAATCGGTGTCACAGCTAAAGACCTCGAAGCCTCTGGATCCCACCACCTCCTCTCACAAGGGAGGATGCAGAGAAGGCAAGCAACCGGCCAAGAGAACACGGCACAGAAGGACCCCAGCCCGCTCGGGGGGACATGGGTCTCCTGACTCCTAACTGAAGGATCTTCAAAGACTGTCAGGTTTGGCCAGAACAGAGGCTGTGTTGGCACTTGGAGGAAAGGTCTGGAAAGCCCTTAGGCTCTCCAGCTCCTTGGCAGTGCACCTTGGCATGCACACTGGAGCCCAGTGTCACTGACAGGAGGGTCCCCAGAAAAGCGTGGGGAGATGTGTGCAGTTCAGCACCAACTCCACACGGGCTCAGCCTCGTGTTTTGTGTCTGGGGAGCTGACAGGCAGATACCCCACGTGGGACCTAGGTGAGCGGTTCGTACTTGTGTGGCCACACAGCATGGTTCGTACTTGTGTGGCCACACAGCGGGTGAGCTGGGGTGGAGGGCCGGCTGTGGCTGGGGGCTGGGCCCCCAGAAACCAAGAGCAGCCCCACACAGCACTCCGCAAGGAAGGCCCTGGGGTGAGGGGGGCCGGCTGAGTTTGGGAGGGGGATTTGTGCGAGAAGAAACAGGGGGCCCCACCCTTAGACCCAGAAGGACCTGCCCACCTGCCCTCTGGCAGCCCTGAGGGGCAGCCTGGGCTGGGGCAGTGTGCAGCCCACCTGCATGTGGGGTTCTAAAAGGTTTCCCGAGGACATGAAACTGAGCTGAGGTATAGAGGGTGGGAGATGACGGTGTGTGCAAGGCCTGGCACGGGTGCTGGGATGAGCGGCCAGAGGGCCTCTGGGAATAAAGAACTACTTGCTGTAGATCTGTGTTTTGAACAAGCCTGTAGTTAGAAGCTTCCACTCGAGACCTTGAAAGGCCCTGATGATGACCCCACGCTGGGCACTGGGAAGTGGACGGGCCAGCAGGCTGGTCAAGAGACAGACCAGTGCCACACGGTTCCATGGGCTGAGCCCACGGCCGACAGTGGAGATCGAGGAGGCTTCCAGGAGAAGGAACACCTGGGACAGGTCTTGAAGGAGCTGGGCACCCAGAAGATGGAGGGCAAAGACATGGAGGAGAGGCGTGGGGGCTGGGGAATTGAGGGGTCCCAAGGAAGAGGCCAGCCATCTTGTTAAGATTGGGTGGCTGCTCTGCTCAGCCACAACTTCCCCCAGAAGGTGATGGAGAGCCACTTGAAAGCAGCCCCAAGTCTGTGACAATTCAGGGTTTACACCTCCCAGGGGGTGGGGGTGGGCAGGCGGACAAAAAGAATGTGCAGTCTCGGGAGGGAGGGAGGCGGAGGCCTGCTCACCTGCAGGGTGAACGCTCTTTGGGGGCCCGGCATGGGCAGCTTCAGCGCAGCTGCTGGGACGGACAAACACACGGCGTCCTTCTCTGCAGTCAGGGCAGCTGGGGACTGCAAGAGCAGAGATGTCCCTGAGCCCTGCCCGGCACTGGAGGGCAGTGCCAGGTAAAGGTGAGTCACCAGAGGTGAGGCTGGGCCTACTACCCGGGCATTTTCACCCTCTGTGAGGGTAGATGATCGCTACAGAGACCCCTACTGCAGAGACGAGGCAGCTGACCCCAGGGTGGGGCTCAAGGACTCCGGGTGGGTCAGGGGCAGTTCTGGAGGTATACGTGTCCATGCCAGCTGTCCCCACACTGATGAGGCACGCGGGGCCCCCCTTCTTCCCCAGGGCATATGCAGGCCCCCACACCGAGCTCAGGAGGTGGGCCGGGGGCAGCACTGGCCCGCCAGCCTCACCTGCACAGACAGGGACATGGGCATGAGCCGCGAGTCCTTCCGAGGCCGCCCTTTCTTCTTCTTCTCCACCGTTTCCACCTCGAGCTCCAGCTTCCGCTTGGAAAGCGAGGAGGGCTTAGTCACAGGGACCTTCTCATCGCTGTCACTGCTGCTCTCCAGGACATCCCGGGGCCGCAGCTCTTTCACAAGGCTCTGCTCTTTCAACCTGCACAAACACAGACACCCGTGGCTCTTGCACAGGAATACTAGTTTCATGATAATCAATAAAATCCATACTCATCTCCAAAAGTTAATAAATTAAAAAAGTAGGAGAGGACTTCTGGTTTCGGCTGTAAGATGCAAACAGCTTGGGAGTTGTCATTCTCACTCCTAAAATAAGAGGAAAACTGAAAACCTGTATACCAACATCTCTTCTTAGACCCACCAGAGAAACCGCTGCCCTGACAACTGGAGACAAGGCAAAGACATAAAACCGCCTGGAGCCCCACCAGGGAGGGAGGAGGGCACCCACACTTGTGTTAGTTTTACCTCCAGGAGCTCCACCAGTTGTCATGGGTGGAGATCAGGAATGGAGTGCTCCTCCCATATGCTTTGGGCTGAGGAAGGGGAAAGCAACCACTCTGAAACACACCCAGAGTCCTGTTCTCCTTAACAAAAGCCTTCCCCCGAGGAAAATTACTTTACTGAGTATGATGTGACCTGGGGGCAGGGCAATCAACCAACTCCAGCCTAGCTCCCCTCCACACGCACTAAGAAACTCTCCTGAAGGTCATAGGCCAAGGGACTCTGGCCCAACAACAACATAAGAGACTTAATCATGAGACTAGAGAGTGCTTCTCCTCCCCAATACCTCACAAAATCAACAGGGCCCCTGTGTAATAAGAACACTAGATCACAACTAAGAGAAATGCAAGACACAGACTCCATTTAACAAGGAGTTTCTAGGGAAACTCAAGGAAAACAGGGAGAGAAAAGCAAGGACACCAGAGGAAATGGAAGCCTCTGACACCTGCAGCTTCAGGAGACAGTAAACAAGACCTAATTCTTACCAGGTAAACAAAACCTCACATTAAAGACCTTTTACCCCCAGTTCCTATTACTTAGTACATTATGTCCAGGTTTCAACAAAAATTACAAGACATGATAAAAGGCAAAACAAAATCAAACAAAAACCCGAAATGAAACACAGTCTCGAGATGAAGCAGGATCAGAACCAGAGTCAGACATGGCAGCAATTTTGGAATTATGAGGCCAGGATTTTTAAATAACTATTATTAATATGTTAAGGGCTCTAATGGAAAAATCTGGACAACACACAAGAACAGATGGATCATATAAGCAGAGAGAATTTAATAATAATAATAATAGCTAAGACTTTTTCAAAATTAATGAAAGATACCAAACCACAGATCTGAGCTGCTCAGAGAACACTAAGTAGAATAAATACCAAAAAATCCACACCTACCTACACATAACATAAACTGCAGCAAACCAAAGACAAACAGAAACTCTTGAGAGAAGCAGAGGGAAAAATATACTTCAGCTAATAAGGGACAGAGTAAAGATTACAACAGACCTCTTTTCAGAAACCATTCAAGCAAAGCACGGGTGCCACAACTACTGAGCCCGTGAGCTCTAGAGCTCAAGTGCTGCAACTAGAGAAGCCCGAGTGCTGTAACAAAGACCCAGTGCAGCCAAAATAAATAAATAAATAAATAAATAAATTTTAAAAAAGAACAAATCACATTCTCTAAATAAGAAATAAAAAATAGAACATAATCATATTAAAAAAAAAATCCCTTGTCAGAGAACTAAAATCCCACAGGCCACACACACACACACACACACACACACACACACACACACAGAAGTAAAAGATAACTTCTTGCTCAAACTAGTAACAGCAACAATGTATTGGATGATAAGTGAAATAAATAAACAGTAGCAATGTTATATGTCCTGGAAAGAAAGAATTGGGAATACTTTGTTAACAGGCACCTGCACTACCCTTCAGTATTATAACATTATTTGAAAGTGTACTTAGTTATAAATGTTTATTTCAAACTGTAGGGCAACCACTAAAAAAAATTTAAAAAGCAGTACAGTTGACATGCTAAGAGAGACAATGGAAGAGATACATTATCTTACTATCTAAGATATTCTTAGATAATGCTAAGAGATAATATAAGAGAGAGAAAATGGAATCATACCAAAAACATGCTCAGTTAAAACCAGAGAAGGCAGAAGAAAAAGGGGGAGACCAAAATCGTTAAGAATATGGTAGATATTAATTCACTATGTCAATAACCACTTTAAATATAAATATTCCAAATATACCATTAAAAGAAACTGACAAAAAGAATGAAAAAGAAAACCCAAGTATATGTTGTCTACAAGAAACTCAGCTTAAATATAAAGACACATAAATTAAAAGTAAAGGTTGGTTCCAACTATATGACATTCTGGAAAACAAAAAACTATGGAAATAGTAAAAAAAAAAAAATCAGTTATTGCCAGGGGTTGGGAGGAGAGAGGGGTTAACAGGCAGAGTGCAGAGGATTGTTAGGACAGTGACACTATTTTGTATGATACCTTTATGGTGGTAGATACATGTCCTTATACATTGTCCAAACCCACAGAATGCACAACACCAAAGGTGAACACAATGTAAACTATGGACTTTGGGTGATAATGATGTGTCTGTGTAGTTTTATTGGTTGTAACCAATGTATCACTCAGATGTGGGATGTCAACAGTTAAGGCAGAGGGGTATATGAGAACTCTCCGTACTTTCTGTACAGTTTTGCTGTGAACCTTAAACTGTTCAAAAAAAAATAAGTCTACTCTTTAAAAAAAGGGATGGAGAAGGACATGCCACGCTAACACTAATTAAAAGAAAGCTGGAGTAGCTGTATTAATCTCAGACAAAGCAGTCATCAGAGTAAGGAAAATTATCAAGAATAAAGACAGGCGGGCTTCCCTGGTGGCGCAGTGGTTAAGAATCTGCCTGCCAATGCAGGGGACACGGGTTCGAGCCCTGGTCTGGGAAGATCCCACATGCCGTGGAGCGACTAAGCCCGTGAGCCACAACTACTGAGCCTGTGTGTCTGGAGCCTGTGCTCCGCAATGGGAGAGGCCGGGACGGTGAAAGGCCCGTGCACCGCGATGAAGAGTGGACCCCGCTCGCCGCAACTGGAGAAAGCCCTCACACAGAAACAAAGATCCAACACAGCCAAAAATAAATATAAATAAATTAAAAAAAAAAAAGAATAAAGACTGGCATTATACGATGATAAGAGGGTCGATTTTCCAAGAAGACATAGCAATCCTTAATATGCATACATCTAACAATAGAGTGTGTTAAAATACATGTGGAAAAACTGATAGAACTGGAAGGAGAACAGACAAGTCCACTATTATAGCTGGAGATTTCCATATACCTCTATCAGTAATCAACAGATCCAGCAGACAGAAGATCAATGAGGACATAATTAATTGAACAGTACCATCATTCATTGTGTTTAACTGACATTTATAAAATACTTCATTTATCAATAGCAGAATACATATTACTCTCAAGATCACATGGAATATTCACTAGTATAGACCATATTCTGGGTCATAAAACATACTCTAACAAATATAAAAGAACAGAAATCATACAAAAGTATGCTTCAAGACCACAACAGAATTAAAGTAGACATCAAAAACAGAAAGCCAGAAAACTCACACATCTTTCATGATTAAACAACATTTCTAAATAACACATGGATCAGAGAAAAAGTCTCAAAAGAAATTCTAAAATATTGAATTAAATGAAAATGAAAACACAATGTCAAATTTTATGGGATACAGTGAAAGCAGTGCTTAGAGGGAAACTTATTGCAGAGAATGCATAAATTAGAAAAAAAGAAAGACCTGAAATAACTTCACCTTTAGGAATGAGAAAAAGATGAGCAAGCAGTAGAAAATTAATAATAAAAATAATAAAAAATAAAATAATATTAAATAATTATAAATAGTAAATAAAAATAATATTAATGCAATAATAAGCAAAATAATGTAAAGCAAGCAGAATAAAGTAAATAGTAAAAATTAGAGCATAAATCAATGAAATTGAAAAGGGAAAACAATAGAGAAAAATCAATGAAATAAAAAGTCGGTTCTTTGAAAAGATCAATAAAATTGATAAACTTATAGTGAGGCTAATCAGAAATGGAGAGAGAAGACACATATTACTAATATCAGAAATGAAAGGGGAGGGACTTCCTTGGTGGCACAGTGGTTAAGAATCCGCCTGCCAATGCTGGGACACAGGTTCAAGCCCTGGTCCAGGAAGATCCCACATGCCGCAGAGCAACTAAGCCTGTGCGCCACAACTACTGAGCCTGTGCTCTAGAGCCTGTGCTCTAGAGCCCGTGCTCCACAACGAGAAGCCACCGCAATGAGAAGCCTGCGCACCTCAACAAAGAGTAGCCCCCGCTCACTGAAACTAGAGAAAGCCTGCGTGCAGCAACAAAGACCCAATGCAGCCAAAAATAAATAAAATAAATAATTTATATAAAAAAAAGAAATGAAAGGGGAGGTAAGCAACAAGGATTTACTGTATAGCACAAGGATCCATATTCAATATCTTGTAATAACCTATAATGGAAAATAATCCAAAAAATATATAACTGAATGATTTTGCTACACAAAATACACTGTGTGAGACTAACACAATATTGTAAATCAAGTACATATCAATAAAAAAAGAAAGAAATGAAAGGGGGCCCTCCCTACTGATCCCATCCATAGACATTAAAAGGATCATAAAGGAATATTATGAATGACTTTATACCCATATATTTGATAACTTAGTTAAAATGGACCAGTTCTTTGAAAAAAAAAATCCACATAACTCACACAAGGAAAAATAATCTGAATAGACCTGTATCTATTAAAGAAATTAACCAACAATTAATAATCTTCCAAGAAAAAAAGCACCAGACCCAGACAGTTTTACTGGTGAATTCTATCAAACATTTAAGAAAGAAATTATACCAATTCTCCACAATCTGTTCCAGAAAACAGAAGCAGAGGAAATAAATCCTAACTCCTATGAGGCCAGCATTACCCTGATATCCAAACTAGATTACAAGAAAGAAGAACTACAGACCAATATCTCTCATGAACAAAGATTCAAAAATCCTCAACAAAATATTAGCAAATTGAATCCAACAATGTATAAAACGAATTATACACCATGACCAAATGGGATTTATTCCAGGTAGGCATACTGATTTAACATTCAAAAATCAATTACCATAATCCACCACATCCAACAACACTAAAGAAGAACCTTATGACCATATCAACTGATGCAGAAAAAGCATATGACAAAACCAAACATCTATTAATGATAAAAACTTAACAAACTAGAAATAGAGAACTTAACTTGATAAAGAATAACCACACAAAAAACTTACTGTTAACACTGTACTGGAAGTCTTAGCTAATGCAGTATGACAAGAGAAGGAAGTAAAAGGTATAAAGATTGGGAAGGAAGAATAAAACTGTGTTCAGTGAATAAAAACATCAGTGATGACACTGTGTCATTGTAGAAAATTCCAAAGAATCAACAACAACAAAATCTGTAACTAATAAGCAATTATACCAAGGTTGCAGGATACAAGGTTAACATACAAAAGTCAATTACTTTTCTATATACCAGCAATGAACAAGTGGTATTTGAAATTCTAAACACAATACCACTTATACTGGTGCCAAAAGAGCAATAATTTGATAGAAATATAACAAAATATGTACAAATTCTATATGAGGGAAACAACAAAACTCCGATGAAAGAAATCAAAGATCTAAATAAACTGACATATTCTATGTTCATGAATAGGAAGACTCAATATTGTTAAGATGTCAACTTTTCCTAACTTGATCTAGAGATTCAATTGAATCCCAATAAAAATCCCAGGAACTTATACTGTAGTATCAACAAACTTATTCTAAAGTTTATATGAAAAGGAAAAGGCCCCAAAATAGATCTAAACAAATGTAGTCAATTGATCTTTGATAAAGGCAAAGACATAGAATAATCTTTCAACAAATGGTGCTGGCACAAATGGATGTCCACATGCAAAGACTAAATCTAGACACAGACCGTACATCTTTCACAAACGTTAACTCAAAATGGATCATAGATCTAAGTGTAAAATGCAAAATTATAAAATGAGAACTCAGAAGAAAACACAGTAGGAAGTCTAGGTGAGCTTGGGTTTGGCAATGAGTTTTTGATACAACACCAAAAGCATGATCCATGATAGAAAAAAAAAAATCTAATGCGTTGAACTTCATTAACATCAAAAATTTCTGCTCTGAGAAAGACACTGTCAAGAGAATGGAAAGCCAAATCAAAGACTGGGAGAAAATATCTGTGAATCACATTACCTGAATAAAGACTTGTATCTAAAATATACAAAGAATTCTTAAAATTCAGCAGTAAGAAATAACCAATTAAAAAAAATGAACAAAGATCTGAACAGGCACTCACCAAAGATGAGATGGCTGATAAGTGTATGAAAAGATGTTCAGCATCATATGTCATTCAGCAATTGAAAATTAAAACAAGATACCACTAAACACTTATTAGAATGGCTAAAACCCAGAAAATTGATGATACCAAACACCAACAAAGATGTGGATCAAAGGAACACATTCACTGTTGGTGGGACTGCAGTCATTTTGGAAGACAGTCTGGCAGTTTCTTACAAAGCTAAACCTAGTCTTACCATACCAACCAGCAATTGCACTCCTAGGTATCTGACCAGTGGAGATGAAAACATATATTCACACAAAAACCTATACGTGACTACTGATAGCAGTTTTATACATCATCTCCATATAATTGCCAAAAAATGGAAGCAACCACAATGTCCTTCAAGGGGGGAATGCTTAAACTGTGGTACATACAAACTATGTGTATCCATACAATGGGATAAGATCTGGTAATAATAAGAAATAAGCTATCAAACCATGAAAATGCATGGAAGAACCTTAAATGGATATTACTAAGTGAAAGACACCCATTTGAAAAGGTTAGGTACAGTATGTTTCCAATTATATGACATTCTAGGAAAGGCAAAACTGTAGAGACAGTAAAAAGATCAGTGGTTTTCAGTTATTCAGGGAGGAGGGAGGGAGGGATAAACAGCTGAAGCAAGAGGAATGTTCAGGAGGTGAACTTACCGTGCCTGATACCAGACCCTCCTGCTGCCTCGGAAGCAGGAAGCTTGGCCCTAAGTGAATACTCACTCACTGCCACTTTCTTTCTTATTTTTTTGGGTTGTTGATTCTTTTATTTATTCACTGCCTTTTCAAGGGAGAAGCTGAGAATGGCAAACTTGATGAGCCCTTATTCTATAGTTCCTGCTGGAGCTGTATGTGTGGCTGAAAGGCCTTATGAGATGTGGGTAACACAGCTACTGAGGGACAATCCCTGGTGACATCAGGGCCCAGGTCATGCATCAAGACTTTGCCCTCTAGCAGCCCGATTCAAGGGGTAGCCTCTGCACTTCTCAAAGCAGGGTCTGGCACTCCCCGAGAGCTAGGAATTGACAGCGATAAGGGCCATGGAGACCTGCAAGGTGAACATCCTTCCTCAGTGAACAGAAGGAATTCCTAGCTATGGTGCCCTGTGGTTTCACTAAGGTGGAGATTGTGTTTTATTCTGGCTATTCAGACCTCACTCCATTTCCAAAACTGAGATTTCAATACTTGCTTAAGCCTGTGAAACATCGGCCACTCCCTCTTGACCAATGCCCCACAGCCCGCCCTCTTTGGGGAACTCCTGTTAGGTGCACGCAGACCCTACTCTCTGCCCTCCAGACTCTCCTCCGTGGGCTCCACCTCTTCACCTCTGCAGCACCCAGGCCATTTCCTCAGATCAAATGCGTTCCTCAGCTGGGCCTCCTCTGCTGTCAAATATGCCCACTGAGGTTTTTTTTTTTTGGACGCGTGGCTTGCAGGATCTTAGTTCCCCGACCAGGGATTGAAACCTGGGCCCCTGGCAGTGAAAGCACTGAGTCCTAACCACTGGACCGCCAAGGAATTCCCTCCGCTGACTCTTCAACTGAAATGATTATTATTTTTCTTTTCCAAAAGTATTTTTGGGTTCATTTCCAAATCTATCTGGTCTTTTTGATGGTGTATTATTCCTTACTGAGCTATAATTCACATACCATAAAAGTCACCATTTTAAAGTATAGAATTCAGTAGTTTTTAGTATATTCATAAGGCCATCAATCATCACCACTAAGCCTTGCACATTTTCATAATCCCAAAAAGAAACTTTGTATCCATCAGCACTCACCCCATCCTGCCCCGGCAACCACTAATCTACTTTCTGTCTCCATGGATTTGCCTATTCTGGAATTAAATATAAATGGAATCATATAACATGTGGTCCCTTGTGACTGGCTTCTTTCACTTAGCATGTATAAGCATTCCATTCCTTTTATGCAAGTATTGCCACATAATATTACTGATATATTGTATGGATGTACCATATTTTAAAAATCCATTCAATTGACGGACATTTGGGATATTTCCACTTTTTGGCTATTATGAATAATACGGATATGAACTTTTTTTTTTGGCTGTGTTGGGTCTTCATTGTGGTATGTGGATCTTTCGTTGCAGCATGCAGGCTTCTCTCTAGTTGTGGTGTGCAGGCTCAGTATTTGCGGCAAACGGGCTCTCTAGTTGCGGTGCTAGGGCTTAGTTGCCCCGCAGCATGTGGGATCTTAGTTCCCCGACAAGGGATCGAACCCATGTCCCCTGCATTGGAAGGTGGATTCTTAACCACTGGACCACCAGGGAAGCCCCCCGATATGGACTTTTGTGTACAAGTTTTTACATGAATATGTTTTCAATTCTCTTGGGTATCTACCTAGGTGTAGGACTGCTGGCTCAGATGGTAACTCTATCTTAACCATTTATGGAAACGCCAGATCATCCTCTGAACCAGCTGAACCATTTTACAATCCCACCAGAATCTATGAGGGTCCTGATTTCTCCCCATCCTCACCAACACTTATTATCTGACTTTTTGATCACGGATCCTAGTGGGTGCGAAGTGGTAGTTCACTGTAGTTTTGGTTTGCGTTTCTCTGATGACTAATGATGTTGAATGTCTTTTTATGTGCTTATGGTTGTTTGTGTATCTTCTCTGGAGAAATGTCTATTTAAATCCTTTGTCCATTTTAAAACTGGGTTATTACTCTTTTTACTGTTGATGTGATTTGCAAATATTTTCTCCCATTTAGTAGGTTGTCCTTTCATTCTGCTGACAGTGCTCTTTGAAGCACAAAAGTTTTAAGTTTTGATAATGCCCAATTTTTCTATTTTTTCTTTAGTTGCTTGTGTTTTAGGTGTCACATCTAAGAAATAGTTTTCTAATCTAAGGTCACATCTATGTTTTCTTCTAAGAGTTTTATAGTTTAACTCTTACATTTAGTTCTTCAATCCATTTTGATTTAATTTTTATACATGGGATAGTATACGAATCTTTCCTCATGTTTTCTTTATCTTTCTTGTCTTTGACCATCTTACACGTGTTTATTTTACAGCCACCATCTGACCATCTACCATCAGAGGTACAGAGGTCTACACCTTCTGCTCCTGACGTCTCCTGACATGCGTGGATGATCAGGGTTTCTTCACGGGCTTTGTTCCTTTGGATTCTGAGTCATCTCAGGCAGTGTTTCTTTAGTGGGAACACAGTACCCCCTGGGGTCAGGATGGATTTGTATTTGCTTTGCCAAGTGCCTCTGGGGTGTTAATTAGACTAGAATCTTCTTTTGTGTCCAGTTCTTGGCTTGGTGATTTCCAGATGACAAGGGTAGTGTTAAAGTGACCTCCAATCCACTTGAGGGCAGGCCTGTGGTGACACAGCCTCAGGGGAAGACTGTTTTCCTAACTCAGAGGGCAGGCTGAGACATTCCAGGCTCTGGCCAAGTTCCTATGCTGTCAGTCAGGGTTCTTCTAGTCCCCCTCTCACTGGAGGTACACTTTTTTAAGCAGCTTGACTTCATGCTAGTGTCTTAGTTCCAATCCCTACGTGGCTCAGGCCTAAGGCCCTGTCTCAAATCTGTGTGGCCATTAACACTCAAGGTCCTTGTTCACCAGGCCAGTAACCTCCTGGCCTAACACCCACTGCTCTGGTTGTTTTGTTCACTCTTAGATTTTGGCTCCTAGGGACTTCACTTACTTTCTTGTGAACTAGTCACATACTTTAGGGACACATGTTACGTTTCATCCAGCATTTCAGAATGTTTAGCAGCAGGGAGGTTTCAGATCCTCTATATTGCTGGGCAGAAAAATTGCTGGGTAAAAAGATCATATGAAACACCTATATAAAACAGACGTGACCACACTGCAGACCCCACACCAAAGTCACAGAGGCCACCGATGACCTGAAGGGACAGTCCTCCCATGCTGGCTTCTGGGGCCTATTCTCCAAGGACGAATCCCACTCAGACAAGCAGTTTTGAGAACATGGGTGAAGCCCCGGGGACAGTACAGTGTGGCTTTAGCTCCAAGACACCGTCCATGGCAAGGACAGGTCTCATCCCAGATGCTCCCTCCACTGGGCACCTTCTGGCCATGTGGCTCCTGCAAGAGTCTCTGGCCCACGTCCCTGATGTGGCTAATGGTAACGCTGAGCCCAATCACCTTGCAGTGGGTCAGAGTTCCAGGTTGGCACTCAAGGCCCCGGCCTGTGTGGAGGAAGGTGGCCCGGCCCCCCCTCAGACTCTCCCAGCCTTCAACTTGCTGGACCAGGCAGTGAGCTCCGTGCCACAGCGGGCTTGGCAGGAGGCCCTCCCAGGAGGCAGAGAAGCTCTGTGTCAACAACAGAGGCTGAAACACTCAGTGTGGCTCCTCAGGAGGACTCCTGCCGCCCCGTGACTGCTGCCTGTACTCAGGAAGGTGCAGAGGACATGCTGCAGGGGCTCAGAAGCCCATTGGACCACACAGAGGCCTCCCCTCCATCACTTTAATCTCAGCTCCCGACCTCCTGGTCAGTGTCTGAGCAGAAAGCCAGGACCAGAGCCTTCTACCCTCTGACCATCTCAGCACAGCCTCTGCACCCACCAGCCCTCGTGCCTCTGCCCTTTGGTTCCCACCCCAACCCCACCCCATGGCTCCGTGAAGCAGCCACACCTTTCTCCTCAGAGTGGTGGCTCCTGAATACAGAGGGACAGGAGTCTGCACCCTCACGGGAAGGCGGACATGGCACGGCTGGCCCAAGTCTGTACCCTCCCCACCTCTGGGACCCCACACAGCCACCACCTACCTTTCCATAGCTGTCGGGGTCAAACCGACCAAGGCAGGAGCCCCCGGCGTGGCTTTGGAGCGCTCCGTGAATCGGGAGTCGAACGCTTTCATAGGTTCAATCTTGGACGGGGTTGTCAGGATGGAGGGGGACGGTGCAGCGGGAGCAGAGGCCGCATTCACGCTGGGGGTGGGGTGGAGACGGAAGGCCACGTCAGCACAACCCACTGAGGATCCGGGAGTCCGGGATTTGTGGGGCTTGGAGCCAAGTGAATGGGGCACAAATATCAAACTTCCATAAATAATTTCAAGATGTAATTGACTATTGCCAACTTTCTTTAATACCTTCACATATTAAAGTTCTGGGAGTTTGGCTTTCTGAGAAGGCTGTGAGCAAATGCACTCACACCCATACCACTTTAGTGTTCTCAGAGCTTCTGGGGGTAGCATGAGGCCTCAACTAGTGGTTCCTACAACCCCGTTTTCCTCACCATAAAGCTCTGTCACCACAACCTGAATACAGCAGCTCCACCCAACCCGCTCTGACCACCAGCTCTGACCATGGTCTCACAGGGACAATCACACACCCTTTATGCTCTCCTCCAAGTGCTCCCTGTGTCTCTGACTCCACAGAGAAAAGGGAGCTCAGGCTGGAGCTTGCCAGCTCCCTGTTGTCCCGGCACATCCCACACATTGGGTCAAAGCCACGGGGCCTCCTCTGCCCACATCTGGGCTAACTGCCCTCCCCGCTGCTGGACCCCAGGCCAGACGCCCGCAGGCACCTGTATGACCCTCCCCTCCTCTCCCGGAACCTGCATGGCCAACTGTTGAACATTTTGCAAACCTGGTGTCCTGTCCTTCCCCAGACACCCTTCCTCCCAATGCTCTGCTTCCTGACTGGTCTTGCTGCTCCATACCCTTCTCTTCCCTCAAGGGAGAGGGGACACTCGAAGCCTGGCGCATGCCTCCACAGCCATGACACCAGAGGCAGGAGCTGTGATAACGCATGGCCCTGTCCCTGGCGACGGAGGGTCACGTTGACAGTGTCAGTTGTGTGCCAGTGCGGCAGCTAAACTTGGGCCCCACTGTTGTTCGTTTCCTAAGGTGCAAGTCCCAGCGCCTGTGTGTCCACTCCAGGGAGAAGCCAGCCTTCCTCCCCTCGCCCACCACTCCTCAGGCTCTGGGCCTCTGCTCTCGCTGTTGCCCCTACTCCCCAGCCCCGTCCCCTGGCTCAGCCTAAATGAGAAGCCTTCCTGAGATCTGCCCACCAAGGCCCTCAGAGGGCCAGCCCCGCACCCCTGTGGCCACCTCTTCCCCTACCAGCCTAGATCCTCCTCGGAGATGAGGACCCACCAATCAACCCCTGCACACGTCGGGCCTGGCACAGCTTGTCACTCAAGAGCAGGTGCTGGGCAAATGGCTCCTGGCTCTTAGTCATGCTCCTCTGGTCCTTTCAGACTTCTAGTTTGGTTTCCAGGTGATGGCCAGTGAAGACACGGGCTCCCCGAGCAAATGTATTTTGAGTGTGAGGGGAGTCTGTGCCGTGGCACACGAGCAGGCTGGCCGAAGGTGGGCTGGCCCTGTGGCAGGTGACGCGTCACTGGCCAGTTGCCACCCTTAGTATTCCCATCCTGGGACTGCATCTTCCCCCAGGACATGAAGTCCTCAGGGCCCTAATCATCAGACTCTCCTGATCAAGGCTCCCTTCTGAGCAGGCCCTCATCTGAAACCAAGCACTTGTCTTTTTTCTTTACTGAAGAGGCCACGAAGTGTCCCTGGAACTGTCCAAACCGCACTTGCCCAGGTACAGGACCAAGCTTGGCACCTACTCACCTGTCCTTACTGACAGAATCGCCCGCAGGCCTGGTGCCGGTCACCACCACAGGCTCTGTGGAAGGCTTCGAGGTGCCGAAGGGGACAGGGGTGCTGGAGTCCAGCGGCAGCAGCTGCGGGCTGCTGTGAGAGGTGAGCATGGTGCCCGCCAGGGAACCCGAGAGCGGGATGCTGTTGAAGAAGGCCGTGGAGAAGTCCCTGTTGTCGAGAAGGAGAAAAGTCAGCCTTGGACGTCGAGCACCACGTCGAGTACTTACACATCCTAAGCAAATTTTTTTCTGGGTCCAATGGCAATGTATTTTCATGGCAGAATTTTTATGCAAGTTACAGAAAAGTAAAAAGGAAATTAAAATCACTTCATACACTACATTTAATTAGATCTAAGATGAACTGGTACTTTATATACCACTAAGAAAGAAAAAAACTGCGACCGATTATAACTGTCAGGTGTCACTGATAAGCCGCACCCTGATCTCAAGAGGTGTTACCATGTGCAAATGTGTCTTGGGGCTGGGGAAACACAGCGCAAAGAGTGGGCCTCCCTTTCATTATGGGCAGCGTGGACGTGCCATGGTTTACCCAACCAGCCTCTCGTGAGGAACAGCTGGACGGTTTCCTGGTGTTTCTGTAACACACACTGCAGTGTGCCAGCTGAGGGCCCTGGGTATCATGGCTCAGCCACGCACAGGCTCTGAGGCCTTGGGCACCTCAGCCACCATGTCTGCAAAAGAGATGACAGGACCCTCCCCACGAGGCCGCTGTCTGGACTAACCTACTTCCTGTAGTGCATGACACGGGGCACACACAGAGATGCCTGCTGTTGTAACTGTCATCCCACTTGTTTCACACGTTACGTGGGATAAATTCCTAGAAGGAACTGCAGCAGCAAATGGAATGTTCATCGACGATTTTGGATAAATAGTTCTCAAGAGCCTTGCTTTGAGGTTCACCTCACAAGCCGTGCATGGGTGCCTATACCCCCAAACCCTCATCAACGGTTTTATCAACTTCTTGATACCTGATAATCTGAGAGATGAAAAATGGTATCTTACTACAATTTTCATTTGCCATTATTTTGATGCAAGGTTGAAATTTTTTCATCTAGAAACATCTGATTTCCCTTTTTTGGGAGCTGTTTGTTCGTAGCTGTCATCCATTGTTCTATTTGGTTATTGGTCTTTATTATTGATTGTAAGACCTATTTACATATTCAAAAATTCCTATACGGACAGGAAATATTTTCCCCAGGATGTTGTGTTTTGACTATTTATCATGTAATTTTCCTTGCAAAAACATGTTATTTTCGTGTGGTCTAACTTTTGTGTAATTTGTAGAAGACTTTTTTTACCTCTGAGGTTATGAAAGTATTCTTCTATGGAATATTCTAAAATTTTAAATAATAAAAAAATTAAACATTAAAAAAAATCTCTGAGATGTTCAGAATGTTCTCTGAAAAATTTCTGAGCTGTGCAAAATTTTAATGCGTGAAATAGGGCTCCAAATGTTTTTTTAAATTTATTTTATTGAAGTATAGTTGATTTACAATGTTGTGTTAATTTCTGCTGTACAGCAAGGTGACTCAGTTATATATACACACACACACACACACACACACACACACACACACACACATTCTTTTCCATTATGGTTTATCATAGGATTCTGAATACAGTTCCCTGTGCTATACAGTAGGACCTTGTTGTTTATCCATCCTATATATAATAGTTTGCATCTGCTAATCCCAAACTCCCAATCCATCCCTCCCCCACCACCTCCCCCCTGGCAACCACAAGTCCGCTCTCTATGTCTGAGTCTATTTCTGTTTTGTAGATAGGTTCATCTGTGTCATATTTTAGATTCCACATACAAGTGATATCATATGGTATTTGTCTTTCTCTTTCTGACTTACTTTACTTAGTATGACCATTGCTAGGTCCATCCATGTAGCTGCAAAGGACACTATTTCATTCTTTTTTATGGCTGAGTAGTATTCCACTGTATATAAACCACATCCTCTTTATCCATTCATCTGTCAATGGACATTTAGGTTGTTTCCATGTCTCAGCTATTGTGAACAGTGTGCTATGAACATTGGGGTGCATGTATCTTTTTGAATTATTGTCTTCTCCAGATATATGCCCAGGAGTGGGATTGGTGGATCACATGGCAACTCTACTTTAGTTTTTTGAAGAACCTCCATACTATTCTCCATAGTGGCTGCACCAATTTACATTCCCATCAGCAGTGTAGGAGGGTTCACTTTTCTCCCTTCCCAGCATTTGTTACTTGTGGACTTTTTTTTTTTTTCTTTTATTTATTTATTTATTTATTTATTTATGGCTGTGTTGGGTCTTCGTTTCTGTGCGAGGGCTTTCTCTAGTTGTGGCAAGTGGGGGCCACTCTTCATCACGGTGCGTGGGCCTCTCATGATCGTGGCCTCTCTTGTTGCAGAGCACAGGCTCCAGACGCACAGGCTCAGTAATTGTGGCTCACGGGCCTAGTTGCTCTGCGGCATGTGGGATCTTCCCAGACCAGGGCTCGAACCCGTGTCCCCTGCATTGGTAGGCAGATTCTCAACCACTGCGCCACCAGGGAAGCCCACTTGTGGACTTTTTAATCATGGCCATTCTGACCAGTGCGAGGTGGTACTTCACTGTAGTTTTGATTTGCATTTCTCTAATAATTAGTGGTGTTGAGCATCCTTTCATGTCTCTGTTGGCCATCTGTATGTTTTCTTTGGAGAAATGTCTGTTTAGGTCTTTTGCCCATTTTTCGATTGGGTTGTTTTTTTATTATTGAGTTGTATGAGCTGTTTCTGTATTTTGGAAATTAAGCCCTTGTCAGCTGCATCATTTGCAAATATTTTCTCCCAGTTTGTAGGCTGTCTTTTCATTTTGTTCATGATTTCCTTTGCTGTACAAAAGCTTGTAAGTTTGATTAGGTTCTGTTTATTTATTTTTATTTCTTTTTAAAAATAAATTTATTTATTTTTTATTTTTGGCTGTGTTGGGTCTTCGTTGCTGTGCGCGGGCTTTCTCTAGTTGCAGTGAGCGGGGGCTGCTCTTCGTTGTGGTGTGTGGGCTTCTCTTGTTGTGGAGCACGGGTTCTAGGTGCGCAGGCTTCAGCAGTTGTGGCACATGGGCTCATTAGTTGTGGCTTGCAGGGTCTAGAGCTCAGGCTCAGTAGTTGTGGCACATGGGCCTAGTTGCTCCGCAGCATGTGGCATCTTCCCGGGCCAGGGCTCAAACCTGTGTCCCTTGCATTGGCAGGCAGATTCTTAACCACTGCGCCACCAGGGAAGCCATTGTTTTTATCTCTATTGCCTTGGGAGACTGACTGAAGAAAACATTGGTACGATTTATCTCAGAGAATGTTTGCCTATATTCTCTTCTAGGAGTTTATGGTGTCATTTTTTTTTTTTTTCCAAGAATTTTTTTTTTTTTAATTTTATTTATGGCTGCGTTGGGTCTTCGTTTCTGTGCGAGGGCTTTCTCTAGTTGCGGCAAGTGGGGGCCACTCTTCATCGCGGTGCACGGGCCTCTCACTATCACGGCCTCTCTTATTGCGGAGCACAGGATCCAGACGCGCAGGCTCAGTAGCTGTGGCTCACGGGCCCAGTTGCTCCACGGCATGTGGGATCCTCCCAGACCAGGGCTCGAACCCGCGTCCCCTGCATTGGCAGGCAGACTCCCAACCACTGCGCCACCAGGGAAGCCCTGGTGTCATGTTTCATATTTAAGTATTTAAGCCATTTTGAGTTGTTTTTGTATATGGTGTGAGGCAATGTTCTAACTTAATTGATTTACATGTGGCTGTGTAGCTTTCTCAACACCACTTGCTGAAGAAACTGTCTTTTCTCCATTGCATATTCTTGTAGGGCTCCAATTTTGTTTCTAGAGAGTATCACTTCCTGACTTCATTTATTGAATTAGGTAATGATTTGTCACAGATGCAAAATATTACCTTTAAAGTTCTCATAAATATTTGAGTCTATTTCTGAGTTTTCTATTGTATTCCACTGTTCTATTCACGTGTCAGTACCTCACTATTTTAATTATTATAGCTTGTAAGATTTAATTTCTAGTGGGGCTAGTCTTTCCTGATTAATCTTTTTCAGAAATATTTTAGCTACTCCTATGTACTTTTTCACAGAACTTCAGAATCAGTTTGTCTGATGCTGAAAACTCCTGTGGTTATTTGTATTGGCTCATGTTACATCTATAGGCTGAGGGAGATTTGTCATCTTTATGATATCGAGACATCCTATCTAATAAATGGTATGCATTTCTAGTAATTTCTGTGAATTTTCTTTTAGGTATCTCAGTAGAGTTTAAAATTTTTTCTTCATAAAGATCTCCATTTCTTGTTACATTCTAGGTACTGCACTTGTGAAAGTGATTTCTTCCTTTGCATCTTCTAAAGGTAACTGGTGCTACTTGATCTTGCTATGTTGCACCCAGTCATCTCATCATCTTCTTTTACTGTCTATGGTGGTTTTTCCAGTTGATTCTCTTGCAGATTATACCATCTTTGACTAATGACACATTTACCACCTCCTTTCTAATTTCTTCTTTCTCTTAACTAACCATAGGAGCTTGGATCTCTAGAACAATGTTAAATTACAGTCAAAGGAGTAGACATGTGTTCAGTTTTTAAATTTAATTTGAAATAAGACAGTTTAACAAGTTTAACAAACATCTATCTGTTCCCATTTAACTGAGTTTTAAATAACAATGATGTTGGGTTTAATAAAAATGCCTCTTAAGCATCTACGAAGATGATCATATAATTTATTTATTTTGATCTACTGACATGTAGGAGTAAATTAAGTTTCCCCAAATCATTTGAACCATCTCGCTTGCCTGAAATAAATTTTACTTGTTTACAGTGTATTAGCATTTTAACACATTGTAACATTCTGTTTGTTATAATTTTATTTAGGATTTTGCATTGACATTTGGAAATAAGATTGATCAGAAATTTATTATATCTTTGTCACATTTTGATTATGAAATTTGAATATTGTGTTCATTAAAAAAAAAGATTTTGCAAGCTTTCCTTCTTTTTCAAAGCACTAGAATATTTTCAATAGTATTAGAATGACCTGTTCTTTAAAAGTTTGTTAGAATTTTCCTGTCAAGCCGTCTTAGTCTGGTGGCCTTTGATAGGTTAACTCTTTGACAGTGTCCTCTATTTCTTCTATAATAATTCATCTGTACAGATTTTCTTCAATTTTGGTAATTTTTGTTTTCCCCAAAATAATTCACTTTCAAATTTATTTGCAGAGTTCAGCAAAGATGTCTTTCACCCTTTTGATTTATTCTTCATCTGTGATTATTTCCCATTTATGTCTATTTTAATTATTTGCAACTTTTTTCTTTCTTGATTAGATAAGCTAATAATTACCTCTTCCATTGCTACTTGTTTTGACATGGGAATCAAGAGGAAAAAAAGAATCAAGTTCTGGTGCCAGAAATATGTGCCCCATGGCAGAAAGCTGGCTCAAGGCCAGGCAGGAAGTCATCTACCACCTCTGCCTCCTCACCAGGTGAGGCCTGGAAGGATCCACAGAACAAAAGTGCCACCACCACTTCTACCACCTCTACAAGCCTCATTCCCATCAGCTCTGAAATGTTCAAGCACTGTCACATACTTGGTTTCACTTGGTCCTAATAAAGGCGGGCAGGTGGCATTCTCTGCATAGGTTCATAATGGAAAAAAGGTTTGATCAAGAGAAAACTACTCTATGGGAGGAGTCTGGAAGTTGGTTCTGGCTCTACCTGGTCAGGTCACTGCCCTCCAGGGCCTCGGCACTTGCACACCTGACATGAGGAGGCCATCAGCACATCACATGACTGATGGTCTCCGCAGACTTCAGGGAAGATTTGGAACAGCTTGTGGAGGAACGAGTGGGAAGTGCAGAGGACTACTGTGCGTGGTGCCCTGAGGAGACGGGCTGAAAAGAGTGAGTCATCTTGATGTTCAGCCTATTCCTCTCACATGGGGCCTTATCATCCTTTGAATCAACATACCTCACTTTGGGGAGAATGACCAATACAAAAGCAAGCCCGATGACAGATGCCAAGACAAGGACAAATCCAGCTGAATCCACTGTCCCTCTCTGCTCCATTAGGGAAATCTACCCCCCACCCAGCAAGTCCACTTCTGGGAAGTGTCCTGAGGGAACAGTCACAGGTGTGCTCAGAGATTCATTTACAATCACAAAACACTGTACAAACTACACGTCCACAGTTAAGGGACTGGTTAAGTAAATCATGGTGCGTTCACAGGCGGGGCACCTGGACTGTCAGCAAACCAATGCTTCAGAGAACTAGTTATTAAAATGGATGCAAGGTCAAGATACAGGAACAAACAGGAGATACGGACACCAAAACATTAACAGTGATCGTATCTTTGTGCTTTTACTGTTTTCCATAATGTGTACATATTCCTTTCTTAATCAGAAAGAGAAGGCTATAAAAGTGGAAAGAGAAACAGAAAAAAAATCAGTGTGACTTTTCTCTCCCTGCTATCTTCAACAAAGCAGGGACAGCCTCCCCGCCCGCCTGCACCACCATCAGGTGTGCACAGAGCTCTGCAGTAGCGCAAGGCTTTGAGGCTGCTGGGAAGCTGGAATCAACTCACTTCCAGACTCTGTGGGTGAGGCTGGCCCAAGAGCCTGTGAAGACCTGGTTATGATAGTGCTACCTGGCGAAAGGAGAGAGGAAGACCTCCCAGAGAAGGCCACAGAAAGCTTGGTGAGTGAACGAGTACCCAGTGTCCAGCTGTGCTATGCAGAGAGGCGTGATTCTCCTCCGACCATCTGCTGTCCGAGTCTCAACTTGTTTCTTTAAAAGATTCTGGCAAAGTAGAGAGACATGAAGGAATGGAAACGTTTCTGAATCTCCGAATGCCAACAAATAAGACTTCTAATGAAATGTATTCGAACTCCCCTCTGGCCTTTCAGATAACAACTAAACTAAGCCACTCATTAAAGAATAAGCGTTTTTATCAGGGTGTGTGCTCGACCTCCTGCACAGTAAGGCAGCAAGGACAGACACTCCCAGGTGAACCAGCTCCAACATCTTCCTTTCTATCTCCAATTCCCACCTGGCCAGGTCCCTGGAGCAGTGAGCACATGCCTGGCTGGCCACACGCACCCAGAAGCCATGGGGCTCAACAACGGAGCTAACAGATGAGACCCCTGTCTCTAAGCCACAATTTCAAACTTTCTTTCAATGAAGGCTCACAACCCAGGGTTTGTCACACACTGTGTCTGAACCACCTGGGGAGTGTGACACCCTGCACGAGCTCCTGGACAGGGTTTTAGCTCCCAACATCTGTCCTGTTCCCTTCCCATCTCCACCCCGACCCCCCAGGGAAACATGGGCTTCCAGAGGAAGAAGGGGGAGTCAAGAGACGTCTCTTGAGGGCAGAGCCTGAAACCCACTGTTCTCAGTATCTAGAATCTCCTAGAAAGGCTAGAGGTGAGGTTTGAAGTTCCCCCAAAGGACGCCCTCCTCTGGATCTCCTTGGGGCGGGGCCTTTGATAAGGTGCCCTGGGCCCCGCTGCTGCTGCACGCAGACAAGGGCAATAAGTGGCCCTTGCTGGCTCCCAGCTCCCTGCCCATGTCTGTGCACTGTCTAGATGGCCTCTTGCCCTCCTGGCCTTGTGCCGCCCCTGGGCACGTCCCTGTGTCCTCAGTGCCGCTGGGCCCAGCCCTCACCTTCCTGATGTCCTCCAGACTCTCCCCGTTGACGACGCCAGTGACCGAGGTAGCGGAGCCTGTCTCTCTGGCCGCAGAGCCCTTCTGGTCCAGCTGCTGCTGCTGCTGCCTCCGCTGGTACTTGAGCATCTCGGGGTTCTCGATGACGGCGGTGGAGAGCTGGGTCTCGGTCATGATGGCCAAACTCTTGCCGTAGGTGGACTGATGGATGCGGCTCTAGGGAAGGCAGAGAGAGGGAAGTGCAACAAACCGGCCGGGACACTGCGCATCAGTGGGCGAGCTGCGCGCTGGCTCCCAGCTCAGAGCGAGAGAGCCCTGGGCAGGGTCCCGGAACCCTGGACGCTGGCTCTCTGAAACCTCCCACCCTGTTTGCCTGTTTAGATGACTCAGGAGAGGCCTTGTACCCTCCCTCGATGTTTACAGCCTTCAGGGATGCAAGTGGATGCATAACACTCAGGAAAACACCTACAGCAGGTCTGGTGCAGAACAAACAGCAACAAACATTTGCTGAACTGAAATTACGACATTCAAATTGCTAATGTAAGGCTCTTAAATCACTCCAAGGACCCCAAACGCTTCTTGGGAATCAGACACTGAAACCCAGAGCTGCCTTCACTGCTCCAGCTGCAGCCATCAGCCCCACGTGGCTGGAGGTCGCCATGGGGTCGCTAACAGAGCCCCTGAGAGCAAGGAAAGGCCTGGCACGCATGCCTAGGGGAACCCTTCTCTGCCCGCATTGCCCCCAACACGTCCTGACCCTTCCGAGCAGGGCCAGCCCCACCTTCCCAGGTCTCAGCAGCCCTGTGCCACAAGCCAGGCTGTGTGAGGGCAGGGACGGTGGCCCCAGCACACTGCAGTGGCCAGTGTGACAAGGAGCAGACTCGCACATGGTGTGCTAACGACCAAAGCAGAGGTCAGTAGGACACCTGCCTCGCAGGAAGGATGCTGGGCAGCCTTGGGGTCCACTCTGCAGGACCTGGAGTGCCTGCCTGTGGCCAAAACTCCCTCCCCGGCACCCCTGGAATCTCAAGGCAGGATTCGGAGTTCGGCCCTACTGTTCCTCGAATGCAGGGGCCCTGCCTGCATCCAGGATGGGTTACGACTCTCTAAGGAGAGGGGAGGTCACCTGACGACAGTGACCGGTGGAGGGAAGAGCTGGGGCTGTGGACACACTTGTCCCCCCACTGACAAGTGACCGTGGGTGCCAGGCCAGTCCACTGTGGTGAGCGAGGCCGACTCTGAAGCCCAAGGGGTAACATCGTAGTGGGGGTCCCCACAGAAGCCTAAGACGGGGCTCCCAGCAGCAATGGCACCCTGAGGGGAGAGCTGCCACCTGCCCTGGGCTCTCGGAGCCTCTTGCCCCCACATACTGGTGTGGGCCCACTTGCGGGAAGGCAGGCTCCTAGTCTGAGGGAGGGAAAGCAGTGCCTGTCACCAAGTCCCCGAGGACGAGCACTGGCCACCCTGTCCTGGGCAGAGCATGGCGGAGAGGAGGCCTGGCCCCAAGGCTGCAGATGGGCTCATGCTTCCGCTCTCAGACCTCAGGGTCACATGTTATTCTCCTCAGTGAAACAGGACCAGCCCTGCCTGGAGGGGTTCTGTGTAATTTAAGTGAAGAAACGTGGCCCTGGTTCTGGCACACAGTAAGTGC
Source organism: Eschrichtius robustus (assembly GCF_028021215.1). Classification (NCBI taxonomy): domain Eukaryota; kingdom Metazoa; phylum Chordata; class Mammalia; order Artiodactyla; family Eschrichtiidae; genus Eschrichtius; species Eschrichtius robustus. Next base: position 27,658,144 of record NC_090837.1, read on the forward strand.
TAGGAAAGGACTGCTATCACTGTTGTAACTGCTGACCCGAGGCCAGTATGTTAGCGAAGGACAACGGGGAGGGGACGTGAGCAGCCCTGGCAGCCACTCCCACTCTTCCAGTGTGAACACCTCCCAGGGTGGCTATCAGCTCAAGAGGAGATGCCCGGGCTTACTCAATTCTATTTTCCGCAAGATGTTACAGAAAAACCCAATTTTTGGCCAACCCAATAGAATGGATCTCTGACATGAATAGAGGTTCATTTTAAATTAAATCTCTCTTGTAGAGAAGACAAGGATTATAGTCTACAAGAGGCAAAGGACCAGGAATGCTTCAGGAAACAATGTGTCTGTGTAGGTCACAGGAGGTGGTCCCTCAGAGCCGCCGTGGCCGTGCTCCTACCTTCTCCTCCTCGCTCAGGGGGTCTCCAAGCTCGTCCTGGGAGAAATCCAGGAACGCCACAGAGCCGTCCATGGAGCACACCAGGATGCCCAGCCCGTTCAGAGTCCTGGAAAAGATGGCCATCAGCAGCCAGGCGCAAGCCCCGCAGTACTCACCCACCACGGAGTGGCCTGGGGGAGGCAGAGCCTGGGGAGACGTCCCCACGCGCTCATGGGGAGGCGGAGGTGGGGGCGACAGTCCCATTCTACCGAGCTCTGGGCCCTTAAGTTCTCAGCACATGTACAGAGTATCTCTCACCCTGTGCTTTGTAAGAGTTTCATGTTCATTTATCTCATTTTTGAAAGCATTAAAAAACAAACAGCTGCGAGGGAGTGCACATCTAAATGAGGTCGCTGAGAAGCATGAAACGGCTTCCACAGCCACACTACTCCGATTCACGCAGCGACAGAGCCAAGTGCAACCAGGATCATGCACTCTCCTTCCCAGACGAACACCAGTCTGTCTGAGCAGGGGTTTCCAGTAGGGCCAGGAGCACAGCACCCTGGGGTCTGTCCTGCCTGCAACACCTGGGATCCTGGTTGCCCAACCCTAATCACACCCAGGAGGCCTTGAGCTCCAACATGTGGCTCCTCCTTTCCTAGACCATGCCTCGAATCGAGAATCCATCTTACCAGGAAATGTCCATGATGGATTTGTCAAACAGCTCATGGATGACAACCAAAGGCCGTTTTAGACACGTGAGCTGGAAGGAAAGGGCGGCAAAGGTTAATGAATGAATGAGGCCTTCTGTGTCCACTCTGCTCGGCTGCCGCCACCAGACCCAGGAGCATGGTCTGAGCTGTGCTGACACGTGGGGCGTCTTCAGCTCTACTCAGATGGCCACCACCGAGACTCCACCGAGACTCTGGAACCCACGCCTGCCAAAGACACGTGTGCCAGCATGGGGTCTGCCCCTTTGGGCCTGGCAGGGCAGACAGATGTATACACACAAGACCAGCAGTGGAGGAGGGGGCTCTAGAAGGCCTACCAAACAGGGATGGGATGCCAAGGCCTGCGCAGGGAATGCAGCAGCAAAGGCAGGTCCCAGGACAGGAAAACAGCCTCAGAGAGAACCTAGCACCCCTTCTTAAGGCTCACATTCAGGTGCACACACATATCCAAGGCTCCATGTGACCAGCGCCACGCACCACACAGGTTCATGTTGCCCAGACCCAGGCCCCAGGGTAGCCACTATTAACACTCTTCCTCTCTTCCGTCTTGGACAAATATTTTATTCTTTAAAGTAAGGCACATGGTTGCCTGCTTTTTCATTTAACGCAGAATGAGTGTGTCATCAACATCCTGTGAAAACCTGTGTCTGGTGACTGTACCCGCCACCTTCCCCATGCGCATGTGGGTCATCTGGTCCTCTCACGTGGCTGAGCACATGTCCACTCTCCCACAGCAGCAGCAGGCATAGCTCTCACACACAGGGCCTGCCTGTCCTGCCCACTGGTCCTGGGCCCCTGGGTGGCGGGCTGGGGTGGGAACACGCCTGGAGGGCAGGAGGCGCTAAGGCAGCCCTAGTCCTGAGGACGGGACTGGAATCTGAGCACCTGGAACCCATGAGAACCTTGCCCCATCCTAGTTCCACTCCCCAAAGAGGACCAGCCTGGCCTTCCTTCCACAGACATGCCTACAGACCCCTCAGAAACCTGGGACCTCTGTCAACACCTGACCCGTCAGTGATGTTTTGGTCAAAGTACCAGGGATGGAGCCCAGGCCCAGGGGAGCCCGAGAAGAATGCGCCTGGACCACCTAGGACGCACCAGGTCCAGGGTCTGGAATGGGGTCACAGGATTGCTCTGCGAGAAGCAACTGTCCTAAATGCAGCCAAAGGATAACCTCTAAATCTACAACTTCAAATCCACTCTGCTTATGGGGAAATCAATGATAAGGAATAAACTATTGTTAACGCAACACACACAAAGCTCAACCACTTTATGCCAAGTGAAAAGAACACAAGATGCAAAAAAGTAAACACTGCATGACTCCATTCATATAAAGTCCAGAAACAGGCAAAGCTCATCCACGTGACAGACATCCTTAGTGCTGCTGCCCTGGCTGAGGCGGGGCTGGGGGCAGGGTCCTGACAGGGAAGGGGCAGGGAGCGTTCCGGGGCAATAGTTACACGGAAGTAAACACGTCTGACGACAGATGCACTGAGCTGTGTACTTCAGGTAGATCCACTATGGAGGTTCTGTATCTACACAAAGTTCTTTTAAAGGAAAGCCAACACAATATGCCAACTGCGGCCCTGACTACTGAAGATGTGATCTGGGTCTGGACACAAGAGCTGCTCTGGCTGGGTGGCAGGGTGGCCTCTCCTGGCCAGGCCCAGGTTCAGGGCAGAAACACTCACTGACCACTACCAGAAGTGGGGGGTCTCTCCTCTTTCAGGCACCCCCTCCCCGCCGAGCGGCGAGCTCACAGTAGGGCTCACCCAGACAGAGAGCGAGCGGTCCTTGCTGCCGACAGCACAGCAGCAGTACGGGCAACTGGGTTTCGCAGAGCTCCCGTTCTTCTGCTTCTTCCTGAAGATTTTTGGGTTGAATTTCTAAAACCAAGTAACAAGGGTTAATTAGTAATTAATCAAGCATCAAGCATGCACCCTACACCAAATATGAGACATACCAGGATCCCAGCCCAGCAGGCGTCCCCCAGCCCCGGGCACCCGCACGCGCCATTGCGCCTTCACAGCTACCCAGCAGGCCTTGTGCTGGGGATGACATGTGTCCTAATCAAAGTCTGGTTCTGGTGACATTCAACACGTTAAATAAAATATTAACTTCATATTCATCACGTCCATTTGCCAATAAAGCACATGGGTATGTATTCTATTTTGTATAACTAGTTTAAAAATATTGAAACAGGGGTTTCCCTGGTGGCGCAGTGGTTGAGAGTCTGCCTGCTAATGCAGGGGACACGGGTTCGAGCCCTGGTCTGGGAGGATTCCACATGCCGCGGAGCAACTAGGCCTGTGAGCCACAACTACTGAGCCTGCGCGTCTGGAGCCTGTGCTCCGCAACAAAAGAGGCCACGATAGTGAGGGGCCCGTGCACCGCGATGAAGAGTGGCCCCCGCTTGCCGCAACTAGAGGAAGCCCTCGCACAGAAACGAAGACCCAACATAGCAATCAATCAATCAATCAATCAATAAATCTTAAAAAAAAAAAAATTGAAACATTAAGTATTTAAAATGAAACAAGAACCTAACAACGCGTGCTGACTCTCAGAGGCCACCATCTCAGTCCAACACGTGACCCAGGACTGGGGAGCACGGCACTGCCCAGGTTCCAAGGGTCCCACTTAGGGCGGCGCTGATGGCTGGCCAACCTGAGGCCAAGTGGACTCACCACGACAGTCACAGCTTTCCGATGCCCGACAAAGTCCATGTTGGTCTTCCAGCCCTCCCGTTCGATGATCTGGGCGGTGGGGCCGGAGTTGTTCATGGCGTGGGCGGACACGAGGTAGTGCCCGTCAGGGGACCAGCTGAGCCGCAACACGTGGGTCGTCCCTCCACACTGCAAGAAACGTCTGTGCTTGAAAGGAGCCCAAGGCCAACTCTGGGACCACAACTGGCCCCAGGAATCAAACTGAGCTCTGATGTACAAATGCGCAATGGTGGAGCACGCCCAAGCTGCCGGCTACACGGCCAGCTTGACTCCAGTCTCTCCGGGTGAGCTGACAGCGGGGCCGTCAGGAGACCGGTAGGGGCGCCATTCTACCCTCCCCCACTGCACGGCGGCACAGGCTGAGGGGACGGCTGGACGGCCACCTCTTTCCACTGTCAACCCTGTCTGGGCCAAATCTATCTGACCAAAGACCCTTTCTCCTACCCAGCACTGGGGAACCCCACAGGAGGTTTGCAGACCACATGTTGCTGTGGAGAAAGAGCACTACTGACCCTCGGAAGCCTGGTCACAAGCCTGTCTCTGCACTGCAGCCAGTGACCACCAGGCCCCACCTGCTCTCTGGAGCCTGTCTCCTCGCCCAAAGCCTGGTGACGCCACCAGCCAAGGAGAAGAGGTTTGTAAAGTCCACAGAAACCATAAATGGCACAACAGAAAGGCACTGTTCCCCTGACCCAGGCAGAGGCAGGGCACCCCTTCACACCATGCCTCCTGCAAAGTGAGATGACATTGGCTAACAGCCAGCCCCTGAAGCTCAAGGTCAGTCCAGGGCAGCCCGAAAGGCTTAGGGGTTAAGATCCAGGCTGCGCAGCCCTAGGGGAAGGCAGGACAAGGCAGGGCCCGAGCGCAGCATGGGGACACACCTGCCTCCACTGCCAGCCGGGTCCAAGCCAAGGCAGGACAGCCCCCCCAGAGGCTGAAGAGTGCTGCCAGCTCCTGCCGGATTCCAAACATTCCTGTCCAGCCCACACCCCGCCACCACAGCCGCCCCAGGAGCCCAGTGGCTCTCCACAAGGCCTGCAGCCCATGTCCTCTCACACTAGGTGGCTGCCAAGGAGGGCAGAACTAAGTGAGGTAAGGACCAGGCTCATGGATCCAGTTCAGGAACTTCTGTGGGTTGGGGGACAGCTGAACATGTGATACCCACTTTTCTCCACAGCCAGCCCTGACCAGTGGGCAGGCGTCTATTCTTCCTGCAAAACTTCGTACTCAGGTCCCTTCCTCCAAGAAGCCCTCTCTGACGTGACCACCCCCTACCCCCAGCCATTTCTGCCCACTCTGGATAACTCCATCTCAATCCACGTTCATTTCCTGTACTCAGGACAGCCGTACACACAGGAGGCACTCAAGAAATGTCCACTGAATAATGGCGACCTTGAGCTCTGGTCCCACATGAAATCAGAACTCAAATGAGGGAAGAGGTGGTAAAATACTACACAAGCCAGTGCAGTCCAACCTCCAGATGTTTTGCAAACTGGACTGTTAACGCCTTCCACAGGAGCTGGCCGGCCTGCAGAGCGAAGGTCAGCAAGCACGGCCCAGAGCCCTCAGGAAGACGCAAGAGCCTCCTCCACCCCCCACGTCCCCCACACCCCAAGGGGCAGCGTGCTGTAAACTCTTCAGCTTTAACACCTACAAGCCTTTTCACTACAAAGGTGGACGTTTAATAGCTTCTGAGAAGTGAACGATTTTCATCACCCGACTCTGGGCTCCCTGACTATGTCTGGACCCCAGGCAGCCCCTGCTCTGTGTGGGAGGCGTGGGGGGGGGTGGTGCGGCGGCGGGGGGCCTGCCAGGGCTCTTACCTCATCGAAAGGCTTGGTGATGCTGGTCTCTAACTGCCAGTCCAGCGTCCTCCACACCTTCAGGCTGCGGTCGTCGGCTTGAGAGGCAATGTATTTACCAACAGGGTCCCAAGTCAGGCCCTTCACCAGGCCAGAATGGCCTCTCAGAGTAGCTAGGATTTCTGTGAGGACAAATAAGTGAGGTTGGAAAGGCGTTACCAAGGGGAAAACAGTGACTCTGTCTAGAAACGGGCCACGGGTCGGCCGGCCAAGAGAAGGGGCTTCAGGAGTCGCCCTGGCCAGCCCCACCCCTGGGCACAAGCAGAAGTCTGTTCTCACCCAGGAGGTGGGCACCACCCATTTCCCTCCAGCCAAGCTGACACGTATGGGTTGAGGCTGCACGTGCCCTCAGAGGGGCAGGTGGCCAGGGCCAGAGCTGAAATGCGCTGCCTCACCTTGCCGGCAGCCGCAGCCCTGCCCACGGTTTCCTTTCTGGACAGGAGCCCGTGCCCATCCAAGCCCTCCTGATGTGACCCTCCCTGAGGGACCGGGCCCTGTACTGAGTGAGTCCTCTGCTCGTCATCACTGAGGACAAAGGGGAGGGAGCTTGAACCCCAGAGAGCTGTAAGCTGAATGCCACCCCAGCCACGGTGGCTGGGCCGAGTCCCCACACACGGTGGAAGCTTATGAAGAGAGCAAGTGACCGGGACCTGAGCCTATGAGAAGAACACGCTCCCGTCACCAAGCAGGGACTAGAAGCATCTCACTGGCTGCAAACCGCAGTACCATCCCAGGCTCTGCCATCGGTAGGGACTTCAAACACGTCAATAGAAAAACTGATCTGCAAAACTGGATCTATTAGCCTGCTCATGCTCAAGGGCGTCACAGAGGAGACGGCTACTGGGCTGAGGCCAGAGCCCGGGGTGGGAGGGCGCACCCTCGAGGGCAGCTGGCCGGGCTCCCAGTGCCAGGGGTCCATCCGCACATCCTGCAGCAGGGACACCCATGCCGGCACTTGGTTACTACTATTTTTCTTTAATGTAAACTTCTCTTTAAACCTTAAATGTGATTGATAAAGAAGACCTGGGTTACTGACAAGACAGGCTGGCTGCCACCAGCCGAGGAGACCCAGCCCACCCATTCCAGACACCGCCGGGCAGCCCCACGGACAGGCCGCCTGGGCAGAGGTGCGGACCTGGGAACTTCATTGCGTTCCAGATGACCACGGTGTTGTCCACGCTGCACGAGGCCAGCCAGGCATCATGGGGGGACCACGCTACGTCCATCACATCTGGAAGACAATGGCCAGTGGTGAGTCTCTTACCTGGTGGTGGACATGGACACGGCGCAGCTCCACCCTGCCAGCTGGCCAGTCAGCAGCCCCTCGGCGTTCCCACACCTGAGGAGACTTGACCTGGGACCATCATAACTAGACTTTTCCAAACCAACCTGAAGAACTTCCCCACTAAGGTTCTGCAATCAGTCCTGAGATCTGAAGCATCTAACGGCCCCACCCCACTCCCTTCTGACAAAGCACTGAGGGCCTGGCCAAGAGCGTGGCACCCGTGCCACTGCATGGCTGGGTCTGCAGCCCTCGGGCCGGCTGAGCCGCCTTCTCCAACCCTAACCCGGCTTCATCAGAGCACAGCGTGACAGCCAAGGTCTCCCTGGTTTCTCCAACCTCAGTGCCTGGTGCGGCACCAGGAGTGCGGAGGGATGGCTGGTGAGGTGAAGAAACAGAAAGAGCAGCCAGTCAGGAGCCACCTAGTCCTTTCCTCACAGGATGATTTAAATCTTCAGAGTCAGCTCGACAAGACCGCCCACGCGGGCAGCACCGTGATCTCCCGTGTGTGTGCCGGCGCTAAGCATGAACCCGGGCCCCGCTGTCCTGCTCCGCGTTGTGTGGCTGAGGGCACTCAAGACCCGGAACAGACCTAACTCAGCAGCGGACTTGGACCAGGTTCCAGTTCCTCATGCCCACGAGCACACGTGCCATCATTCTGCACACCCTGGGGCGTTTCTTTGAGACGGATGCCCCACCGTGGGAACCTGGGCGGAGCACCTGGGCATTTTCATGAGTCTGGATTCTTCACATTTCTACTAGCAGAATGTCCTTTTCAAAAGTCCCTTTTTAGCTTGAGGATTATGATTTTTTCCCCTTCTAACTTATTGAGTACATTTTTATGTTTGAAGTTCCACTTTAATTCGCAAAGCGAAGACTGTGCACATTGGTGTGTCTGAAGCTGTCTTCAGGGACTCCTCTGTTCCTACCCCGTCTGTTAGGAGGTGATTTATGCTGGTGGGTCTAACGAGAATGCAGTGTCTGCTAAAGGAGGCACAGGAACCTCTTCTGGGGCCCAGAGCGTGGGTGGGATTGGGGGGCAGTCATGCATACCACAGACCCCCCTGTGCTTCCTGAGTCCTAGAGCAGAGACATGCTCACCTGGGACTCCAGAAAGGAGACCGGTTTTCTTAGCAATTTCCATGGACTATGGACAATACAGGCCTTAGCTGCAAATTCCATCAGCTTACCTTCCTATGCTGTAGAAGGTTTATGTAGTAAAGTCAGTTATTCTCCTTTGTTGTATATTTTAAAATGATTTCTCTTATTGTTAACTTTGAAAAAATATTCCCTCTGCTGGAGGTCTAATAAATATTCAATTCTGTTTTCTCTTGCTTTATTTAGAATGTTTCTTTAATACCTGGAATTTATCATGCTGTCTTTAGCTAAGGCTCTACATTACCTTCCTTTCACCCACGAACTGCTGAATGGCTGGTTACCCCGTCATGTGTGGGGAACGAATCTTTCCTTCTGTTATCGGTCATCGGTGCCACCTTCACAGCACACCAAGTTGTCAGGAGCACTGTAGCCTCCTTCAATGTTGTTAACTTTGTTTGAATGAGTTCTCCCACGTCCTGACTCATCCTTCCAGACGCCCTTTGGAGTCACTGCCGAGTTCTGCAGTAAATCCACACATGTGACATGACCTCCTCCCCAAACCCCAAGTTTTGGAGCTTCTGTCTTCAGACCATACAACGCCCATTCCTTCTCGCCACAGCTCTACACACATCTGAGACCCTCCCTGTCCTTGAAGATATAAGTTTCTGGTCACTGTCGTTCCCGCCAACTCTCCAGCATCATTCTTGGTGATTCCAAGAGGATGATTTTTCTAACACCCTTAAAGTCCTTCACCTACTCCAATGACCTTGGCTCCTGGCCTCAGCCATCATTCCCACAGTCATGCCCAGAGACCCTCCCTGACAGAGCACTGTGACCCCTCCCTGGTCTTACTGCCCCCCTCCCCGCCGCCACGTCCCCCGCTCACTCTCCGATGGGTCTTCCAGCCGCTATAGCCCTTCCGTCTCCTCATCGGGCCTGGAGTCCATCCTCCCCTCAGCTCTTCTGCTGTCTTTCTTTGCAGGCGCCTGACAAGACCAGCTGGGTTCCGTCCAGCTCTCTCCCCCAGTCTTTCCTGAGCGCCCGTCAATTAGGTCTTTACCCGGCTTCACCAACAGGAACCACGCTTGCCAAGGCCACCGGCGGCTTCCATGCCATCCAGTCCAGCGGCCGATCCTCGGTGCTCACTCGACCGTGAGGCAATGTGGGGCACGCTGCTTGCTCTTGCCTCCTTCAAACGTTCTCTCCACCACCTTCACTGGTTCCCCGGCTCAGCCGCACCCCAGGCTCCTCCCCTGTGCTCCAGGCTCACCCCCCAACAGCCAGCCTGCAGGTCCACTCACCCTGCTGCCAGGCACTGCGGACCCAACATGTCCACTTGCCCCCACACCCCCTCCCACCTCAAGTGAGGCACCTGCATCCCTCCCGCTGCTCAGGCCACAGTCTGGGAAGCTGTCCCACCTCCTCTGGGGCCTCACCTCACTTCCCGCCCGAGGGAGTCTGTGTGACCACCTGCCCTGACTTCCACCATGACGACCCATAGCCCCCAACAGGCTCTCTCCTAGATCACATCACATCACTGGTCTCCCCAGTGCAGCCTCGGCCCCCCACCATATGCGCTCCATACTGCTGCCCAGGCCTCCACACTGCTCTGCCTCACTCAGAGGAGAGCCCCTCCCGGCCCCCTCCCCTCTGCACTCCCCCTACCCTGGTCCCAAGCCCACGTCTACACCCCATCTGCTGCCCCGGTTGCTCCCTCCACTTGGATAGCTCTCTGCAGGTCCACACAGTTGTCCCCTCATCGCCATCTGCTCAACCCCTGGATGCCACCTTCTCAGTGAGACCCTCCTTGGGAATCTGAGTAAAACTGCACTTATCTCTTTCTATCATTACATATTCCAATTGGCTATGACTAGTGAAAGACAGATAATTAAAAATCTTCTTATATGAGGCCAATTCAATGACATATTATTATTAGTCTGAAGTGCTTTTCAATGCTTTATAAGTCCTAAAAGCTTTATTCCTCATATCATCTCATTTTTCTATTGTTTTCCAGTTTGTCAACCTTCTTCTTCTTTTTCTTTTCTCTCTTTTTTTGGCCACGCCACGTGGCTTGTGGGATCCTTGTTCCCTGACCAGGGATTCAACCTGGGCCCCGGCAGTGAGAGTGCTGAGTCCTAACCACTGGACCGCCAGGGAATTCCCTGTCTACCTTCTTCTGATTCTGCTTAACTGTACTGCAGAAATTCCAAAATAACAAATGAGGTGATAGCACCCATGTTTGTCTTTTCTCGGTATCAACGGGAAGATGGTTCAACTGTGAACTATAATATGTGCCCGTGGTTTGAAAGACACAGGGCTCTATCATGGTAGGGAAACAGCTTTCTATGGCCATTAAAAAAAACTGTTTTTATTAGCAATTGATGGTGCTACCAGGACCACTGCAAAAGGAGTGGCAGGTATCCCCACTGAAGGTGGGCACCCCTACCTGCCTGGTCGAGGAGAGCCCTGGGATGGTGGGCCAGGAGGGAGGGCGAGGTTATGGCTCAGTCCAAGTCTCAGGTTAGGGGCCCCATGAAAGTCGTCACTCAGGCCCCACTCCACTTGGATAACCTCATGGACACCTTGTCCAAGTTCCAGAGAAGCCCAACTAGACTCCACTGTGAGCACCTGCCAGCAAGTTAGGGTAAGTTACACATTTTTACTGTTATCAAAGATAACACAATGTTACACTATCAGCTTTCAAAGATGTGGACTCAATCTGTGGTCTCTAAGAGGTGGGTCTGTTCACCTTTAAAGTGTCGTCTGCAGAGTGTGTGTTGAGCACAGACTGCAATGGACCATAGCTGATTCTCTCCTGCCCCATCTCCGCCCCCCCAGCCCCCGAGCTGCAGGCTCAATTCCAACCAGCTCCGGACACCCCCCACCCCTAACCCCCAAACCCAGCACATCCTGCACTGAACTGGCATCCGGCCCCATAAACCCATGGTCGTATGGTCTCAGCAGAGGATACCGCTGGCTCCCCAGGCACCCAGCTAGGGGTCTCCCTCACACCTCCCTTCGCTCAGCCCTTCGAAGTCCCCAGGTCAGTCTCCTCCTCTCTCTCTCAGTGATCACAAGCCTAGGTTGGGCCCTTGCAGCTTTCATCTGAGCCCCTGAAACTGCCTTCTTTTCCACAGGGCTGTTAGATGATCCCCCTTTCAGGCCTCCACGACAAAGGGCACCCTCGTTAGCAGAAGTGCAAGCCTTCCATGACCTGGCCCCACACACTCAGCCAGCCCCACCCCGCGCCACTTGCTGCCGTGCAGTACACGTCCAGCGGGGTGAGATGCTGCCAGCTCACCACTGGCACCAAGCCTTTCTGGCTTTTGCTGGCCTCTGCCTGGCACACCCTCCTAGCTATTCCCAGCTAGACCGCAGGTTCTCCGAGGAAGACTGAATTGCACTGACTCTGGTATCCCTGGCATCTGACTAAGTGCTGTCAACTTCAGTCCAAATCTGAAAAATGAGTTTCTTTCCATACCAAGCCTATTTAAAACACTTTGCAAACACTCTCAAAGTCAAGTAAAAAGCTTTCCAGTGGGCCCCCGTGTGCGGGTTTCTGTGGAATAAAGAAAGTGCGCTTACGGACTTAGCGATCCACTGATGGAGGTAGTGACTCAGTTCCCAGGATAAACAGCGGAACGTGGGGAGTTCTACATTAAAGATATAAACATACAGCCCATGAGGGCAGGAGTGGGGACACTGACGCAGCTGGAGGCAGGCAGCGGGGAGGGGAGGGGTGGCCCAGACACAGGGCTGCTCTAAGGACCCACAGTCCACAGGGGCCGTGGAGGTGCCGCTGCTGCTCTCGGCCACCGCCGGGGCGCCCACCCCACGGGCAGCCCACTCACCGCCTGAGTGACTCCGCAGGATGGAGACACATCGCCACTGCTCCACGTTGGCAAGCTTGCCACTGGAGCCGAACACGGTGCTGGGGCCGATGTACCTGTGTGAGAGAGGAGTCAGAAGGGCACCCGGGGACTTTCGGGCATCGCAGAGACAAAGCAGACAGACAGCGGCTGGCGAGTGCCAAACGGGTGAACAATGGGGGCTGATTGGGCAAATTATGATCTGTTCACTGGATGGAACGCTACACGGCCTACACCAATCTTGGGAAAATGTCCATGGGATAGAATTAAGTGAAGGCAACAGGTCCCAGAATGTCATATACAACATGCTACCACACGTCACCTATGCTGGAAAATGGACCAGAAGGACACACATGAAAAACACAAAAATATTAACTGTGGCTTCCTTTAGATGGTGGGATTATGATTTTTTCTCTTCAATTTTCCAAATTGTATACTAAGTATGTTATTTATGTTGGCTAAAGCAGCAGAATCAACACTATTTTTCAAGCCCTCCTGTAAGGACTTGAACGCCTCTGCCTTAACACCGGGGCAGGGAAAGCACTGGAACTGGGGTGCTCGCTCCTGGCCCTTGAGCAGTCACGGAGCCCTGCAGACATGGCGCCAACACCTCGGACCCCCAGAGGCTCTGTTAACACCCTTCGCTCCTGTAGAATTCTTCCAAACCTACAGGAAGGGCTTGCAGAGGCAGCTGGCTGGGCCGAAGGAGACTGTGCCTCTGCTCGCCAAGCCACAGCCTTGGGGACACTCTGGCTGAGCAGGAGGGTGGGGTCTGGTCCCCAGCCTGGCTGGCCCCAAAGGCCCAGGACCCACCCTAGGAGACTCCAGGAGATGGTTAGTTCATTGCGGGTGCAGAGCAGGGGCTTTCGGGGAAGGCGGGGCTCCTGGGAGCCCCAGGTAAGGCTGACAGAGAACGAGGTGAATGGCAAGAGGGCAGGCTCTGGATCCCCCACCCCAGATCCCATCAGAGCAACTTGTGTGTTAGGAAATTTCACTTGAAGGACAAAACAAATGAAGCCATCAATGTCAGCCCTGGAAGGGACGAGCCCTTCTTTTTCAGGTGAAACCCTGCAGCCCTGTGAGGAGCACTGAGCAGGTCCACAGGCAGGTGGGTGGCCACCCACCACCCTGGTCAGGCCCCGGCTGCCCCCGCCTACATGTGCTTCCTGGACTCATCGAGTCAGAGCTCTGGAGACCTCAGTGCCAGGGTGGGGAAAGCGACTGTGATAAAGACCAGCAAAGAAGCTTCTAAAAATAAAATGTGAAGAAAAGAAAATGATGCTTACGTAGCCCGCTTCCACACCATTATCAGTTTGTCATCTCCCCCAGAAGCTAAATACATCCCACTGTTTGACCACCGCACACAGTTCACACATGCTGGGAAGAAAAAAAAATAGGGTGATGAAAATCCAGTCGCCACGCCCATTTGCTTTGTGCAGTTTGGCAAGATGCAGAGGGTTTACAAAATCTAATCTATCTGATCTACTCAAGGTACCTACTGTGTGAGAGCCCCAGAAGAACAATTCAGTTCACGCACCAACCTACTTGTGCTGTAAGAACAAATACCAGAGCAGAGCCTGGAGGGGAAACGCTACGTCATCTGAGAAGCATTAGTGCTTAATCAAACAGTCAATAGGAGAAGGCTTCTTTCCATGACAACTGGTAAGTAAATAAATCTCATTATTTCAAAAGGGTTGTCAAATAATGAGATGTATTTCTGAGTAGGGATAATTCTCAAAATGAGGGCATGTACTAAAAAGGCCAAGATGCCTTTTCCAGAACTTTCAGGGGAGCAGCTTGATAGAGCATAAAACTCTGACTTCAAGCCACCTACCAGCTCTTTTTCCAAACTTGTCAACACTGCAGGTAGACTGGTCCTGCACTTATAAACTAAGGCCAGGAGAAATCCCTGTTGGCCCTGATGGGTCAGAGCCTCTGGAGCCCCACAGCAGAAGGGACATTATCCAAGTTGTGGTCCACACGTGGCCTGCGGGCACCTTGTGTTCTGGGGTGGACGCCGCCAAGGGGCGTGTCGGGAGAGCAGGAACACATAGCACACAGGGAGGGGGCATAACTGATAGTGGAGCATCTCGGGGGGCAGCTAGGTTGGAAACCAGAGCCAGATATGGTCACCCTGATGCTCAAGGGCAGGAAACTAAGGCACTATGGCAGGAAAGGAAACTACAACACTGTCCAGTGGCCACAAGGGCCTGGCAAAGGGCCCCAAGTGACACGGCGGCCATCTGAGACATTTGGTGAGCTGTCTTTTGTGCACCCTTCCCCGGAACCCTACTGCTTCCAGGTCGCTGGCCCCAAAGCCCCATGGAATCAGGCAGTAACGACTCATGAGCAGGAAATCACCAGAGGTACCTGCAGACTGTCCAAAGATGGTTCTGTGGGCAGGCCGAATCTTCTGCTGAATAACTCACCCAGGTGTGCAGCCAACATCTGTGCCTTCAGACAGCAGGCCGAGGGGAGCTACCGCCGCACGGGCCTTATCTCTCTAATTACAAACACACGTGCTAACCTTGGGCACTGTGCCAACACGCAAAGCCTGCAAAGGGCCACCCTGTAATACCTAAGTGATTGTCCATCTGGCAAAGCATCTTGGGGACATTTTCATCCTTCTCGTCATCCTCCTGGAGGACTGGAGACATATTCCAGATTACAACCTTCCCAGAATCCTGTCCTGGAACGAAGGAGCAGAAACAACTCAATGTGTCAGGAGTGTCAATAGGAGCCTGTAACCCGCCCTCACCTAGCTGCCAGAAGTCAGGGCTGATAGATCAGCGGGATCTGAGTTACTATTATGTGTCACAGGGAAGGTGAACAAAAACAAGTGCCGCTGGGGACTGGAAGCAGTGGGCTCAGTAGGAGGCTGAGGCCAGACTGGCTCTGCACTGAACTCTGGCCTGGTCTCTAACACAGGTCCAGCAGGGGCCCCGAGGAGGTCCTCGTGCCCACCCAGAACCCAGACCCCTCATATGGAACGCAAAAAGGCTGTGCACAGGCACCCCCGCAACCTCTCCTCCCCTCTAGGTGCTGCTTGGGGTCCACTGCTGTTCCCACAGCTGACTGGACACTTTGAGAACCAAGCCTGAAACGTGCCCTCAACACAGGAAAAGGATCGATACCATCTTACCTGCCCTTTGCCATCACCTACAGATGGGAGATCAACTAAAAGAGGGCATTTGAGGTTCCTGTGGTCATAAGCAGATGTAGTACTCTGCTAAAAATATACATCTATGCATTTTAGTAATGATTACCATTACTGATAACTAAAAAAGGGCAGCCTCTCACTAACTTTCTGTTACAGAAGGCAAAAACTAGTAAATGCCTAGAAATGGACATGTCAGAATTACCATAAAGCACACTTGAAATGGCCTCTTGGTCAGTAGGTAAAAATATTTCCTCAACAGCTCCCCAGACCTCACTGTGCCAAGTTGGGCAGGAAGGTGCACCCCCTCTCGTGGACAAGGACAAAACTCCGGCCCCCCAGCTAAGTCCAGAGCTCCTGAGTGACACAGTTGAATTCTTCTGAGCCCAGAAAAATAAGCTTCATGACTACATGACTAACTTCATAATTTAGCCACCTCCTCCCTTTTTCAAGGTGAGCAAATGCTACCAGAGATCTTGCCTCTGGGGCTGGGGCTTTGTCCACAGGACCACCGGCCACTCCCCGTGCTCAGTAAGGTGGGGATGCAGACTGATTGTAATATGAGCCTAGTCAGCAGGAATCTGCTGCCAAAGTAGTTACAGAGAGTATGCCAGAGCCACAAAGGGCTTAGATGTGACCTGCTACATCCATGCTGACGAGCAGCAGGCTCTCTCCCTCCTCCCAGCTCCTGGGCATCAGGAGACATGGGGTGAGGCACAGGGCTGTGAGCGCTCCCTCCACTACCTGTGAACATACCTTGTCCTCCAGTTGCGAACTTGGTCCCGTCAGGGTGAATATCAACTGAAAAAATTGGCTTGCCTGGGAACAAAGAAAAAAAACACATAACATCTCTCTTGGCTTTTATTCATTGGAAAACAGCAGCAAGCTCAAACATTTAAAATATTGGTTATTCATGTAACATCTCTAATCACTGCTCCTAGGGAAAAAAAATAGGCTACCAATAAATCACCTGTGAGTTAGTTAAAGTATAAACTGCTAAAGACTCTCCAAGGGACATCGAATAGCTTAAAGTCTGAAAGTGGGACAAAGCGGCCTGTCACTGCGGGACTGAGCCCGCAGACCCCGGCACTCACACTGAGGTCCACCGGACGAAAGCTCGCCACCTGCCAGGTGTGCATGTTTGGAAAGATCACGAGCTACTGGGGACAAGAGCCCTGAGTCACAGGGGCTGCACCTCAGCCATCTCCCCATCCCAGGGATTTGTACTTGGCTGCAGCTGGGACACAGGTAGCCTGGCTCTTCTGCCTGGCCATCTGACAGCTGCGCAGGACCAGTGGCTGCAATGCACAGGCACCGCCTCCCTCGTCATGACCCTGCTCCCAAAAGTCCCCCCACCCCGTATGTTCTTGCTGCATTGACGTCCATGGAGAGTCGCCTTCTCGATGTCTCCTCCAGCTGAGCCTCCAGGGATGGCCCCACGATGTGGTCAATCAGACAGTCAGTCCCTGCGGGGGAAGGGCTGTGGTGCAACACGGGCCCAGTCCCTGACCAGGGGCCCATGAAGCTGGATGGCCAGCTGGGCAGACCTGGCTGGCAAAGGCACCACAGCAGACTGTGCCTGTGCCCGGTGGGTGTTTGTCCAGCTCCCTGGCCTCCTTCAGCTTCTGGCCTGGGCCTTGGAAGGGTGGCTCAGAAATATCTGCTCAGGGACAAATGAGACACTTGACAACGAACTGGACATCAGTGGTCGTAGATACAAAGGGCTGTTGCTAAGGGGTCTCTTAGTTGAGGATGCTCTCTCTGTCACCCAAGAGGTGGTGGCATGGACACTGGCACAAGGGTCACGAGCTCTGGAATCACGTAGCAGCAAGTGCGGGTTGGGCAGGGCCGGCGGTGGCTGCTTGAGAGCTGAAAGTCCTGCCAGGGCTCCCATGCGAGCACGGAAGATCAAGTGCTGGGACCAAAAGGCCAGCGTGGCCCCAGGCGGCACCCAGCTCACCCCACCTTCTTCTGGAGGGCACACCTCCACTGTCAGGCCGAGAGTGAGCTTCCACATGACCGGGGAAGTGCCCCCTCCCTCTATTGGTCATTATGTGGTCCTGCGGGAAGCAGTGGTGCAGGGCTATCAGCAAGCAGAGGCGCCAAATGCAAACGCCCTACTGCGTCTCCAGTAGCAGGGCAGTCACTCCAACAGCAAAGCCTCTACAACAGGCCCCGGTTCCTGAGCCAGAGCTCTACAGTGACAGGTCAAGTTCAGCCTGGCAGCTGCTGACCGGTCTTGAGCACACGCAGTGTGTTCAAAGCCATCCCCCACACACAGGAAACTCAGTCCCAGGCCACTGTGAGCACTTGTTCCCCGGGTACATGGGATGAGCCCCGACACAGCCGCACTCTCTCCAGCGCAGAGCAGCCGGCCTGCCAGAGATCTTCCTCTGTAGGCCAGACCCTAACAGTCCCCCCTTAACCTTCAAGAAAAGAGCCCAGAAACCATCCCCCGGGGGCCCCAGGAAGGCAGGTGCAGAGAGCAGAGGGGAGAGGACCTGAAGGGCCCACCCTCAGGCAGGCGGGGATGCCTGCGCCCCCCTGGGCCAAGTGGCTGTCACCACTGACACCAGAGTCCCACATGCACTGCTGGGAACGTGCCACCCTTTCCCACAGGCTGAGTGGCTGGAGGGAAGCCGTTGTGAAGGTGGTTTCCTGCCACCTGCGCTGTGAGAAAGAGGAAGGACGAGCGGGGCCATGGGCCCAGCCACCCAGCGCCGAGACCTGGCGGGGCCCTGCTGGACGCCAGGGGACAGGGAGCAGCTGGCACCGCTAAGGCCTCGTGAAACTCAGAAGAGCAGGCGTCTCCAGGGGCAGGGGCTGCGACCCGGCCATGCCTTCCTCCAGGGCCAGGGCCACGCGGGGGTCCGTCCGAGGGCACGCTGCCTTTCCAGGGCCAGACCTGCTGCTCCCCGGCCCCCCACTCCTCCCGGGCTTTTCTCAAACCAGCAGGCAGCATGGCCCGGGGCCTTCCCTTGCTCGTGGCCCTGGAACACCCTCATTTCACCACGAGGGGGAAACGGAGGCATGCAGAGAGGTCTAGAAAGTTGCCCAAGGCCACACAGCTGCCTGGTAGAGGCCAGGTATCTGGCCCCAAAGCCCAAGGCGTAAACTACCTGCCTGGGGGGAACCCATCCCTGTAAAGCCTAGAGGGGAGAAATGAGGGCTGGCGAGCCAGAGGGAGGGCGGGCGAGAGTGAGAGTGTGAGCGTGAGCGTGCAGGACCGGGCCTGCTGCTCCGAGCATTGCCCTGGACTCCTCGGCTCTTTGGGCCCGTGTGCACCCCGCCCCCTGAATTTGGGCTGGCCCTGGACCAGTCTTTAACTAACAGAATGTGTGGCGGGCTTGTAAGGAAGCTTCGTTCAACATCTGCCCTCTGGAGAGAGCCTGCTGCCGTGTAAGAAGTCCAACCCCGCTGAGACCACCGTGCTGAGACGAGGCCCCAGCTGGCCACACAGAGTGAGAAGTGGGCCTCAAGGCCGGGCCCCGGGGCCCCTGGTGAGCTGTTCCAGCCCCGGGCTGCTCAAGCTGCCCCAGCAGAGCCTGTGAGGAGCTGGGATGAGCTGGCCCCACCGAGCCCTGCCAAGAGCAGAATCACAAACGATAATGAAGCCGTTGTTTTAAGCCAGCAAGTTTGGGGGTGGTTTGTTATACACGAGATAACCCAAGATGCCAGTTCATTCACTGTTCTGCTTAAGCCAACCCAAGCTGGCCATTTATCATCTTAACCAAGGAAGTTCCAGCTCAGCCAGCATCAGTCTTAAGTGGCCACCAGTGAGGAGCATCCACCGGCCCCCGGGGTGCTGGTCAGCTCCTGAAGCCCGTATTCCCTCCTGGAGCACATCAAAGTCACTTGCCTACAAGACACGGGCCAGCCTGACTCCCCAAGAACACACAGAGCCCAAGGGCTCCACTGCACAGGTACCAATCACAGCCCATCCTAGGAGCTGACACTGGGCTAAGCAGACAGAAAGTAAAGATACAGAAGTCCGGCCCTGCCCAGGGAGCGCCAAAATGTAGACAACATGAACCTCACAGATAAGCCCAGTGACAGAGGTCTGCATGGGTAGGGAGCCACCTAACTCATCCTGGGGTCTTCCTGCAGAAATCACAACTGCCCCAAGTCCCCAAGGTTGAGGAGTCAGCCGAAAGAGTTGGGGAGGGGACCCCCAAGCCGAGGGGACGTGGCATGGAATCAAGAATGGGTCCGACCTGCCACTGTGCAGTGCAGCACGGGCAGAGTGGGGAGGGAGCCGTACAGATAGGCAGGGTGCCACCAAGAAGTGCAGACCTTCCCAACTGCCACCCTGGGTTAGGGGACTGCCACCCTGGGGCGGGGGCATTAGCTGTTCAGATGGAGAGGGAATTGTTAAGCTGGAGGGCAGTGGGATGGCAGAAATGGGGGGTGGAAACAGGCCTGGGCTTGGGCAATAAGCACCCACAGGTTGGATCCTCAGCCCTGCTGCTCACCAGCTCCACAGCCTCAAGTAAGTTACTTAATCTTCCTCTGCAGTTTCCTAATCTACAAAATGGGGAGGCCACAGTCACCCTGACCAGCACATTGCGAGACGGATTAAGATGCCGAGTCACATGCTTCTGAGCCCTACGTCTCACATCTGTTTCTGACATCAGGGTGCGCCCCGGTGAGGGGCGTGGCTGGCATAACTGTCTCCTTTTGCAGTGACGCACCCGTATCAGAGGACACACAGAAGTGGACCTACAGGAGGCCACTGGCATGGTGCTGGCTGTTCACCCGCTAAGGCACTGGACCTTCCAGCCCCAAGGAGAGCAGTGGCTCACATGTCCTCCTTTTTCTAAAGGGCTCTTGGCGGTGGAGCTGAGGGAAGGGATGCTGTGGCTGGACTAGTTCGAGAACTTTCCATGTGGCCCAGCACAAGGACAAAGATGAGCTCCCGACCCCCTCCAGTATTCAGCTCTTCTTTGTAGAGAGACAGAGACAAAAGTTAAATTAACACACTCCCTGGACCCTTAGAGCTGCCAGCACCCAGCACTCTCTCCCCGCCCCCCCCCCACCCCGCACTCTCTCCCCCGACACCCACCAGCCCATTCTCCTCAGCTCTGCTGCCAGGTCGCCCCTCCTTGACACCTTCGGGGACCCCTCCTCAGCACACACAGAGCACCCCGCTTCCACACTCTCCCGTCTGTGTGTGCTCATCTGAGGACTGAAGCACAGATGCTCATCATTGGGCAGAAGAGAGTGACTTACAGAAGCTGGGTTTTAGCCAAGGCACTCAGATAGAATCCTCCTCCCTGGCTTCAGGGAGCTTCCCAGAGGAGCGGAGTGCTGGCGGGGAGAAGTGGGAAGAAGCACGCAGGGCACAGACAGGCCAGCTGCCTGCTACGCAGCCAGAGGGCCTCCGGCCTTTACGCTTTGACGGCTCACGGGGCAGAGCTGACTGGAAGTCCCTTAGTGCATCGTGCTGGCGAGGAGTTTGGGGAAGGCGAGGCCTCCATTCACTGTGTGCTGTGCCCATATGGCCCAATAATACTGGTTCTAACAAATTTTGGTAAATTTGTAATTAAACGTGAAACATGGGAACATGTTTGAAACATTTATTAAGTGAAAAAGAAGTTACAAAACAATATTAAAATATAAGGTGGGTGCAAAAGACATGATCTTATGTGTAGAAAACCCTAAAGATTCCACAGAATAAACAAATTTAGTAGAGCTGAAGGATACAAAATCAACAAACATCAGCTGCATTTCTACACATTAACAGTGAAAATCCAAAAAAGAAACAAAACAATTCTATTTAAAACAGAATCAAAAAGAAAAAAATACTTAGAAGTAAACTTAACCAAGGTCAAAGACTTGTACGTGAAAACTAGAAAACAGTGCCGAGACAACCAACAGAAACACAAATAAATGGAAAAACAGCCCATCTTCATGAATCGAAGACTTAATATTGTTAAGATGTCAGTAACATCCAAAGCTGTACAGATTTAATGCAATCCCTGTCAGAACTGCAATGACTTCTTTCTTTTGGGCAAAAACAGAAAAACCCATCCTAAAATTCATATGGAATCTCAAGGGACTCCAAACAGCCAAACAAATTCTGAAAAAGAACAAAGTGGGAGGTCTTACACTTGCTGATTTCAAAATTTACTACGAAGTTATAGTAATCAAAACAGTGTGTTACTGGCATGAAGACACACAGACCAATGAAACAGAATACAGATTTTCAAAAAGGCTGCCAAGGCCATTCAATACAGCAAAGGACAGTCTCTTCAACAAGTGGTTCAAGGAAAACTGAATATCCACATGCAGCAGAATGAGACTGGACCCTTACCTAACACCATCTACAAAAATTAACTCAAAATGGATCAAAGACCCAAATGTTGAACCTAACACTATAAAAATTCTTAGAACAAAACACAGGGAAAAAGCTTCATAACATTGGATTTGGCAATGATTTTTTTAGGTATGATAGCAAAGGCACAGGCATTAAGAGAAAAAATAGACAAACTGGATTTCTTGAAAACTTTCACCCATCAAAGGATACTATCAACAGGATAAAAAGACAACCCACAGAAAATACTGGCAAATTACATTTCAGATAAGGAGTTAATGTCCAGAATACATAGAGAACTCCTAAAACTCAATACAAAAAAACAAAAAAAGAAAAGTAAAGTAAAAATAACAAGTGCTGGTGGAGATGTGGAGAAACTGGAACTCTGTACTCTGCTGGTGGGAATGAAAAATGGTGCAGCTGCTGTGGAAACCAGTATGGCAGTTCCTCAAAAAATTAAAAATAGAATTACCTGTGATCCAGCAACTCCACTTCTGGGTTTATACCCAAAGGAATTGAAAGCAGGGTCTTGAAGAGATATTTGTACACCCACATCCACAGCAGCTTTATTCACAACAGCTAAGAGGTGGAAGTAACCTCATGTCCATCGATGGATGATGGATAAGTAAAATGTGGTGTGTCCACACAATGGAATATTATTCAGCAATAAAAAGGAAAGAAATTCTGACACAAGCTACAACATGGATGAACTGTGAAGACATTATGTTAATTTGCATAAGCCAGTCACAAAAGCACAAATACTGTATGATTCCACTTATATGAAGTCCCTAGAGGAGTCAAATTCATAGAGACAGGAAGTAGATGGTGGTGCCAGGGGCTGGGGGAGGGGGAACTGGGGAGTTACTGCTTAATGGGGACAGAGTTTCAGTTTTGCATGATGAACAGGTGTGGAGATTGGCTGCACGACAATGTGAACATACAGAACACTACTGAATTATACACTTAAAAGATGGTTAAGATGGTAAATTTTATGTTACAGTTTACTTTGTCACAACTTAAAAAAATGCTAACCAAAACCAAAGCAAACCACATAAATATGTATACAAGCTGGAGGGGCGTGGGAGGGAGGTGGGTATGGTTGTAAAAGTGTTCGAACCATTTGGTCTTGACTGCTGTGGATACATGAACCCACACAGGTGCAAAGCCGTGTAGGACTCAGCAGCCACCCCACGCAGATGAACGCTACAAGTAAGAGTGGGCTCTGAGTGAGGCAGGTGGGGTCTGTCAACATCATCGTGACATCAGACTGCAGCTCTGCAAAACGTCACCCCTGGGAGAAACTGGGCAAAGTGTACAGAGGATCTCAGCTGCGTGGGAATCTACAACCACCTCAATAAGGAATAAATGCGCATACATACACATGAAGCCTGTTTTCTAAAAACTGCATATATGTCTGTGTCTGATAAAGGTAAATATCAAAACACCAGTGGCTGCCATCATGAAGTGGATGCTTTTCTCATGCAGGTGACAGTGTGCATGTCCCACAACCAGCAATCTCTCTGGAGGGAACCCTGCACCTGAGCTCTCTGCTCTCTGTGGGGCAGGAAACCCCTCCGTCCAGCTGCCCACCTGCCAGGCCTCTAGCCCTCACATCGCCACAAGCAGCTCCTGGTCTTCCCGCCCAAACCTGCCATCTCGGTCAAGGCCTCACAACAGCCACACAACTCGCGACTTCTCCGGCCTCATCTCCAGACCAGCCCCTGCCCCCACTGGTGGTCCAGCGCCCTCTTCCTCTCCACTCCCACCCAGCGCCCACCCTGGCTCTTTCCCTCCTGCCTCTGTTCCCTGCACTGAGGCCTCCCCTGACCACCCAGCTTGGCACAACAACCCCCCTAACACTGACCTACTTTCCCACTTACTGTAGGTGTCGCTTCCTTTACTGCACGTCTGTCTACTCTGCCCACCAGAATGTAAAGCCAGAGAGCTGAGTCACTTTTGTCTGCTTAGTCACGGGGTCTCCCCAGGGCAGCGGCACGCAGTAGGCACTCCATAAACACTTGATGTTGTGAAAGGCTGGGCAGAGGGCCCCAATTCTAACACACATTCCATGTCACTAGCATCCCTGTGACAGCATCCTGGGAAGGCAGGCTCCTCCTGACTGAGGGGGGGACTCATGTCGGCGAACCCCTGCAGGGGAAGCAGAGCCCTGGCTGCACAGAGCCGTCTGCAGCTGGGACCTCCACCGCTTCAACCACAACTTCTTGGTCTCCCTAAGTCAGCGCCACTGCAGGGACACCTCAGGTGTCAGGTGCCTGAGATGTTCAAAACAGAGCACAGGAAGGAAGCTGGAGCAACCGTTGTTGGGTTGGGTGTTTTTTTTTTGCGGGGGTGGGGCATGAACTAGAGTTGAAGAAAGTGCAGGTATATCATTTACAGACCTTCGTCACGTCTCCTGCAGCATTTGCCAACACACAATCAAGAAAGCTTGGGTGTTTCTTCATACTCTTTTCTCCTCTAATTTTACAGAGCAGAGATATTCCTTAAAAGGTATCTGCAAGATGAATTTCTATAAATAGAATCATCCCTCCTTATCTAGATCCATTAGAAAATTAAGAGCAGTTAAGAACAACTTTCCAGCTTCCCTGCTGGTGGAGTGGTTAAGAATCCGCCTGCCAATGCAGGGGACACAGGTTCGAGCCCTGGTCCGGGAAGATTCCACATGCCACGGAGCAACTAAGCCCGCGAGTCACAACTACTGAAGCCCGCACGCCTAGAGCCCGTGCTCCGCAAAAAGAGAAGCCACTGCAATGAGAAGCTCGTGCACCACAATGAAGAGTAGTCCCTGATCGCCACAACTGGAGAGAGCCCGCGCGCAGCAACGAAGACCCAACACAGTCAAAAATAAAATAAATAAAAAAAAAAAAAAAAAAAAGAACAACTTTCCCACAGAGGAGAAAGTTTGTTTAACAACAACCACAACTAAGAAAATAACACTATAGTTAATAATACTGTATTGCATATTTGAAAGTTGCTAAGAGAATAAATCTTAAAAGTTCTCATCAAGAAAAAATAATTCTTTAACTATGTGAGGTGACAGATGTTGACTTATTACGGTGATCATTTTGCAATACGAACAAATATTGAATCATTATGTTGTACACCTGAAACTAATTAATGTACGTCAATTTAAAAAAAAAAAAGAAAAAAAATAACAACCCTACAATATTATTTAAGTGGAAAATGCATGGTAACACTTCAGCTGTCTGAAGGGAGGCTACTCAATAAAAACACTGGATCTACTATGATATCGGGCATTTGGCTAAGATCTTGTACAACCCAGGTACCTTTATAATGTGGTATACACACTAAATAAAATGTGTGTGTTTTTAAAAAGCACTGTTACCCAGTTATTTTTTCCAAATGGTCTGAAAGACCATATTAAAAAGTTTTAACAATGTGTTCTCCTTTTTGTATTTTCTAACTTTTCCTAAATTGAACAGGCATTACTTTTATAAGAAAAATTACTTTACATTTTCCACATTACAAGCATGAAGTCACAAAGTGCTCCATTATCCAGATCCTCACACACCATTAATGTACCCTAGAGCAATCAGATTGGCAATGGACACAGCCAAAAATAAAGCAGCCGTCCTGTTCCTCAATAGCAGCTCCAGCTCAGAGCCCTGGTGCTTCAGGAGGAGGCTGAGGCCCCTCAGCACATAGGCGCTTCGGGAAGGCCTCTCGCGGGGCCTGGGCTTGGTCACCCCATGTCACTGAACCTGGCTCCTCCTCCCCATCTGCTCCTTCACAGTCTTACTGATCCCACGGGCTCCCCTTCCCCCCCATCTCACACTCCACATTCGACCTGGTGACTACATTCACTACTGTAACTCTAATTTTCTGGGGAAGTGCAAACATTCTGTATCTTGAGTGGGAACAGGTTACAGAGTGTACCTGTTTGTCAAAACTCACGTCTGTGTGTTTCACTATGTAAATTATACTTCAACACCAACATGTGTGTGTGTTTACGTATACCCCCCCGCCACACACACACTCACTGCACCACCAATGCCCTGGCCACCTCTGGATCACTGCCACAGCCTCTTCCCAGGTCCCCCAGCTCCCGCCCTTGCCCCCATGCCCACTGGCCGGCCGAGTCCCAGTGCAGTGGCCAGCAAGATCTCTAAGAGCACGCCAGGCGTGGGACTCCTCTACTCGAGCCGCATGGAGGGCCCGTGCACGCGGGTCCTCCAGCCAGTTCACTGCTCACTTGGCCTCACCTCCTGCTGCTCATGCCTCCCGGTGTTGCTCCCACATCCTTGCTCTTCCTCAGACCCACCAGGCAAGCTTGCTCTGGCCATTCTTGCTGCCTGAAATGCTCCTCCCACAGAGGGCCGCCTTCCTCACCTCCATCAGGCCTAGGAGGTTGCCATGATGACCTGTCCAGGTGCCCTCCCTCCAGGAATGAAACACGCCACCCCCCCCCCCAGCTGTGGGAGTGTTTACAGCCTGTGACAGCTCCTTAGCAGAAGAACTGCTTCGACCAAGATCAGGCCTCCTGGCGGGGACAGCCTGTGCCCGATGACTGTGGACGTGAGAGTATAAAGGCCTGAGCCCCTCATCCCAATTCGGGACAACTCTGAAGGGCTCACCCAGCCCTCCAGCAGAGCCAGTTGCAGCTTCTGTGGTACCTGCATTACCGACCAGCTCCTACCTGTCCAGCCCTGCTTCCCTCATGCCCCGCAGGCGGGGAGTCCAAGAGCACCCCAGGTATGTCTTGGGCACACACACATCCAGCTCACCACCTGCTTCCTGAAACAAGGTCTCTGCTCACATGTTACCTTCTCACTCAGGCTTCCCCAAAGAACCTTATTTAAACTCCTCCCACCCTACCCCTACCCCAGGGCTTTCTCCCGCACTCACCCGCCTACCACTCTCGTTTATGAGGCCTGCCCTCTGTCACCTCAGTAAGCTCCCCTCCTGCATCTCCTTTTCTCCTTACAGAAACTCACTGTCTCAGTTCCCATCTGTCAACTGTACTGTCAGGGATGTTTTCTTTCTGCAGCAAGTCATAGAGAATTTCAAGGGTAACCTACTAAGTTACGTGACAAGTCCTGAGAAGGGTTGGCTTCAAGGTTCATTCATAGCAGCGTAAGCAGCCACTCCTTCCACCTTCCCCTCCTGTCATCCTCGGTGCGAGCCCCGTCCTCAGGGTCACAGGCTGGCTCCCATACACAGACGCAGTAAAGTCCAGGAGAAAAGAGACGGGCCTCGCAAGCATCTCTTCTTACCTGATTATTCCCCAGAAACCCCGAGCAGACATCCCCTCCCAGTCCTACTGGCTAGAGTGGCATCACACAGCTGTTCCCCAACGAGGCCTGGGCACTCACCCACACTCCAGCTCAGGGCTATCAAGACCCTGAAGAAGAGGGCAGACAAGAGGAAAATCCTGGGGTTCTGATGGGAAGGAAGAAGTGGGTGGGCGTCCAGTGTCCACGACACGCCCTCCCTGCTCTTTAATGACGTGGACAAACCGATGGCCTGCTCCCGCCTCCAGGTGTTGCTGCTCGTCTCGGCAGGATAAAATGTGCTTGCATCAATGTATGGTCCCCAGGGTTCATTCCAGACCCATGTTTCATGAGCCAGACACCTCTGCAGTCCACAGGCAAACACCCTGGATGAACAGGGTGGCCTCGTACCTCTGGGGAAAAGGAGGGGTCAAGGCAGGCAGCAGGTCCCCTCCATGGCCAAGGCCAGGAACTGCCCAGAGGTCCCACCCAGCTGTGTAACTACAATTTGACTCATAAGGTGAAAATATCTTTTTAACCACTCCTTAAATTAAAAGAAATATTTAAGAAAACCTCATTTCCTAGCCCTCATCTCTACTCTGTTCTCAGCGTACTAAAGAAATCAACCCTGAGCATCTCCAAACTACACAGCTACCTGCCTCTACCCCATGTGCACCTCTACCACTGACCTCCCTGCCTCCGTCAGGGCCTCTCACCCAGGCCCAGGGAATGCCTACCAGCTCCTCTGGGGCCTTCCAACCACATCCAGCCTCCTCAGAAACGCCCCATGCTCCCCTCTCGCAACCCCCAGAAGGAGTCCAAGCTTCTAGGCAGGTGCTCATGGCTCTGCCCTGCAGCCCCACCTGCCATCACCCGCGCAGTCTCTGTGCTAACATGCTCCACGCGCCAGCCCTCCCTGGGCCTCCACTCCTGATGCTCCCACAGCAGCGGTGCCTCCTCTGCCTCACGGTCCTCCTGTGGTCCAGACTCAGACCAAGGGCACGGCGCACCCACAGACCACGCCCTCCTCCCCAGGCTACCGTCTGCCCTGCATTCTAGAATGTGGTCTGTTCCCCTCTCCCACCTGGCGCAGTTTTCCGTGCACAGGGAGAGTCTTTTTACCTCTGATCCCCACAGAACTTCTCTCCAGAAGGGTTCAAAGTTCAGTGCATAAATCAGTGTAAATCCCACAAGTGTATTATCTAAGGCAAAATTCCACCCAGTTTTCTTCCGAATCCTCTTCAGATGTATTCTGCTTATTTTAAAAAATCACTCTACTGTCTTCAGGTGTTAAGTCAGTGTGACACTGTGAAGAGAGCATGCATTTCCTGAGCCTTCGCAGGTGAGCAGGGAGCAGCCAAGGCAGCTGTTACCCGCTTCACTTAACAGACCAGGATAAGAGACGTAAAGAACCTTCTGTAACACACTTTGGTGAGAAGCAGAGCACAGAGACTCAAGAACAGGACTATCTGACTCCAAAATAATAGGCAAATTCCTTGTCCTCAAGAAGCTTACAATCTAGTTGGATGGATGAAAAGGCCAAATAACGATATAAAGGTACTCTCACCTAGAGCAGTTTCCCAGCCTCAGCACTATGGACGTTGGGCCAGGTGACTTGCAGAGGAGCGTCCAAGAGGCCGCAGAGCATTCTAGTTCAGTGGCATCCTGTTCTCCACCCACACTCCACCCCCTCCAGCTGCGAAAACCAAAAATGTCTCCAGACTCTGGCCTGTTTGAGAAGCCCTGATCTGGGCCAACTGCACAGGTTACCTGAATGACCAGGGCAGTCACAAAACGTCACTGCTGGGATCCCTCCTGGCCTGTTCTCAAAGCAGCTGTGCAGAGCCTTTCCACACCCAGGCCAGCTTCATTACTGGGTCATCCTTCCTCGAATTTCCCCTTCAAACTGACATTCATTTTCTCTCAGATGCAGGACATGCCTCAGTAGAATGTCTTAAATCCTTTGTGGAATGAGAAGAGGTAGGGAAAAGAATCCAATCATAGAACAAGAGAAAAAACTCATGCCATAAAGCAACGCAATTAACTGACAAATTATCCCATTATTGAAAATTTGCCAAACACCTTTTTACAACACTGCCAGAAACCAAAGGAGAATGAGTGTCTTTTCAGTGCCTTCTGGTTAGAATGGGCTTCACTAAAGAGCTGTGCATGAACACCATGAGAATTCCAGAAAAACTCTCAGGGACAAAGGCCCAGCGATGGGAAGAACCATGAATCTCAATGATTCTCAACATACAAACTACATTTTCCTACAACCAAAAACCCAATTGCTTTCAGTTTCTAACAAATATATGATCATAACCTAACTTAGAAATAAACCATATTTTGGCCAAGCCTAAAATAAAATATGTAAGGAATGCCATATCCAAGAACACAGAGTAAAACACGTGTGTGTGTGTATGTGTGTGTGTGAACAGTGCCTGGCATGTAACTTCAACTTTACCAAGGCCCAGAAAGTGGAGTCACAAGCCCAAGAATCTACAGCTAATAAATGATGACATCTTGAATCCAGTCTGATTCCATGCTCAAAGCTCATTACTGTGACATGATTTCAAGATTTAACCGATCACCTTAGAACAGTGATTCTCAACTGGGGGTGACCTGGCCAACAGAGGACACTAGCAATGTCTGGAGACAGTTTCTGTTGTCACAACTGTGTGTGTGTGTGAGTGAAGATGCTACTGGCATCTGGACGGCAGAGGCCAGGGATGCTGCTAACATCCTACAACACAGATTGGTCTCCACAACAGTTATGTGGCCCAAAATGTCAATAGTGCTGAGACTGAGAAACCCTCCCTTGGAGGAAAGGTCTCACTACTGTCATCAGCCAGGAAAACGAAGACTGAGGGCACACCTGCACCCAACAGACACTTCTCTCTCTGCTTTCAACTTGCCCGCTTACAGTATTTGATGAATCCCGCCACCTCAGGGAAAACGCAGGGCTCTCTGCTCCCTCCCTCTTTGGGCTCTTAGACCCCTGAAAAAGTATGTTCAAGCTGCATAATCAGTCAGGAGACTGAATGCAGAGTCAGGAAGCCAGAAAGTGCAGTGATGCTCTCTCCAAACCACCACGGTCTTTTGGGTTCGTTAATCCAAAGCACATTCGACTTTACTGGCCACCACCCATCACTTGGGCTCCTGGCTAAGCAGCGCTCGCCCCCAGCAGCTCCCCCTATTCACCAGTCTTTAAAGGACAGCTCAGTACTGATCCAGACCATCAGTATGTCCTTCAGGAGAGCAGTAATTTACCCGACAGTCCTGAACACTCAATGAGACGGGCGATTCCAGGAGATTTTAAAAGAAAGGAAACTTGACAAAGAACAGGTTTAAAAGAGTCTCAATTTCTTCTATTATCTCGGGGAGCACTTTGTCTTCCTTCCCAAGCAAACACCACAATCACACTACGAAGAAGGCAGGGCAGATACCATCAGGTTCTACTCGAGGACCGTGGAGAGGCGGCAGCAACAAGAGGCCCCAGGCCCACAGCTCAGCCCACCCTGCCAGGTGGGGACTACTGGCTGCGGCCTGGCTGCAGACTCTCTCTCGTTTGTGCCTAAATAATAGCTTAAGCATCCTGACTTACTTGTGCCTACACAGCATAAAACTTGTGTCCTACAAAGGAGCTTATCACGAAGTTATAAATTACATGGCAGAAAGGAGGCTGGAGGAGGGTACACAACACACACAACCTTATCTAGGCAGTGTCAAAATGAAAATTCCTTCAGACTTCACTTGCACGGCAAACTAGCTCATCATAAAAACTTTTCCCTTCCTGATTCACAAGCACCACAATTTATAATTACTGAACATTTGCCCAGTTCTCCAGGGAATGATCTCACACTACATGTCAGGAAATGCGCTTGGAGACCAACACAGGAGAAATGAAACCAGAGTTCACTGATTTTGCTTTCACATACTGTCAACCTAGCTGTCTTAGTAAGTTATGGCAACCTCAGCTCTCTTACCTGCATCAGCCAACATTTATCACAGACCCTCTACGTGAAAGGCATTGCTGAGTGTGGCAGGGAATGCAGAGGGGAGCGAGGCAGTCTGCGCCCTAGGGGCACAAGGAATGTACACCCACAGGGACAGAGCGCGTCTAGTGGAGTAACTCAAGAGGAATGGTAACAAAAGGAAAAGGGGACCTCACCCGGGCCCTGAAAAATGAGAAGGATGTCCTGCTAGAAGATGGAAAGGCTGCAGCAATAGAAAGCAAGCATCCTGAGATCAAGTTCAAAACTAAAAAGCAACACAAGAAAGGCAAAAGCATCTACCCAACTTGTTCTAAAAGAAAACTAGCTCCCTCTAGTCGCACAGCAAAGTAGAAATGAGGAACAAGACAGAATCAGGGTGACTCTTTGCCTACCAGCAGTCGGGCCATCCAGGCTGCGGGCCCTCAGCTGGAGTACTGCTCCCTGGGCTCACTACTACCGGCAGGGGATGGGGGCTCGCTCCCCTCACCTTCCTAGGGGGCGAAGGTCAACTCCTGCAGCAGCTGTGCGGGCCAGGTAGAACTACGGCAAAACTGCTGGTTACCGCGCTTCTCTGTACCAGAGTCTCTTCTCAACCAGAGGACTGGATGAGTCCGCTCCCTGGGTGTGCTTTAGGGCCGCTGCCCCAGAGCTAAGGCAGGCCCTCTCCGAGCACACACCTGTGCCCCGTGGGCCCCATCCGAGTCGCCCTCATTCTCCAGCTCAGTGTGAACGTAATTCCTCGGACTGGGGGACCTCAGCCCAGAATCACGGTACCCCACCTAAAGCACTGTCACCAGATCCAGCCCCTCTGGCATGGCAGGACGTGCCCATTCCAGGTCTACACCCCGGCACTGAAAAACCACTCCGCTCCAGTTTCACACACTGGAACGTCCTGGCACATCCCGGCCGGAGCCCAGGGCCGCTAACCCTGCCCGGACCACAGGCGGGCGGCCGAGGGCTTGGAGCAAGGGCCGGGGCGAGGGCGGACGTGGCCGAGCACGTGCCCGGCTCCCGGTCTCCTCGCGCGAGGACAAAGTCCGCGACCGCCGGCCCCGCGGCGCGGGCACCGGGCACTCGGCATCGGAGCGAGGCGGGCAGGCCTGCGTGCGGCTCCCACCTGGCTCCAGACCACGGCCCGTCTCCGGGCTCGGCCCCCCGCGACCCTCGCGCGCACTCACCATTGTGGTTGACCCAGGTCGGCTTCAGGAGCTTCATTGTTCGGCCGCCGCCGCCGCCGCCGCCGGGCTGAGGCGAGAGCCGCGTCCCTCAGCGCGCCCGGGCCATGGAGCCGCCGCCGCCCGCGCCGCCCGCCCTCCAGCCGCCGCCCGCCCCCCGCCCTCAGCGCCGCCGCGCCATCGTCGACCCGCGCCCCCCGCCGCCGCCGCAGCCGACCCCCGCGCTCGGCCGCCGCCGCCGCCGCCACAGCCGCATCCCCCGCGCCGCTCCTCCTCCGGCGGCTCCCGGGCAACGCCGGAAGTCACGGCGCGCACCTGCCAAACAGCGCCGGCGGGAAACCGCTCCCCGCGCGCACGGGCCGCCCGGCTCCTCGGCCGGCCGGGCGGGAAGGCGGCTCCTCTTCGGGTCCGCCCCGCACGGCCGCGAGCGAGAGGCCGGCCGGCAGGGAGCGCGCGGACGGGCGAGCGGGACCTGGGGTGCGCCCCGGCCGGGCGGGGCCGGGCGGCGCAGACGGCCTGGCCGCTCCGCCCGCCGGTGCGGAGCCGACTAATTAACAGGCTTCTACCGCCCCCAGCGCGTGTTCATTTGTCGCCCGCGAGCGCAGGCCACGTGCCGCGCCGGTGCAGCCACCGCGGCCCGGCTCCGACGTCGGCGAACGAGCCGGAGCGTTTACTGGACGCCCAGGCCGCCTCACGTGCGCGGACTCTTAGCCCCCTCGGCCCCGCCGGCCTCACTGCGGGTCTCGGCCCTCGCGGGGCGCAGGCCGAGCTGCTCGGGAGCGGCAAGGGAGCGGCGCCCGCGAGAAGTAGACCCCCGATCGGCGCGAGGTGCGAGGCGCCGGGCGCGGGGCGGGGCCACGTCGGAGGCAGGGCTAGACGCGGCGGCCGGAACGCGGGAGCGCGGGGCTGCGCGGCTGTCGGACCCGAGAGCGGCGCACCGCGGGCCGGACCGCCTAGGGGCGCGCGCCCGGAAGCGGCCGTCGGCGACCGGGAGGCATGGCGGCCGCGGCGCTGGGGGCGGTCTCGCGCTCTCTGCGCCCGCCGAGCCGGTGAGCGCGGAGGGGCCGGGGCGCGGATGCCCGGGGCGCGGATGCCCGGGGCGCGCGGGGACGCGGATTGAGAGCTTCCCTGCTTGCCTTGGCGGTCTCACCCCGCAGTTACGGGGCTCGTGAGTGACCTTAACGGGGAGGCGGGCGTTGATACACACTCGGTCTCTTCCAGGCTCCTGGGAGCGCGGCCGACGCAGACGAGGGACGCGCACGAGCGGGCCTCGTTGCTGTCCTTCTGGGGACTCGTGCCCATGAGGTAACCCGGCCGCGGGCCCGGCCTGGGGGGTCGCGCACGGGAACCCAGCGAGCAAGGATGGTAGATGTTCAGTCTGCGAAGTTTCTCAGTTAAATTTAGATGGATGCCCTTATGTCTTTTCATATGAAATACCGTTATGTCTGTAATCAGAGATCAAAAGTTAAATGCAAAAGTGGTTTAAAGAAAAGTTAATTAGCTCTCAAGGCATTCTTGTGTAAAATTTTAAAGAGTACAGTCAGCACTTACGTTTCTTACTCTCCGGAGAGGTGGGGGGAGGTGAGAGGATTCTATTTTCCACCTGGGACCCTGAATACTTTCTAGGGACTTCATTCATAAAACTCAGTCTTGATGCTAGAGATTCGGTTGTTCTGAATAGTAACTTATCAGCATAGGAGATGTGTTCCTGAGGGTAAATCAGACTTTTGTCCGTGCTCGAGGATAGGGAAATTTGTTAAGAAATCTCAAAAAGTATAAACAGGAACTTGCCAGTTATTTTTATTATACTGTTTCTCTTAGTCAAATCATTTTTATAAATCACAAATCCATTTAAAATGTGAGTAACGAGCTTCTAATGGATAAACAACAAGGTCCTATAGTGTAGCACAGGGAACTATATTCTATATCCTGAGATAAAGCATAATGGAAAAGAATATAAAAAAGAATGTATATATGTATAAATGAGTCACTATGCTGTACAGCAGAAATTAACACAACATTGTAAATCAACTATACTTCAATTAATAAATAAATAATGTAACGAGCTTCTAATTCATCAGTTTGGTATTTTCACTTTTCAGTGCTATCCCAAGGCCCACCTGAAACCCCTCACTAAAGATGAGCACTTCCCTTTAATTTATACCCTGACACCCCATGGAGTTTTTCCACGCCTTCCTGGGTTGACCGTGCCCACACAGTTCTCATGAGGACCCCCCGTGGAGGCCGTCTCCCTGCCACACTCAGTGGGAGGCCAGGCCCACACAGTCCTTTCCTGCGGGAGAGCTCAGTACAAGTTTGCAGGCACTTTCCCTAGTGCCATGTCTCTGCACGTTCACAAGGCCAAAGAGGAAAATGTTTAGTGTTTGCTTTATCCTTTAGAGCAGAACCTCTGCAAAAGAAGAAGAAGGTGGACCCTAAAAAAGACCAAGCTGCAAAGGAGCGCTTGAAAAAGAGGATCCGACGACTGGAAAAGGCGAGCCAGGAGCTCGTTCCCATTGAGGATTTTATCACGCCCGTCAAGTTCTTGAATAAAGCGAGGTACGGGCCCTCTAGGGTTGAGGTCTTCAGAGCAAAGGAGTTCTGTGACCTTCAGGAAGTTCCGTCTGCACTTCACACCTGCAATGGGAAGGGGTCATAGGCTTGGGCTGGCTTGGCCCTGTTCTGAGTCCTCTTCTCCTGGATTGTCTCGTGGGAGGTGGAGAAAGCATTCCTGGGCGCTGCTGCTGAATGGCTGATTGTGGGAAGGAAGCTCAGGGCAGATGCTGGAGCGAGTTTGGAGTGTTGCTCTTGCAGAGGAGTTTAGCTGTGATTGACGACTGGGGCCCTGGGCCTGCAGCTCTTACCCCTTCCTGCTGGTAGGAAACCCTTAGCTGCCTGCTCTAGGATGCAGATGCTCATAGCTGGGATGTGTCGTGTGTGGGGTTGGTGGGATTGCTGCCTTCTTGTCAGAAGTGCGTACCATTTATAAAGTAGTACCTCGCCATGTAAGTGGGAAAAGGCAGGTGCATTTTTGGGTCTCCAGGGCTGATACAGGCTCTTGACTCCCTGGGATATTGGTGTCCGTTTTCATAACACCATTTGACTTTTCTCCAAAGCCACGTTTCCCCACCAGCAGGCTCTGCTTGGCACACAGGACGTGCTGCCACAATCTGCTGAGAGCACTGTTGTTTCTTTTCTTCACGTAAAGAAAATGGCAGTGGTTCTAGGTGTCAGTTGCCGCTGCTGCCACATCCAACATTCTGTTCCTTAATTTGTCCCTAAGTTCCATCTGCGTCTGGCAGTGGGGACACTCGGGTCCCGTGCAGTCGGTCGGCGCCCCCAGGTTCATGCCCTTGGCTCTGTGTTCCCAGGCAGCGGCCGCCAGTGGAACTCCCCTTTGAAGAGAATGAGCGGAGAGCCCTGCTTCTGAAGAAATGGTCACTGTACAAGCAGTGTGAGCATGAGATGGAGAGGGGCGCCATTGCGTCCCTGCTCGAGGCCCAGCGGGAAGCTCTGCAGGAGCTGAAGCTCACGGCCCCAGAACTCCATGCCGAGGCCACCAAGCGGGACCCCAGTCTGTTTCCCTTTGAGAGACAAGGGCCAGACTACACGCCGCCGATCACCAACTACCAGCCCCCGGAAGGCAGGTACCACGACATCACCAAGGTGTACACACAGGTGGAGTTCAAGAGATAGAGCTGCAGGCAGCTGCCCTCAGGATGCTGCCCTCGGGAGCCTGCACCCCCAGGCTCAGGCCTGCTGTGAATAAATGCATTAACCAAGTGTCTGTCTTAGGTCAGAGTCACAGGTAATTCACCTGAGCATGCACGGGGGTTGGGGAGGCTGCCCTTCTTTGCCTGGTACTGGGGAGAGGAAGGCCAAAACATTGATCACTGCCCTCCAGTGAAAAGGAGGATTCCAACTGTGTGGGGCAGATGCCACCAGCAAGAGGCACAAAGTGACCTCAGGAACGGAGGTGAAGGACATGCCGCTGTGTGGTGTGTCGCCTGCACCCGGAGGAGAGGCAGGGCTGGCTTTGGGTTTCAAGCTGGGGGGTATGGGGGAGGCTGAGGAGAGTGTCGAGCGGCAGGGACCCCACTGCGTGAGGCCATGTGTCTTCCGGGAGGGCATGACACCTGGCCAGGCAGAGGCCGCTGTTAGTCTGGAGCAGGGAGTGTATGAGTGAGCTCTGGCACCGGATCAAAACACCACAGACCAAGGGGCTGAAACAACTCACATTTATTTCTCTCAGTTCCGGAGGCTGGATGCCCATGATCCAGGTGTCGGCAGGGCTGGTTTCTCCCAAGGCCTCTCTCCTTGGCGTGTAGACGGCCATCTTCTCGTGTACCCACGTGATCATCCCTCTGTGTCTGTGTCCTGATTTCTTATAAGGACACCAGTCATTGGATTAGGGCCCACCCACGTGACCCCATTTCACATTAAGCACCTCTTTAAAGATCCATCTTCAAATAATCTCTCAGAGCGGCAGGGGGTTAGACCTTCCCCGGAGGAACTGGGGGTACATAATGCAGTCTAACAGTGAGGGTGCAGTGTAGGCGGAGGTCCAGTTGTACCCCTTGCATCACCACCTCAGAAAGGCTTTGGTTCTTCACCACCTCAGTGCAAACAAACCAGCGGAACACTCCACCTGAGTAAGAATTCAGATTATCCATTTTCCTAGAGGGCCCTGGCTACCCCACCCCGGAAAATCACACCCCGCCCCCACCTCATCAGCATGTGGCCTCTGCCTAAAGCCTCCAGCCTCCTCCTCCAGGTCTAGGCTCGGACCCTGAGCCTCCCCCACCTCCCAACTTAGATTTCATCCACGAGGTTGTATGATCAAGTCAGTGGGTCATGGCCAGCTGTTTTAACCTTTTATTTAGAAGTAATTATAGATTGACAAGAGGTTGGAAATCAACAGGGAGGTGCTGTGTGTGGTTCCTCTGGCTACCCCCAGTGTCACATTTTACAGGGCCAGTCATGCCAGCACCCAGAGATAGGCTGTGCAGCCAGAGTAGGTCCCGGCTCCCAGATGCAGCTGTGCTCATCTGTGTGTCCACGTGTCACAGCACAGCCACCCCTGTGGTCCTGCACCACAGGATGCTGCTCCATGTCCCTGACCCCTGGCCCCATAACCATTCGCATCCCTGTAATTACGTCCTTTCACGGCGTCACGTCACGGAGCCAGGCTCAGCAGCAGTATCTCGCAGGGTGGGGGCAGGTGCTGCTCCACGAAGCCCCGCTCAGTGACAGTGCTCCATGTAACAGGATGCACCAGGTCACAACGCAAACTGCTTATCACTGTGGGCTCTGTCCCCGAAGTTTGAAAGATGATGCTCTTCCTTGTCACTGTCCATTTTCTTCACAGCTGATGTTTGAACGTTCATGTCTGTCTCCTGAACTCCACGGGACTCTGAGGCCACTTGTCCGTTTCAAGCCTGTGGTCCCAGGGTGTGCAGACATGAGGGGTGGACATGGGTGGACACAGGAACATTTTCCAGGGTGACGATCATCTGCGGTGGAGCTCGCTCAGCACCCAAGAAGTTGTGGGACTCCTGATGGAGCCAGCACCTGGCCACAGGCGCCCACGGCCCTAACCCAGCAGCAGCAGGAGGGGGGCTCCACCAGGAGCGGCTGCCATTCCAGACAGACGGCCTCCCTGCCTGGGTTTCAGAGCAAGGAGGACACAGGTGGAGCTGTAGCAGCCTCCCTCCCCCTCCTCGGCCAGAAATGCCTGTGAACGCAGCCACAGTGGATGGACCCTGGTTGCCTCAGACACACCAGGGCTCCCCACTGCGACGGGGGGACCCTGGGTCTTCTTTATACTCACCTCTGCTGCCGGGAGTCCTTTGTGCGCACCCCACCACTCACAGGTACACAGTCACAAAGGACTCTTGGGGCGCACAAGAGCAAACACACATGATGGGAGATTTTACTCTCAATGTATGCCCTTCTGAAGTGATGGATTATTTTGCCCCCAAGAATGAGTTAAATGATGTTGAACCACCACCTCTGGCCAGGTCGTGAGGGAGGCACTGAGATGCCGCAGGCCTGACCCTCAGCACCACATGGTGGGGCCTGTTACACGGCACAGATGCTAAATCGTTTCACCCATAATAAAGAGACCTCTAAAGAACTAGTGTTCTCGTTGGTTCAAATACATATATTTTAAAAACATCTACAAGAGTGTAAGCATACAAAATTCTAATACTGGCCAGCACAACGTCAGGTTATAAATCTAAGCCTTTCAAAATTAAACTGGATTTAATTTTCAGCTTCTGTTTGGAATCAAACCTGTGAAATGTCTTTTGATATATTCCACATTTTCAAAAAACGACCAGGGGAAATTCTGAGGGAAGGAGACCAAAATTCCATGTGTCTTGGGCTTGGGTGTCTTCAGCCAAGAGTCTAGGAACCCTCTTTACACAAGGTTGTGTGTCCTGGAGCTGTGGATCGAGGAGGTGATGCCGCCCGCGCCTACAGAGGAGCAGAGAGAGTGGCCGCAGTGGGAGGACACCTGTGGCCAGCACTGCGTGGCCGTCACCAGACCAGGGCCAGACGGGGCCACCTGTGCATCCACACGGATCCGGGCTGCCCCTCAAGTGTTCAACTGAGGAGCCCAGCCCTTGGGACAGCCTCTCCTTGCTGCTGTCCCCAGGCCTGCCCGTTGGCCGCCCACAGGGACACGTGGGGGTGCCTGGCTTCCTGGAGCTGCACGCTGGGTGAACTGGCTCTGAGTGTGGCGGGGCAGGCGAGGCTGCAGACGGGGACTCTGTGTCCCACACCAGGCGGAAGCTCCCAGGGACCTTCTGGACTATTTGGGCCTGTCACCGGTCGTTGTCCTGGGGCAGAGGGAGGTGCCAGTCTGCAGGGGGGCTCTGCCTGGGGGCCCACACCAGGCCGTGCTTCCGTGCAGCCCGGACTCTCGCCTGCTCGCTCTCACGTAGGGACCGCTGCAAAGGAGACCCGGTCACCTGTGGCCTCACGGGTGCCCTGTACCTCCCTCCTCTCGGTGCCCACCCACACACATGACAAACGCAGCCCAGCAAGCCCTGGTGAGTGCAGGGTGGGGTGGGGTGGGGGTGGTTACCACACACACATCTAGATCATTCTCCAAGCTACCGTGAAAAACCTACTGTGCCGATGACCATTTAGAGGATATTTTTAATTCTTCTGGGTCCCAGGGCTTGATGCCTTTGGTTGACCTAATCAGATTCACCAGATAAGAGGGGCTAGGGGCTGAGGCAGGAGGAGAGATGAGCCTGAAAGAGTGGCCAGAGGAGGGAAGAGGCCAGAGACAGGCAGGCAGGCAGGCAGGCAGGCAGGCGCGCACACACACACACGACAGACAGTGGGCGCCACCACCCGGGCCAGTAAACCCAGGGCAGCAGGTCACAACCATGACGGGGCACACACGCACGCACGCACGTGCGCACACACACACACACACACACACACACACGACAGACAGTGGGCGCCACCACCCGGGCCAGTAAACCCAGGGCAGCAGGTCACAACCATGACGGGGCACACACGCATGCACGCACACACGCATGCACGCACGCACGCACACACACACACACACACGACAGACAGTGGGCGCCACCACCCAGGCCAGTAAACCCAGGGCAGCAGGTCACAACCATGATGGGGCCTGAGGGGGTGCCAGGTGCTATGCTGGCCCCTTTACACGTAGAATTTCACCTCTTCCATCTGTTTTCCCTCAAGCTCTATTGTCTCAAATGTAATGTATTGTTCTTGTTAAAAAGCGATCAGAAATGCAAAGTAAATATGAAAGCCCTGCAGACCTCCCTCCCAGAGGTGAAGTTCACAGCTTCCCCAATTCCATTTGAGGCCCGCATTTCAGGGCTATCACCCATTTCCCTAAAGAAGGAATAATCTTCTCCTGGCTGGTGCACGTCCTGCTTTTCTCATTAAGTGACATACTGCGAGCACCTTTCCACATGGGGATAGGTTACTATCTATTTTTCTTAATGGCTGTGTAGTTCTTCGTGGTGGGGAAGACGTTATCTGGTCAAATGTCTATTACTGGACTTTAGGTCACTTTCAGTCTTTGCACTATTACAAATGGTGACACAATGGACATTTTGAACTTTCAGTTGTTACCCAGTTACCTCCCTAGGATAAACTTCCAGGAGTAAAACTGTGCGATCAAAAGGTATGCATTTGACATTTAGATACTCAGAAAACCTGACATTCCACAAACACTGCCCAGGTGCCCCGACTCTCCAAACCCCTATGGACATTCCGCTGGGCAGTAACCAGTAACTGTCATTTTAAGTATATATCAGGCTATTTGGTTTTCTTTTAGAATTAATTCCTTCTGTGTGCCCTTTGCCTACTTTTCTATTCTGAAATCGTTCCCATTTTTCTTACTGATATGTGACAGCTATTTTTAAAAGATATATATATATATGTACAAAGGTTATTAATCTCTTGCCATATAGGCTGCAAACTACCTCTCCCGTTTTCCACTGATCTCGGACTTGTCATTTTCTTTTACACTTGGCAGTCCTGCTGGCTCCCTCCCCCGCACGCCCCGTGAGCACTGCGCCTTCACAGCTTCGCTCCATCCCCCCACCCCCACCCACGCCCCCATCAGCTCCAGGACACCGCTGTATCCTAGACTAGGATGTAGGAGTCGGGAGGACAGGGGCTGTGTTCTCATCACTCCTGGATCCCCAAGAGCGTCCCAAGTGGTAAGTGTCTGCTGAATGTATGGACCACAACCCCCTCCTTACTGGTCTCTAGCACCTCCACCATATCCTCTCTCAGCGTGGCAGCCAGACTGACCTTTTAAGGATATAAATCAAAGCACGCTCCCCAGCACACGTGGAGGCTGGAATCGAACCCCTTTTTTAAGGCCCGCCCCCTTCTCCCAGCGTCTCGTGCCCCCGGGCTGGTTCCTGGTCTTTCAGGGCTCGGCACGCCCGGTCGGGTCACCTGGGCCTCGGCGCTGCGACGCTCCTCCCACTCGCGGCAGCTGTCCAGGTCGCGCCGCCACTGCCCGCAGGCCGGCCGATCGCCGTGGACGTAGTAGTGGCGCAGGAAGTGGCCGGCGCTGCTGCAGAGCTCCCACTCGGCGCGGTAGGCCTCGCACGGGCGCGGCGGCTGCGGGGACGGGGACGGGGGAGTGAGCGGGGGACCCGGTGCGCGCCAGCCCGTCCCGCACGGACGGACCCGGTCTCCGTCCTCCCGACCTGGCCCCGCAGGTCCCCGGGTCCCACCGCACTTACCTGCCAGCCTCCACCTTCCGCCATGTCCCGGGACTGCCTAACCCGCCTCCCGAGCCCGGGGGCCGCCGCGTGACTGACGGGCGAAGGGACCAATGAGCCCCGAGATTTCACCACTAGCTCCTCGCCCACCTCCTTGAGACGCGCCACTGAACAGGACGTCCGGGTTGGCAGCCAATAACAGTCGAGGGAGGGCGGGGCCTGGAGGCCTGTGTGGGCGGGGCCTGGTGGCTGGGGCGGAGCCGAGGCCGGTTTGAACCGGGCATGCCCCCAGGGTCCCCAGGGCTGGCTAGCCACGTGGCGGAGGTGATCTCGGCGTCCGCTCGGGCCGGCGGGCGCCCGGCTGCACATTCACGTCCAGTGGCCGTTTCTGACGGAACCACGCGGCTCGGGCAGTTTCTTTCCAGCAGCTTTATTTTCATAATCTCAAAGATCGGTTCGTCAGCACGCACCGGAATCAGCGCCGCCACGCCAGTCCTACGGCTGCAGTGGTCCCACCTGTGTCCCCTCGAGGGCGGGGTGACTCCCAGGTAGGAAGCGGGGGCCCACGGGCGCGGGCACAGCGCAGGCTGGCCAGAGGCGCGGAGGCTGTACGGCCTGGGGGACAGCAGGACCTGCGGTGGGCGTCCGGAGGTCGCGTTAGGGTCGAGGCTGTACAAAGGCAGGGAGACAACGTTTCTCCATGGGGCGATGCGCACGAGGCAATGACAGCGAAGGGCAGGAGGCTGGTGGGCCCGCAGGACCGCCCTGCGACACCCCTGCAGTGGTTCTCCAACTGCCGCCAGCCTAGCCACCGGCCCTGGGGCCCCTACAAGGCGGGTGCTGGGCCTCCTAGGAGTGAGTCCGGGTCAAGCCAGACAGCTGCAATTTCACTAGGGGTCCTGCCACGCTGGGTCACAGACCAAGCTTGGAGAAGATGCCGCCTGAGAGGAAGGATGCAGGCCAGGGTACAGGCCCACAAGTGGCACCCCACCGTGTCACCAGAAGACCCACTAACAGGGTCCACCCCTGGCCCAGGCAGGGAGTGCTTTCCTTGTATACACAGTGGGTGTGGCTCAGGGAAGACAGAAACTAGGGGCCAGCACACTACATAAGATCATGTAATTGAATGATGTGGTAGCCAACGTGATCCTGCAAACAAGGCTGCCCACCCACCAAGGAGGGTGTCTACCTCTGCCAGCGACCCAAGACTCCTGAAGTGGAGGGCCAGGTAGGTCACAGAGTGCTCATGCCTTCCAGAACCACTTCCATTGCCATGGGTGTGGGTTTGGGCCACAGGGCCCAGCCCTGGTCATCACAATGACCTTTGATGCTCATTCTCTGAGGACATGTGGGTGAACCCTGGGCTGGCATCCTGCAGGGGGATGTCGTCTCCTGAGTGTTGGGGGGAGCCCTGTCCAGAGATGGACCCCTTGGCCTGCAACAGGAACAAGGGGAGCCCCTGCTAGGCCCGACCACCCCCACCCCAGGGGTCAGAGAGCCTCATTTCTCCCTATGCTCCCCAGAAGACCCCAGAGGAGCTCTTTGCTAAGGGCAGGGTGGAACGAGGGGCCCCTGCCAGCAGGCCTTCCTCCTGCCCAACTGTCAATCCATGTTGGTACCTAATCAAACACTTAGAGGCAATGCAGGTTTTAGTCACTGCCTGTTTTTATTTGAAATTCTTGATTTAGAATTGTTTTCAAAGAGAGGAAAATAATTGAATTAACATGTCGAAAGAGCTCATATTATAGAAATTGAAGACCTGAAACTAAATTAATACTAGTAAAAAAAATAAAGACAGGCCAGCAGAACTTTGGAAAATTTAATAGATTAAAACTGGGAGTGGGGGGTAGGCAAGGAGAAAGAACGTATCTTTAGCTTTCATTTATTCTAATAGTCACATTTGTGCTTCACCACAAAGTTGTTCTACAGTAGAACAGATTCATTAAGGAGCCAGTTATTTCCAAATGAAATCAAAGTTGGAAATGCTTTCAGGTCAAGTTTTCCTTCTGAGGAATGGTTTCTTGGTGGCGGGGGGGGATCAATATGTAAAATAAAAATGGAAACACCGTTTCTCAAACACTTAAATTGCAGCCAGAGTAATGAGATGACCACTATTTATAGAGCACTTATCTGTTTAAACCACTTTTTTCCAGGTCAAAGGCAACAGCTAAGCTATGACCTGGAGAAAGAAAAGATAAATGAAAAAAAGAGAAAGACCACCACAACTTAGAGCAATTCAATCCCTTCACTGGTTTTTAGCAGGAATCAGGGAACTCTGCTCCAGCTGAGGCTGTGGGCATGCCCCGAGGGCTGAAAGCAAGGAGCATGAGTAAGGGACCTCAGAGACGGCCTCCTCTTTCCCAAAATCACGCACACAAACTGCTGTCTTGGCTGTCCACTTGCAGGTGAAACCTGGTAATTCTTAGGTAACTCTAAACAGACCTAAAGTGACAGTGTCCCTGTCAGAGCCAGTAACTAAAAGCCAGCATGTTGCAATTATTTTATTTTCTAATCAGACAACGGTCCCAACCTATGGCTTTCTTCCCTTTTTACGCAGTGACTGTCCTTCTCCAGAGAAAGCGACGAATCTGCCTCCAGCTTCATCCTGAGTGTGAAGAGAAAATACCATTTTCAGAAACTCCTTGGAAGTTTAATAAGAAATGCTTTATTCTGTTGACTCATGTACCATCTGCCCATTTTCCTTACTCCCACGTTCATAATAAGAAATGTCTTTGAAATAGAAATGCAAGTTATCATCTACTGAATTGAAAACAAAACCATGGAATCACAACTCTGTCTACCACAGCCTTTTTTCCCAGGTTGAGTATATATCCTTTTGCAAAGGTATCACATTTTCAATGTAAAAAATATAAAATACACCCCCTAAAAGAAAAACCATGCCAAAGAACATTTCCAGTCACTGTTCTATATATGCTTACATAAACTATTTTCCTACTTAATTCCCCAGTCTCAAGGCGGTGTGCTGCTCTCGTTCCCAGTAATTCCATTCCGTGGGCAGGCAGTTCTGCCATCAGCTGTTACTTCCAAATCTGCAGTATTCAAGCTGCCCTGGTGGGCAGCTGAATGTCTCTGCACACAACTTTGATTTTCCCTAGAGGTTGAACTCCTCGTTAGAAGGATGCTCTTATTTTTGAGGCTTTTTAAAATGGTGACTCAGCAGCTCTCACTCTACCAAGCTATCCTCCCACCAGCAGAAAGACGGCTTGTTTTTTCTGAACCCTCGAAAACAGCAGGCATCTTTCCAAGAGCTTTGCTGCTAGTCAGGGTAAGTGTTGTCTGTGGAAGAGGATCCCAAGCTCCCCAGCACGCCCTCCCCCCACACCCGGCCCACCGCCTAACGC
This sequence comes from Eschrichtius robustus, assembly GCF_028021215.1. NCBI lineage: Eukaryota > Metazoa > Chordata > Mammalia > Artiodactyla > Eschrichtiidae > Eschrichtius > Eschrichtius robustus. The sequence goes on from NC_090837.1 coordinate 27,702,566, forward strand.
AGCTGGTGTTTCCAGTGGGGCCCATACAAGGTTCACATGGTGGTGACCACGCAAAGGTGAGTCGTGGCTGAGCCAGGCAGCCTTCCCTTCCTTCAGGGCCCTCCGTCTGTCCTGCTGTCAACACCGGAGCCTGGCTTTTCTCTTGTGAACACTTCACCCGCTTGAGGAAGGTGCGTCTTCTGGGACCTTCGGGCTGTCCCACCTGGATGGGCCGCTGCCCCAGGGCTGCACATTGCTGTGGGGATGCCCTGCTTCCTGGGTCTAAGGCTTTCTGACTTCTTATTCCTTCAATTCAGTGGGTATGTCTTCAGCAGCTTCCTGAGAAAGGGTGCGTGAAGAGATCTTCAGGGACTGAGAAATACCTACCTCTCCTCTCACACGGCTCACTGACAGGGTGGTTGGTGTTAGATTGCTAGGAATGCCAGAACAAATCACCACAGGCTGGGGGCCTGGGGAGACATTCACCTCCTCAAAGCCTGGAGGCTCGGAGCCAGAGATCCAGGTGCCGGCAGTGTGGTCTCTCCTGAGGCCCCTCTCTGGGGCCTGCAGGGGCTGCCTTCTCGCTTTGTCCTCAGGCCTTTCCTGTGTCCACATCGCAGAGGGGAACGTGGCCCATCTTAGTGCCCTCCTTTTAACGCCTTTCTGTAAAGGCCTTATCTCCAAATAGAATCACATTTTGAGGTGCTGGGGTTAGGGCTTCAACACAGGAATTTGGGGGACACAATTCAGCTCATAGAATTGGGCAAAGAATTCTGAGGACCCTGCTCCACTATGTCCTGGCTTGTGTCTGGCTAAGATGGTGCCATTCATGACCTGTGGTAGAATCTCCACCTCCTGGAGGCTTTAGCGTCTTTCCTTTACCCCAATTTGGAGTTGTTTCCATCCACTGTGCTGGATGCTCGGTGGCCCCTTCTGACCTGCCAACGCGGGCCCCTCCGTTTGGAGCAATTATTTCCCTGGTGGTTTCTGCCCCTCTGGTGTCCCTGATCTCCCGTGACTGGGGTGTTGGTACTGGAAACCTGCCTGTGGCCTTCACTCCGGGGTGAGCAGGCTGGGGCCTTGCCTGGGCTCGACTGGTCAGAGAAAGCTCCTCCAGCTGCAGCCAGCCCACCCGCTGCCAGTGTGTGGGAGCCGAGTGGGGAGGGGACGCCAAGGGTGGCGGACTGTTACCGCCGTGCTGAGGGCTGTCTGGGGACTCTGTGATGCCATCCCTTCTCTTGGGGGTGAGGCCAAGTGCTCTGGGACAGATGCTCAGCCTTCACCCCAGGTCCTGCCCCCTGGCTGCCCCACAGCCAGCTTGGGACGGGACATGGCTCTCCACGGTCTATCAAGTCAGGTGCCCTTGGCCTCCTGCTCCGGGGCTCCCAGAACTCTGCCTCACTGTCCCCGTCACCTTGTCACCTGTGCCCCAGGACAGGCAGCGTGAGCGCACCTGAAGGCCCACCTCAGTCACACGTCTCTCCCTGGACGTCTATTCACGGACACCCCAGCCTCCCCATCCCTGCAACAATCAAGGACGAGAGGGCCCGAGGACACAGGCCTGAGCCAGCAGCCAGGCTGGGGGCAAGCAAAGGCCTGGTGGGGACCACGTCAGCTCCTGAGACTGGAAAGGTGCCAACACGGTGTCAACTTGAGGAACGTTAAAGCCAGGAGGGGCTGTGAGTCTCTGAACCACCCCACCCCCTTGGTCCCTGAGCGACCGAGCATCGAGAAAAGCAACGAGGAGAGCGAGGATTTGAGCTGGGGTGTTCTAGAACCACCAGCAGTTATGGGTGCCGGGCGGGGTGGGCGGTCTCATGGCAGGCTGTGCCGGGTCTTTTGAGCAAGTTTCCAGCACCTGGGAGAAGTGCCCACAAGATGGAACCTCCCCTCCCTGCCCCCCCCGGGCCGCAGGAGGCAGTGTCTGGAGTGCGGAGGCACTGAGGTGGCCGTGCAGTGGTCAGGAGTTCTGCCCCTGACCTCATGCTCACTCCTGGGAAATGCAAACAATCACAGCAGCTGCCCCACGAGACTGTCCTGGGGATTAAATATTTCAGTATAGAGCACGTGGCCTGGGGCCTGACACCTGGCAAGGGCTCAGGGAGCTGAAACCTTGCTGGTCACTGCCGCGAGGGGACACCAGAGCCCGCACAGCCTCGACAGTTGGACCACTGGGGAGAGGAGGGGCCCCAGAACGCAGAAAAATATGACAGAAACACCCTCATTCAGAATGGAAAGACTCTCCTCAGTCACCAGTAGCCAATGAAACTTGTCACGACCCGTGAAACATACCTCTTCAACCTTTTTGACCAGTGGACGTGAATTTCTGATGAACGTGATCTTACCAAGTTTAAATTCATAGTTGGGAATTCCTCTATAAAGAAGACAGAGCAGAAGAAATGTTAGTGTCAGGAGAAGGGACTAAAATCCATTTGTGACCATCTGGTCCATGGCTGTACCAACCCCCCAGCCTCAGGCCAGCCCACGGGTGCCCCCTAGCACCCCCCCAGGAGGGAACGGAAGGCAGCTGGGGCAGGGTCTGCAGGCTCAGGACCTCACCGTCTGTGTCCTCCAGCCTCACATGCCCCCCTGCAAGGGCTACACACGCACTGAACTCACTTCACTCCCTAAGAGGCTGGGTGCAAACCCGTTTCGGGCATTCTCCGTGTGCTCTCACATGGTCAACAGGGGACAGATCTCATCCCTGCCACAACCATGCAGGCCACCAGAGGAGGGACTCTGCTGAGAGTCCCTGGACCAAACAATACAAACACAACTAAGTGAGGCAGCTCCTGCCTCCTCCTGAGGGAAGTGGATCAGTTATTTGAAGTCACAAAGGAGGAAAATGGGCATATTATATTACTAAGTCGGAACCAGAAAGGTCAGAAGTAGGAGAGAGATCCAATCAGGGGCCGGTGGGGCTGGACTGCGGGGGTCTTGGGGAGAAGCCTGGCGGTGACGGGGGGGCACCGATGCGCTTCTGCCACGCTGTGTTCCAGCCCACCGAGGAGGGCGGCGGGGCACCCATGCCCCCAGAGCTAAGTGAGGCTACCCCAGTGCGGGGCCCAGGTCGGGCGGAGCAGAGCCAGGGCAGACCCACCTCTTGATGTCTCCGGGCTTGATTGGGGAGGGGCTGGGCTCTACACCTTTCTTCTTCCCGTCCAATCTATTCCCGGAGCCGGAGAAGGCCTAGACAAGCAGGCAGGGGGGCCGTGAGCTGAGCCCCAAGGGTAGGAGAGAACCACCTCGGGACTGCAGTGCCCACGCCCTCTGGGGGCTGCTGGGAGCTGCGGGGAGCTTCCTGGCCCAAGGACGGTGCCTCCACCTGTCTCAACCCCCGGGCGCCAGCTGCCAAGGAAGGGGTGACAGGTCCAGCTGGACCCACGGCTAAGCTCTGCAGACCTGCCTCCCAGCAGTGGGCTGAGCCACGCCCACTGGCCCCTCCCCGTTTCCAGGGTGGACAGCAGTGCCGGAGCGTCAACATACAACTGAGTTTCCAACAGTGCAGGACACGGTTTAGAGAGAAACCAAGAGTGATCATATCTGGTGAATCTACGTGAAGAGTATACGTGTCTATTGTACTAGTTCAGCTTTCCGGTAGGCTAGAAATTTTTAAAAAGAAGTTGGGGCTGCCTGACAGTTGTTGGGAGGATCCAGGAGAAAGTGGATGGAAAAGGGTTTGGAGACTGAGAAGGCGCCGGGTACACGCGTGCGGGGTCCCCCAGGCCTGCTCCCAGCTGAGGTTCCCAGGGTGTCACAGACAACGTGGCAGGAGGACAGACAGTCGCATGGCGGCACTCACGCGGAAGCCCAGCTCCCCGGCATAGCCGCTGTGGTCAGCTTCGCCTTCCTGGCAGAGACAGAAAAACGGGGATGAGCTTCTCAGTGGGGCCCCCAGCTCTTCCCTTGGGCTCCCTCACTGCTCCTGCTGTGCCCGTACCCCAACAGCTGGTACACACTGGGCCCCGGGAGCGGGGCTGGGAGGGAAGCAGAACGTGGCTGCCTCGGTACCAGTGGAGGCCAAACACCGCTGGGCGGCCAGGACATTGGGATGCGCTCCAAAGACCAATCAATACCAGCGGTGGGGAGCTGTGCAGAGCTCGGGAGGGACGCGGACGAACGACTTACGGCTGCCTCCTCATGCTGGGCTTGTCTCTCCGGCTCCTTGTAGCCCAGTGGAGCATCGAAGTCCACCTGTGTCCCCAAGAAGAAAGCACGATGAGACAGGGCCACACTCAGCCTCCGTGGCTTTTCTGTTCTAAGTTGGGACAACTGTGGGTCCACATGCAGTTGTCGGAGCCAATACAGAAGGGGCCTTGTACAGTCCGCCCATTTCCCCGATGGTCACGTTTTACAAAACCACAGCAGAACATCGGCAAAGACAACCCAGCCCTCGTCCAGTCGTCCCCAGTTTACACGCACATGCGGGTTTGTGTTTTGTTCTCACAATTTGATCATCACTGCAGGTCGGTGCACCCCCTCCCCCCAACCCCCGGGTCGAGATCCTGAGCAGTTTCAATTACCACAGGGACCCCTCCTTGTGGAAGACCGTGCCCTTTCATAACCACACCCTCTCCTTCCAGGCAACTTCACTGCCCTGGACCCCGGCAACCACTCCTCTAAACAGACCCAGACAGAACGGAACCCTTCTGCTGGGCATCCTTCCCTGGAGACCCAGCACGCTGGGCTGTCGTGCCCACTACTCGGAGCTGAGCAACCTTCCTCAGCCTCCAAGAAGACTCAGCCCCTCGCAGGGCTGAGACGCTGGTGGATCTAGCCATCTCAGAACCAGCAGCAACCCTGCCACCAATCACAAGGTCAGCGGCCTCCTCACAATGTTCCAGCACCATCTTCCTCCCCGTTCCCCCAGAGTCCCAGGGTTGCATGACACCCGCCCAGGGCCCCCAGCCGCCCTTCCTCCCGCGGCCACTCACGTTCATGTCACACTCGATGATGGACACAGCCCTGTCAGGCTTGGTCTCCATCACCCGCAGCTCATAGATCTGGGAGAGAGAAATCAGTCGGTTTTGTGGCAGCACTGGGCCCATCCATCACCACACGTGTCACTGCAGCCCCCTACCCAGCTCCTGCACACACACGTCATTCACCTTCATGACACCCTCCCCAGCCACACCTCTTGCTGTGGAAGAGCGGCTGTGGGTGGCTGCCTTGATGCCTGTCACTTAGCTGACCACCTCTCATAAGCAGCTCAAATCAGACAAGACAGTTATGCAGCAAATTGCAAAAGATTCAGTGTTTACTCCAGCAAAGTTCACTTCTAAGAATTAACTCTAAGTAAATAACTAGCTAAATACTGAAAGAGAAAGTGCTCTAAGAACGCCTGCTCCAGCACTGCTCATGGCAGCATAGGCCGAAGACGCCCATCACTAGAATGGTTACATGAGTGGGGTGTATTCACGTGGGATCCCAGGCAGCCAGCATCCAGGAAAAGATGCTGAAAACCAGTTATGCTGCTGTGTGTCGAGGATGATCTCATGCATGTAAAACACGCACAAAGTCAAAAGGATAGGAACTAAAGGTGGCAGAATGGACTTTTTCCTGCATTGTTTTAGGTTCTTTCTCTCTACCTAGAGTATGTCTTGCTTTCATAATGAATGGTCAGGACAGTCCCACCATTGAAAAAACTGAACATGAGGGAGAGGGTCCCCCAAGTACAGTGAGAAGGCTTGATGTCCCCCGTCTGGCTTTACGTTTACTCACTAGTGACTAATAGAAATGAATGTGTGTCGCTGTGTGGATGCCCCACCACCTCTCCACACAACACGGGCTGCCTCCAGTGGTTCTGCTGCCACGGACAAGGCGGCATGAACATCTGTGTCCGTGGTTCCTGGGCATGTGGTCACCTTTACCAGTCAGAGTGTTTTCAAACTGCAGGTCGCAACTAACTAGTGAGTCATAAAACCAACTACGCTGCAACCAGAACTAGAAAAGAAAAATACTGGAACACAGTACAGTAGAAATACTAGACTACGTTGCACGTAGTTAAGGCTAAGGACTTTTGTGATATTTATGGTATACTAGGTGTTGTCACACTGTATCTAAAACAGTAATCTTAAACTTTTACATATTCAACATGTATTTTTACTGATTTACCTTTACTGAAGTGTAGAGAACACCTGAATTCTAAATAACCCTCGAGACTTATTCTTTTCCAGTGTTTCAGGTGCCATCTTTTAAGCTGCATTTATTAAACACTGTTATGGATTTAAATGGCAATGTTTACCAAAATTTACCTCACATTTGCCGGTTTATTGGTTCTTCCCACACCCTACTCTTTCCTTCTAGGCTAATGCTTATTCCTAAAGCACACGCTTGTGAAGTTTCACTGGTAAATAAATTCTCTCAGATTTTATCTGAATACATTTTGATTTTACCCTATTCTTTAAAGAAGGTTTGACGACAGTTACTTTCTCGCAGCCTCTGGAGCTCCTCTGCCCGGGGGGAAGCAACGTTTGCTGTTGACAGGCCTGCCGTGTGCTGTTCTTCTCTAAGTGCTGGATCTTCTCTGCTCATCTCTCCATGTCTGGTGCTCGGCACCTGTAACTACCCGGCCTGGTGGACACTAAACTCCCTGTAAGCGTGGGCTGTAGGCCAATTCTAGAACAACTCCACTCATCTCCTCACAGTAGTTCCAACCTCTGTTCTCTCCCGCTGGGGTTTTCACTGAGCACGTGTGGTTTTCTCAGGATCTCCCAAACCTCAGCTGCTCACGCTGCTGCCGTGCTTCTCTGTGTGGACACCTAAGTCACTCCTGCAGATTCAACTTCCCCTTCGCTAATTCTTTGTTGGCTGTTGTTTAACCCTCTGACTGCTTTTCAAATAATCCTGGATATTTTGGATAGACTTTTGCTGCCTGCTAAATTTTATGATTCCATTTAAAAAATTTTTTTGAACATTTTTTACCTAGTTATTTTATCTTTGCACCTGAAGGTCCCAATTGTGATTTCTTAGGGGCCTAAATCTGCTTTTGCTGTCTTTGCTTTGGGTGTCTGGTGGTCTTATAAGGAGTTCCTGTTTGCTGGTTCAATCTATAGCAACCCTGAGGGCTCAACGAAACTGGGGGTGCTGTTTTCAGAGAGCCTGGGATGAGGACAGCACCCACCTCTGCATCTATTTTGGCCCCTTTAAGGGCCCCAGTTTCATGTGGATGCCTTGATCCAGACCTTCCACCATGCACTGATGTGGTCATTTGCCCACAGCACACGCCTGCTGAGTCTTCTCAGAAGGGCCCTTCAGAGCGTCTAGTCTTCCGTACTTCCAAAAGCAGAAGCCCAGATGTGCATTTCAATTCTATGTACACCTGAGTAACTCACCTTCCCTTTCAGTGCAAAAAGGTCAACGATATCTTTCATCATCTATTTTTGTTTCAGCATTTTTTACTGCCTTAATATTTTAAGAACGATGACTTTAAGGCTGCCTGTAATTAATCAAGAAAGCTTGGGATTCCCTGGTGGCACAGTGGTTAAGAATCTGCCTGTCAATGCAGGGGACACGGGTTTGAGCCCTGGTCCAGGAAGATCCCACATGCCGCGGAGCAACTAAGCCCGTGCTCCGCTACAAGAGAAGCCACCACAATGAGACGCAAGCGCACCGCAACAAAGAGTAGCCCCTGCTCGCCGCGACTAGAGAAAGCCCACGCGCAGCAATGAAGACCCAATGCAGCCAAAAAAAAAAAAAAAAAGAACAGCTTAACGTATTCAGCTAAGTTAGACAATACCTAAAACGTCCCCACGAAGGTAAAGGGAACAAGGTTATTTCTTAGTTTACGAAAAAATATAGAAGTGTGATTCAAAATCCACAAAATTGAACAGTAGGATTCTTAGTATCGGATGCTTCAAACAGAAGGAAACTGTCAGAGAACATGATGGATCCCTACGTGACACCTGGGAGTAACTGGCGTCTGATCCTGTGTGTGTGTGTGTGAGAGAGAGAGAGAGAGAGAGAGAGCATAGGCTCCTGTTCACGGCTGTGAGGGCCCCAGCATCCGAAAGGCTGAGACACTCACCTTCTCGTTGTAGTTGATGGCAATCACATCCCCGGTGGTCAGACACGCAAAGTTTCTCAATGCGTTTTCTAACCTGCAGACACTGTCAAGGCAACATAGCAAGATGGAGCCCTCAAATCTGAAACAAGTTTCCACAAGGCATTTAGAGGATCGGGTCACACTGTGTACCGGACAAACATGTGCCCAGCTGGGGCTCAAAGACATGTGGCCATTACTCAGCAACGAGAAGGAAGCAGCGCTAACACACAGTAATGGGGTGAACCTCACTCTGGGGAAGAACCAGCCACAGAGCGGTGAGACCCCCACCAAACCCCGAGAAAGGCAGATCTCTGAGGTGGGAGGCAGCCGAGGCTGCTGGGGCTGGGGGTTGGCTGAGGATGGGCATAAAGGGGCATGAAGGCCCTTCTGGGAGGACGGCCAAGCTCTGAATACACAGGGGATGCATCTGTCAAACTCGCTCAAGTGTACATTTTACTGCATGTAAATTACACCTCAACAAGTTGATTTTAAAAATCCTACGGGAACACAGGCAGAAAAAAAATTTGAAAAACATAGATAAGTCCCCTCAAAAGTCTCCCAAAAGCAAAGATGTTTTCATTTCTACTTTTGTTGTTTCTATCTTTTGGGTGATAACCCATATTTAGTGGTATGTTTCAAATAAAAATATTTAATAATAAAAATTTTAAAGGAAAAAGTAGCCTGTAAGCTCTTTTTATAATAGTAAATAATAATAAGTTCTTAAAAACTGAGTAACCCAAATGCCCAGACAAGGGAATAATGCCCAATCAAATGGAATATTTTAATCACGTCACCCTTGTCAATTTACAGAATTGTTTTAAATACAAAGGTCAAACACAAAACGTGGCTCCAGATGTGCCACTGAGACACGGCACACCTGGGTGAGAGGCTGAGGGCAGAGAAGCCCGTGTCTACATTCACTACTCTTGGTCAAACGGCCTCCCGGGCTGCTGGCAGCTTCGTGAAGAGTCTGGGGTACACGCCCTCTTTGTCCCTGCTGTGTGCAATGCCAGCTGCAGGGGTGCCCTTCCCTCAACTCCTCCTGGTGACCCTGAGCTGCTGGACGCGGCCCCCAGGGCCCGAGGGCGGAGCCGGCTCTGCGCTGCCTGGACCCAGACCCTGAGCAGAGCCTGGCGCACTGCGGCCCATGGAAGGGGCACCCTTTCTCTGCGGTCACGAGTAACTGTGCCAAGAGACACTGTCTCTGAAAGCAACCTGGTATGTGTGTGCTGCAGCACAAGCAAAAGGACTCCATACTGGAGAACATACAAGGGGCTGCAGTGCAGAGGCTGGCAGGCCCCAGTCCCAGGCATGGGCACTGTCCACACCTGCTGTGAGCAGAGCGCCCAGTACCCCGTATGCCCAACACAGGGGGCTCGACATGCCCGTCCACAGACACGGCCAGCGGAGGCCTCCACACAGCCCAGTGGCATCCAGGACATGGCCAGCAGCAGCAGCGTGCTCCTGGCTCTGGCTGGGGACAGGGTGCAGGTGGGGAGGGTGGAAGTAGCTTTTTTTTTTAAAACAATCTGTGTTGTTCAACTGAGTTTTTTACAAGCATGCCTCTTTAACAATAAATAGGTGGTGGAGTGACCACACACATGGCTGGCTTACGTTCAGAGAACACGCAAAAAATCACTAAGACCTGACGCCTTTGCTTTCCTCTGCTGAGAGACAGAAAACGTACTAAGACAGGGCTCCCCATGCCTGAGCACAGGGGAGCTGAGAGGCAGACGAGCTGCCCTCCCACCAGAACACACTGGGCTTTTTGCCAGTGTCATCGGCCACCCAGAGGAAGGGCTCCACCTGCCCTCCGGGAAGTGTCCAGAGAGCGCCCAGCATGCTCGTGAAGCCCCTGAGCCATGTGGACGGGCTGGCCCCACGCCACTGTTCTCATGTCACAATGTCAATCATGACAAGTGTGTGGTCCCCAAAGCAGGCACAGACCCAACCAAGGGCTCACTGTCGCCTGCCACCAGCTCACACAGCCCTCCCCGGCTCAGAGGAACACGTTCCGCTTCAGAAGGATACACGGCCTTGGGGTTGGTGATGTCCAGGAAGTCGGGGCTCTGGGGCTGGAACTTGGAGTATGTGGCCACCTGCAGGTTGACGCTCTCTACCTGAACCAGGCCCCCCTCCTCCAGCAGCAGGTTCTGCATCATCTGGAGGGGGAAGAAGACAGGAGGCAGTAGGGGTGCGGCCGGGGCCACCACAGTGGGAGCGCCTGAAGAAACCACTCGCTGGAAGGGTGGCAGATGCGGGCTCATCCGCCAGCGTTAGGCCTCCCAGGGCCGGAGCGTTTCCACAGGGACACCCCCCCTCGCCCCCGCAACTTCACCTGACTCCCAAGGCCCCAGGACCAGCTGGGCTACACTGGAGGCGGGAGGATGACAGCCCCAGGCAGGCTGGCCTTGCCAGGGACGGCCCACAGCCTAGGCCTTGGGTGTCTGCTCCAGGGCGTCTGTGGAGCCGCCCTGCCAGGTAGAGGCCAGATGAGAAATGAGACAGAGAGACAAACATGGCCCCGAGGTCCCGGGGTGCAGGGAGCCAGGACCTAGCAAGGACCTGAAGCTCGGGGTCCGAGAAATGAGCACCCCTGCGCATCCTGGAATGGTTTTTTGCTTTTCTTTCAAACCTTCTTAAAGAAAGCTTCAAACGTACACAGCTAGCAAGGGCCACGTGGGGAGCTCCACGCACCCACCCAGGTTCCACGGCCTTCAGGTCATAGCTGACCTCGTCCGTCCACCAGGGCCTGCTCCCTGCCCATCCACCAGGGCTGCCTGGAGCTCAGGGTGGGATGGAGCCTGCCACTCAGCCGACAGAAAGAAAGCACCTGCTCACACACTCACTGGGGTCGGGAGACCCTCGAGCCGGCTCTGCAACAGCAGCTGTGAAACCCCAGGCACCACCTGCTCCTGGCAAGAGCTGCAAGGCCAGCCCAGGAAGAGGACGGCAGGCAGCTCCATGCTACCTACAGAGGCTTCGCTGGGGATGGGATGTTTCCAGGCAAAAGGATTCAATTAGCTTTCTGGCCCAAAGTGGTCTGAGAGCCTGGACACGGGTCCAGCCAAACTCCAAGTCTGCAGGTTGGAGGGAAAGCCTTACAGGAACAGTGTTCCCCAGTGTCCCCCCTTCTCTTTCACTAAGGACGGGCCACAGAGGGGCCTGGGGAAGCTGTCACTACCCAACACTTCAGCCACCCATGGCGCTCCACAGATAGTGGGACAAGGCCTGGTGCCCGTGATGCGAGGTGCGGGCACGTGAGCAGGGAACTGGGTCAGGTCTGGGCTTTGAGGAGTGACTAAGAGTTCCCCTGTGGTCAAGGAAGCAGCACAGGACACCAGCTGGGCTTAGCACTCAGGAAGGACCCAGGCTCAGGAGGGGGAATGGCCCAGGGGAAATGGGCAAGGTCACCACTGCAGGAGAGGAGGAACCTTCAAACTTCTATTCATATTTAATCTCAAAATATGAGTTAAGGCCACTCCTTTAGAAGGTCAGCCATGGCTGCGGCAGGGACCCTTGGCTGTGCAGGAGAGGCGGAATGCTCTTCAGAGCATCTCCCTAGTGGCAGGGAGGCCTTGGGGTGCGTTCCCAACTCCACCCGCAGACTGAGGGGTCTCTAAGCACCCTGACATAAATGAGTATGAAGAGAAGGACACAAAGTCCCCTCTGTGGGTTTCCCAACGCTGAGCATACCAGAGCTGGGAGAGTGGGGGCTGGGCTGAGGGGGGAGGGAAGGAGAGAGCCAAGCCAGCCTTTGCCTGGAGACCCTCCTCTCTACACAGTCTTGACGCTGGGTTTCCGCATAAGACCTTATAAAGACAAGGGCCCTCAGGCACCTTCGAAGCACCTACAACACTGACTGTGGCCAGATGTCACAGAAGACAGTGCTGAAGGTCAAAGGGACATGCCCAGGCCCAGGATGGAGCAGGGCAGCTGTGGGGCCCTCACACTGGGGGTGGTGGGGCCCGGCACCCCCCCAGACTTCCGGCTGCTGCGGGCCCCACCCTACAGTGCAGGCGCGGCTCTGCCTGCCTCTGGACATGGATGGCATCGGACCAGCCTAAGTCCAGAGAGCCTTCATTCCCATGGCAACGAGGCTGAGTGCTTTAGACAGACTCAGGTATAGACAAGTGTCTACACACACACACACACACACACACACACACAGTGACAGAACTGGGCGGACAAACTACTAAAGGGGTGAGAAAACTTATAAAAATCTAAAACTCTGTACTCAGACCACATGAAAAATACTCCTGCTCCATGGTTTTAAAAAAAGCCTGACCCAGAAAATGGCAGTTAAAAACAGCATGGCTGTGGGTTCCAGGCCACCAGGTGAGCAGCCATCCCCAGCTCCCGGCGCACCGTGTCCACAGCCGCACGTGATGTTTGCGGCGAGGCACGTCCCTCTGCTGCGGGGCAGGACTGTGCACAGGCGGAGGGTGTCCCTGCCACCCCACGTGGCAGCCGGGGGCCACTCACCCAGTGCGGGAGGTAGCAGATGCCCTCGTCAGCCACAAACTCCAGCACGCCACAGTGAGTCATGCGGTCCGAGTTCTTGTTGGTCAGTTTGAACAGCATGGGGTAGGTGATGTTAAGTCGGCCTGAAAAGAAGAGCGAGGCATGAGGCTCGGCTTCTTCCAGGGAGAGAAACCCTGTCCCCAGACCCTCCCCGGGGAAGTGCCCCCCTCCCCCAGCAGGCACTGGGACCTGGGTGGTACTGAGCCCCTGGGTGTCTAACCGCCCAGCAGACCCCGCGCTCCTGCCAGACCTCAGGAATGTTTGCCGAGTCAGGAACGCAGCACCGGCTTATACTTTTGACTGTCGGAAATCCCACTTTTAAAAGAAGTGACGTGTTCGTGCATTTATTCACAAACAGTTTAAGTGCCAACCAGGTGCTGGGCAAAATCCCTTCTTCAGAGGTTTCCAGTAAGAAAGCCAGAGCGTGCCCAGATGCTCGTGCCGGGGAAGGGTGGGGCGGGAGGCAGGGCAGCCAGGATGGCTGCTGGGGGATGTCCTCCAGGAGAGGGAAGTCCAGGCAGAGGAAGCAGCCCAAGCAAAGGCATAGAGGGAGGGGAGCCAGGCTGGCTCGGGAACTGCTGGCAACCAGGCGAGACTGGGCACAGGGACCAGGTGTGTGAGCAGTCGGGGGGGGTGCAGGCCGGGCAGGACCGGTCAGCAGTGTGGGCTTGCAGCAGGGACCCAGTGTGTCCCGTCCCGCCAGGGGTCCTGAGGTGGGGGCCATGTGTGGGGCTGGAGGCCTGCTGACTCAGGAGTGCAGGGGGCGCAGAAAGGAGGGGCTGGTGCTGCGAGGCAAGAGGACCCAGGAGAGTCAGTAACCTGGGGGAGCGGTCCGAGACAGACCGACAGGACCGTGTTGCCTTGTGCCAGGCTTGCTCAGCCTTCACGGGACAGTGAGGTGGGTACTGTCCTTGCCCCTTTATCTATGGGGGACTAAGGCACACAGGTCTGGCAACGTGCCCCAGGGTCACACAGCCCAGGAATGGCCACGCTGGGGGTCAACCTAGGCCGCTGGCCCAGGTCTGGGGCTTGACCACTGAGACCAACTTTAGCCTGTAGATTTAGGCAAACGTGGCAACAGAAGTTGACTCAGTGGCAGGAGGTAAGGCAGACTCCATTCGGGATCTCCTGAAAAATCTGGAGAAGCAAATTGGATAATGAGCCTGGGTGGGAGGCTGTCCCCCCATCACCAAGGGCGACTGGGATACTGGCAGTGGTGGCCAAGGGCCTGGACGCCAGGCCCTCCGTCACCAGGGCACCTCCCGGCTGTGGAGCCATGGAGTGGACTGAGGTGGGTCAGGGTGAATGGATTGATCAGGCTCCAACCAAGGGTCCGAGATTCTTGCCATTGGAAGAGACCCCCATGTTCCTCAGTCCAGTAGTTTTCAAACTGCATTTTTTTGATTTAGAGAAGTGCCTTGGGGCGCCCGAGCCTTCCGCACCCCCTCACCTCCTCCACCCTGAGCAGCGACCCTTTCTACAAACCAGGACTCCCCGTGAGATCTCATCTGGACAGCTCCTTCCATGACTTACGAGGTCTGCACAGCACCGAACTAAGCCCCACTGTCCCAATTCCCCAGTCTCCTCTCATACCCACATGCCAACACACCTGGTCTTAGTCCTGGGTCAGCTCCACCCATGAGGCAGACTCTCAGGGCCCTGTTCCCCTCTCTGGGACGACAGGGGCCTGCCTGAGGGCCGTGTCCCCAGCTCTACCCACCCTCTGGCAGAGCTAAAGGCCTCCCTCTGCGGGTGCAGCCAGTGCTGCCGTCAGTTAGGCCCTGCTGGCTAAGGGCCACCTCCTGCCCCTGCCTGGTGCCACGGGGCCCTGGCTGTTTACACACACACCACAGGCACCATCCAGGAGGCACTCCTGCCGCAGAGCAGTCCCCACAGATGGCGTCATGCCCCCATTTAAAGGTGAGGACACCAAGGTTCAGAAAGGTCCAGTCACTAGTCTGGAGTTAGGCTGGGCAAGGTGCAGAGCCCAAGCTGGAGCCACCCCAGAGCTGGCGCCCGGCCCTTACTGAGCTGCCCAATGTGCACCCGACACAGAGCGTGGACCCTCCCGGCCCAGAGGCCACCACATCTCCTGCCTCAGAACCCACACCAAAAAGACCCCCAAGTCTCAAAAGGCAACGACTGTGCCCATGGTCGGGGCATCCTAGTCCGGGTGGAGTGGGGCCAGGGGTGTGAGGTCTCCGAGCTGCTCCCATGGGAGTGGGGAGTCGGGGAAAGGGGGAAAAGCGTGGCCAATCTCTCAAACCTGGGCCTTTCTTGCTCCTGGTAAGAGGTGGGACGGGGCAAGGGGAGCAGCTCCTGGGGCAGAGGGGTTAGAACTGCGGCTGGAGCTGAGGCAAGAGGCTTGGGGAGATGAAAGACCTGTGCGCGGCATCCTCTTGGGGGCCGCCACCATCCTTTAGGGGAAAACTCAGTGCGTCCAGCCAAGGGCATCGGCTGCCCCAGCAGCGTGAAGAGCACCGGCGCTCACACCTTCCTTTAGTCCTAATAGGACCCGGGGTGGGGTGGGGGGGGCCAGAGGAGTGGACCCAGAGCCGAGCACCCACTGGCCCCGGCCTCCCAGCCCAGCGAGCACCCTCCAGGGACGATTCCCAACCAGCCTCCCTGAAGGATGCCTCTGCCTGGGCGGCGAGGGGTCTGTGCTTGGTCCCAGCGCCCACGTTCACATCACCTCCGTTCTCAAGTCAGGTAGAAAGTACTTACTGAGTTGGTCGAGGGCTGAGGGTGGCATAATTACTGTGGAAAGAACATTTAGGAGATATTAAGAAAAGAAAAATTAAAACAACAGAACAAAAGTCAAAGTGCACTTTCTGTTATAGCTTAATGATAGTATTAAACGATACCTATGGGGCAGCCGGAATTTCATGATTGTTCACAACAAGTTTTACTAGCTATAATTTATTTGGTGAAACCAAATGGCTATCAGCCATAAATCTAATCATAATTAGGACCCCTCCCCGCACCCCTTAGCCAGGACACCTTGACAACATCTTGACGGTAACTAGCCTCCGTCACACATGCAAAATGAGAGCTGCCAAGGACTATGAGCACTGCAGGCCTAGGGCAGGAAAGGTTACGATTCAAAATAAAAACAGCACATACTCTTCCCTCCTTTCTCCACATCTGACCTGTCATTAGGCCCCGCGAGCATGGACACGGAGAAGCAGCGGTACTGTGTGGAGAAGCGGTTCTGGAAGACCCGGGGAATCGGGTGGTCGAACATGTTGAAGGAGAACTGGAAGGAGGAAAGAGATGCTGCAGTTAACACAGAACTAAGGCACGTTTCTTCTGTCAACAGCTAGAGTGGGTCAGGGTGTCAACGCTCAAGAGCAAGACACACCTGCACCCAGTGAGCACCTCCTGGGAGCAGGACACACCTCACAGCAGCTTCCGCCGGCTGGCGCGTCCAGTCTGTCCCGCCAACCTGGCCCCCACCATTTTCAGACAGTGCATCTTACTAAAGTATAAAACTGCCCCCAGCAAGCCTGTCCTTCACCTCTTTCACCCCCCACCCCCCATCTCCCAGGCCTCCTGTCCCCCAGGTCTCCTACGATGGCCACGACCCTGCCGGGCTGCTCCCTTGGCCTGGACCACTTTTCCTCTCCTCATCCCGTTTAGGAGTGCCACTATCTGCCAGGTTCTGGTCTCCAAGCACCAGGTAAACATCACTAACAAAAGAGCTAGAACCTCTGCCCTGGCAGAGCTGACATTCAAGACAAGGGAAACAAGAACAGAAAACCATTTGTGTGTCAGTATTCTGAGCACAAGAGAGGGCAAAGGACCAAGAGCTCCTGGGAACGCTGTTTTAAGTGGGTGGTCAGGAAGGATTTCTCTGCAGAGACCTGAAGCCAGGAGAGGGAACAGGCAGAAAACAGGGAACAGCGATAAGAGCGAGCGCCCAGGTCTGCACCCCTCCCCCTTCCCCTGTCTTCCAGGACCACCCTTTCCTTGCTCTGGGAACCTTCCCTGCTCTGCCCAGGGCCAGGGCTAGCACCCCTCCAAAGTGCTCTCACGTGGCGCCACACCACGGCACTCCCTCCATGCCTTTCATAAGTAAAGCCTAGACATGGTGCCATCACAAAGGTAAGATCCCAGCTCTTACGTTGTAGGTTATGATGAGGCTCAGAACACACGCTGCCAGCAATCTAGGGTCTTCCCAAAGCACTGCAATTACTGTGACGTGTCAAAAAGAAAGGACATAAAATTGCACAATAGGATATATACCCAAAAGAATTGGAAGCAGCGTCTTGAAGGTATATTTGTACACCCAGGTTCACAGCAGCGCTCTTCACAATAGCCAAGAGTTGGAAACTACCCAAATGCCCATCAACAGATGAGTGAATAAAGAAAATGTCCATCCATACAATGGAATATTGTTCAGCCCTAAACAGGAAGGAAATTCCAACACATGCTACAATGGTGATGAACTCTGAGAACATAATGCTCAGTGAAATAAGACAGACACAAAAGAACAAACACGGTAGGATTCCACTTATATGAGGTACTTAGAGTAACTAGTCAAGTTCAGAGACAAAAAGAATGATGACTGCCAGGGGCTGGGGGGAGGGGGAATTGTTTAATGGGAACAGAGTTTCAGTTTTTCAAGACCAAAAAGTTCTGGACATCCATTACACGACAACGTGAATATACTTAACACCACTAAACTGTACACTTATAAATGGTTAAAATGGTAAATTTATGGTACATGTTTTTTTACAAGCTAAAAAACTTTTAAACAAGCGAGTATTTCCTGACTTGATTCCAACTGTACACTAAGTAGAGGAAAAGTCAGGTACTGATGAGACAGTTTACTAGCAATTCCGAAATCAGCAAGCTGAGCCAGCTGTTTTCCACAGATGCAGATGCAGCTCCTGCTTAAACTCTCCAATAGTTCTCCACTTCCTGGAGTGCCAGCAAAGTAGTTTTCACACCCGTGCCTCTCCTTTTAACCAGAATTCTGTTCGACAAAATCTTGGCCAGAAGCAGCGTTCTGGACGAAAGAAAGGAGAGGAGTGGGGGCCTCCTCACTACATCCCCCCCATCTAAGCCCTGTCTTCTCTTTGCAACACGAAAGAGGGAAATGTACACAAAGTACTGAAGAGCGGGTGCCAATCTGCCCCGCATCCACCCACGGACCTGACCTCCCGCCCCGGTCCCCTCTACAGCCCCGGCGCCAGCACACTGCCCGGCGCACGGCAGGTGTTCAGCTGTTAGGTGGCTAAACCTGAGGAGAGAAAGGGTACCCGACACTGACACACTAAGGATAAACTCGCATGCGATAAACCCGTGACACCGGCAGCGCCCGGCGCGGTGCTGACACAGCTCTTCAGGCATACCCGGCTTCAAGTCCCCACTGCCCGCGTTCGTGGCCTACACTACGCGCCTCCCTAAACCTCGTGTTCTCGCGCCGACGCGGCGGCCACCACCCTCCCTCCAGGGGCGCCGCCGGGGCCCAAAGGATGACGGGTCTCGGGGCCGCGGTGCCCAGGGCGGCGGGGCGGGGCGGGGCCGCAGGCCGGCAGGATCGAGCTCGCGGGACTGGCCCGTGAGCTCTCCCCTCCCTCCTACAGCCTCCCCAGCCGATCCGGGGCTTGTTCGCGGGGAGCCATCTCGGGTCTACACACGCGAGACAGCGTTCAGTCCCGAGCGGCGGCGGGCTCAGGCCGGTGACTCGGCACCTCCCCGGCCGCCACGTCCGCCCGGCCGGCCCCGACCCTGGTCCCGGCCGGCCCTGCCCGCCCGGCCGCTCACCATGGTGGACGCCTCCGCCTCGCAGGTGCGCTTCGTCAGGGAACGTTACGGTGGGAGCCGCCACCGCCCCCTCACAGTAGCCACCGCCGCCGCCGCCGCCGCCGCCGCCTCGCGCGGACGCCCGGGGCTCACCGGAAGTCCGGACCTGCCCTTCCGGGAGGGCGCGAGCGTAGGCCGCTGCGAAAGCCAGGCAAAGGCGCGAGGGTCCAAAATTCCCGCAGAGTGAGCGCTCAGATACCCCTTCCTAACGTGTGCACTCTAGAGCACCTTACGTGATTATTTAAAATAACAGTTTGATAGTGGCCCCCTCCTGACGAATTTGGTGCGGCCCACTCCCCTTACTGCCTACACTACCCAGAAGGAACGCAGACCCTCCGGCCTCTGCTGCGGCCATCGAGGACTCGGGCGGAAGTAAACCACACTTCCGCTCTCGAACTAGGCCGAGAGCCCATTGAAATCGTAAACTGACGCCCTCCTCTGACGTATACATGAATTTAATTTGTGGCGAGAAGGTTTCTTTTCCCTACAGGTCCCAGTTTGGGGGACTAGTCGTCTCTTCCCAAAGTAAAGATGTCCGCCGAGCGTAGGGTGTCTGAGTAAACGGAGTCAGAGTTGAAGTGCGCAACCGCGAGTGCGTCCGGCCCGTGGATGACGCTTCTTTGGGGGCGGGCTGGACTATTCCAGCCGTAAATGGCGGAGCGCTAGTGCCCGCCCCCAGCGTGGACCAATGAGAAAGGAGGAAAGGCTGGGAACGGAGTCCCTGTTGGTTGGCCCCCGGGCCAATGGGAAGAGCGCTGATTTGGCGGGAGTCTTAACCGCCGCCGGGCTCGCGGGGTTTCTGCGCGGGCTAGGGTGGTCTCCCGCCGCCGTAGCCATGTTCGTGTCAGATTTCCGCAAGGAGTTCTACGAGGTGGTCCAGAGCCAGGTGAAGCCTTCTTTGGGCCCCGAGGCTTGGGGGAAGGGACGAGGGCGCGCGGCCGTGGGGGCGGGAGGGGCCGGGGTTTGGGGCGCCGCGCTCAGCCCTCTCTCCCCCGACAGAGGGTCCTTCTTTTCGTGGCCTCGGACGTGGACGCTCTGTGCGCTTGCAAGATCCTTCAGGTGAGGCCCGCGGGCCGGGCGGGCGGGGGGCGCGGGGGAGGAGCGGGGCGAGGACCCCATCCCGGGCGACAGCTCGTCCTGGGGCGGGGACTCAGAAGGCTGCTTCCCTGGCGGGACGGCGTTGGGTGGGTTAGAGGAGAACTAGGTAAAAGGCAGGGAGACTAGTTAGTATCTCTGTAGCAACCTGGGCACAGAATGGTTGCGTTCGAGAGACCCGTAGACCTGTGGCGGCTTCTCACGTGTGGGGTTTGAGGCGGAGGAATCTGAAAGCCGAGGGCACAGTGGTGTCATAAGCGATTCTGGAGATACTCGATTCTTTAGCCTGTTAGGGAAGATCGTTGGTTCGGTTTTGAATATGGTGCAAGGTTTACATGAGCTTTGGTTAGTCCCCCTTGGGTCAGGAACTACTTTTCAGAAGACACAGAAATACCATCAGCTTTTCACTTTTCCTTTGGTGATTTTCAGCGAAGTTGACCAGATGATTCAGTGGACACTCATGTCCCCATCACCTACTTGATGACATAAATATTTCACTAACCTTAGGTTATCACGTGTTGTTTGTCTGTCATCTTTTTTTTTTTTTAAAGTGCATTTCAAGGTAGATTGCAGACATCCTAAATGCAATAGGTTTTGAAAAAAAAATCTCTCTCCAGGCCCTG
Organism: Eschrichtius robustus; assembly: GCF_028021215.1. Lineage (NCBI taxonomy): Eukaryota > Metazoa > Chordata > Mammalia > Artiodactyla > Eschrichtiidae > Eschrichtius > Eschrichtius robustus. Next base: position 27,722,642 of record NC_090837.1, read on the forward strand.
TTCCAGTGTGACCACGTGCAGTATACGCTGGTTCCAGTTTCTGGGTGGCAAGAACTTGAAACTGCATTTCTTGAGCATAAAGAACAGGTATGAGAGATGCACTTGAGAATATTAGGCTTTTTTTACTCAATTACAACTTCTTAACACTGAGCATTCTTTCTATGTATACAATAGCTTGCATGTATTTCTAACTACCGATTTTCTGCAGAAGAGAAAAGTGAGCTATATGTCCAGGTGACTTACCCTCAAATTGTGGAGACAAAACTGACAACAAAATAGAGATAATGAATATGGACAGCCTCTAACTTTGAACTTATGTTGCAGACATTTTATTGTAAGGTGCTTGGAATTTGGCAGGTTGTTTTTTATATGGCCTAGTAAAAATTACTTTAGATTAGACTACTGTTTCATATTTATCTCTCCAAGAAAACTTATCCAGGTTTCCAACTTGAAATTCAGGAACATACCGTCTCCCTTTGAAATTTAAGCAGTAGAGGCCAGGCCTCCTCCCACCTCTGCATGGAACTATAATGAAAGATGGGACATCTGAGACCCCACAGCCCCACAGGGAGAGACTGGAGTCTGGAAGAGGGTCCCTAGAGTTTCTGGCCACATCTAGGACTGTCTGGCAGAGATAAGTCCTCACCCGGTGATCCTGTCATCATGAGAGGGACCTTTGCCAATTCAATATTTATAAGGAAAGGGTTTTCTATAGTGATAGGATGTAATTAAAGGGTTAACTTAATATTTAGGTGCTTGTTAAGTGTGGGCTACCTAAGACTTGCTAGAAATTTAACCCTGTGCCATGCTACTAGCACAGAGAGGCAATTTGTCACGGTAGAGTGACAGATCAGAAGAGACCCGGTTATGCATTTGAACTCTTGGTCCATGCACATCACCTTCTTGACCCCAAGCCTGAGACTCGGGCACACTCATCCTCTGCCTGCTCCTCGTTGAAGCCAGGACAGGCATGGAACCCACCTCACAATGTCGTGGTGGAAATGAAATGGTATATGGAGTTGTTAAAGCACTTGCACAAGCCAGCTGTGGCCGTGTTTGGAGCCCCTCACTGTCAGCGCCTCGCCATGCATCAGGGGCTGCATGTGTCTCAGCAGGACTCGGGCCTAGTGCTGAAGACAAACGGCCTCCCCCATGCACTTACTCACAGGGTCCCCCTCCTTTTCTCAGTTCCACTATTTTATCCTCATAAACTGTGGCGCTAACGTGGACCTGTTGGATATCCTTCAACCCGACGAAGACACTGTATTTTTCGTGTGTGACACTCACAGGCCAGTCAATGTCGTGAACGTGTACAACGATGCCCAGGTAAGCAGGCCTTCGGGGCCCACGTCTCCCCTGAGTTCTCCTCTCCGTCTGTCTGTTCCCTTTTATGCTGCGGACAATGTCACGCCTGGTGTTCTTGACAAGGCCCGTGTCCACCTCCCCTATAAGAGCTGGAGCAGCCTGAGGACAGAACCTGGTCTTGTCCATCTTTGATGAGAAACACAGCACCTAACCTTGGAGGTGCTCAGAGGGTGTGTGTGGAATTCGCTTTTCCTGGAAGGTGTAGGGACCAGAACCTGCCCTGAGTCTGCACTCCAAGCTCAGGCCAGCCCAGCCTTATTGAATATTGGGGGACCTCAGAGGCACCTGCCCTATAAATGGGTCTAGGATGCACCCTGCCCATCCAAGGTGGTGTGGGGACCAGCAGGACAGTGGTGTGAGGCCACTGTGAGCCTTGCATGGCTCTGTCACACGTGCTCTTTGACACGTCAGCAGTGGGCATGCATCCACGGTAACAAAGCATCAGCTCTGAAACTCTCACGTGAAGGACCTCTTTTAGAGACAGGAGCTTGCTTGCTTCAAGGTCACTGATCTCTGTGTCCTCTGTCAAAGGCCGAGTTACAAGGCATTCGTTTTGTTGGCTGAGTATGTGGCCTAAGAGGGAGCTTTTTTCCAAACTTAATGACTGTAGGTAGTTTTCAAATTCCCGTAGTTTCTGTGCACCGAATAGCATGCAGATTCCAACGGCTCACTGTGGCCAATCGAGAAATAAGACTCTGCGAGAGAAAACGTGATGGATAGTTTTCCATGAATGACAGAGGAGATTGATTGCTTTTTGTTTTAATCTTAGATCAAACTGCTCATTAAACAAGATGATGACCTTGAAGTTCCCGCCTATGACGACATTTTTAGGGATGAAGAGAAGGATAAAGAACATTCGGGAAACGAAAGTGACGAGGGGTCAGAGCCTTCTGAGAAGCGCACACGGTTGGAGGAGGTGGGTTTGGGCCTCTCAACACGGTCTTGAGGAAATGATCACTCCCCGAGGTCGGGGGTCAGCCCGGAGCCTGTGGGCCCAGGCAGAGCTGGGAGGCAGCAGGTGTGGGTGCCAACTCTGGGCTCTGCCATCCCCTGGCTGTGTGGCCTCAGGCAGGTTTCTGGACTTCTCTGAGCTGCGGCATCCAGCACTGGTGGCTTCTGCAAGATGTGGAATTACAGGCGGGAGGCGCTGCTCCTCCCACACAAGGGACGAGATTATTCTAGTGCTCAGTGTTGTGAGGAAGCTAATGCCCTCTGGCCCCCGGTCCTTGGTGTGCAGGCTGAGATTTGCCTCTGGAATGTTTGGGGTCCTCCCTTCATCCTTGGCCTGACCAGGGCCTTGGGAGTAGCCCTTCAGGGCCATGTTTGGGATGTTCTGGACACTGTCCATCTGGGGGTGTGTGTCCTGCTTCCTCACCTGTCTGCTATTTCTAGAATCTTGGGTCATCTGATTGGGACCTCTGAGACCCACTCTGAGATTTCTTTCCTCTTGCCTGGCTCTTTATCTGTTCTATTTTCCAGCCAACTTTTGGTCTTTATCTTCTAATCTTTGATTTTTTAGAGCTCTTTCTTTTTATTATATAGGCTCCAGGTGTACAGCATTATAATCCAACATCTGTGTACACTGCAAAGTGCTCACCACCATGAGCCTAGCTATCATCCACCACCATACGCTGGATCCTGATCCCCTTCACCCATGTCCTCCACCCCCCATCCCCCCTCCCCTCTGGTAACAAATCTCTGTATCTATGAGTTTATTTTTGTTTTATTTTGTTTGTTCATTTGTTTTGTTAGATTCCATGTGTGAGTGAAATAATATGGTATTTTATTTTATTTTTTATCTTTCTCCATCTCAGTTCACTTAGCATAATACTTCAAGGTCTATCTATGTTGTCACAATGGCAGAATTCCATTTTTTTTTTTTTTTTTTTTAATGGCTGAGTGGTATTCTATTGTATATACACACCACATTTTCTTTATTCATTCATCTGTCGACAGACTCTGAAGTTGCTTCCATGTCTTGGCTATTGTAAACAGTGCTGCAATGAACATTGGGGTGCACGTATCTTTCTGAATTAGTGTTTTTGTCTTTTTTAGATATATGCCCAGGAGTGGAATTGCTGGGTCATATGGTAGCTCTATTTTTAGTTTTTGAGGAACCTCCATACTGGTCTCCATAGTGGCTGCACCAATTTAGTTCCCAACGACAGTGTAGGAGGGTTACCTTTTCTCCACATCCTAACAACATGTGTTATTTGTGGTCTTTTTGATACTAACCATTCTGACAGCTGTGGGGTGATATCTCATTGTGGTTTTGAATTGCATTTCCCTGATGATTAGTGGTGTTGAGCATCTTTTCATGTGCCTGTTGGCCATCTGTATGTTTTCTTTGGAGAAATGTCTATTTAGGTCTTCTGCCCATTTTTTGATTGGGTTGTTTGTTTTTTTTTGATACTGAGCTGTCTGAGCCCTCCTGACCAGCCCTGGAGTTCCACAGCCACGAGGGGAGGGGACAGGACTCCACTGTGCGTTGTGGGGAGGGTCAAAAAATTCTTGGGCCCTGGGGGTTTTGTTAGTCAACTTTACTAAGGTATAACTTCTACACAATAAAATTCACTGGGTGTACAGTTCGATGAGATTTGACAAATGTATAAAGTCATGTGACCCCCACCACATCATAATAGAGAACAGTTCTATCATCCCCCAGAAGTTTCCTCATCAGGACCATGACTTGCCTTTTTAAATTAAACTTTGAACTTTGAGTTCATTGTAGAGTCACATGCAGATGTAAGAAATGAGTTGAAATCACTTACATACATTGCCACTTTCCCCCAGAGGTGACATATTGCAACACTATGGCACAGCATCACAACCACTGAAGTAGTTGAGACACAGGACATTTCTGTCACCACAAGGACCCCTCCTGTGGCCCTTTTATAGCCACACCCACTTCCCTCCTGCCCCCACCCCCTCCTTAGCTCCTGGCAACCACTATACTCTTTTTCATTTCTATAATTTTGTCCTTTCAAGAATTATATAAATGGAATCATATAGTAAATAACCTTTGGGTTTTTTGGGGATTGGCTTTTTCACTCAGCATAATTCCCTGGAGGTTCAGCCAGGTGTTGGGGTGTATCGGGTTGGTTCCCTTTAGTTACTGAGTATGTTCCATGGTGTGGACCGGCCTCAGTTTAGCCAGTTACTCACTGACAGACATCTGGGCTGTCTCCAGTTTCTGGCTATTATGAATAGAGCTGCTATAAATATTTGTGTGCAGATTTGTATGTATGAACACGAGTCTTTGTTTCCCTGGGATGAATGACCAAGCGTGCATTTGCTGGGTTGTGTGGTAGTTACGTGTTCAGTTTTTTAAGAACCTGCCAACCTTTTCCGGAGCGGCTGTACCATTTTACATTCCAACCAACAATCTACAAGTGACCCAGCTTCTCACGTTACCACTAGGTAAGGAAGCTCCAGGCTCCCTGCCTGGCCTCTGACTCTACCCTGGCGAGGGTATAGGGAGTGCACAGGTAGAAGGAGGAGGTGTTACAGATGGGAGGTGTTCATCGGGGAAGGCTGGGCTCCATGCGGCCTGCGCTGGGCTGGAGGGGGTGGGCCTGGAGTCAAGCACTTATCCTCTAAAAGTTTCCTGTCTTCCGAGGCTGTTCCTTCATGGTTCTTTGGCTTTTGTTGGGGATTTTTTTCTTCGTACCTGTTGGTGTTTCCAAGTGGCCGGTTTCTTCAGCTCCAAGTCTGGGATGTATGAACAAAAAAGAAAACCCAGGGAACTCATGCTGTGACATCCCTCAGGTCCCAGGATCCCTAGCTGGTCAGCCTTCCTCTCCACCTTTCAGAATCTTTTTTTTTTTATAATATGTGATATTGGGGTTTCTAAGTATAGTTAATGAATGTATAGAGAAAAATACATGTACACCATCTTTCCAGAAGCAAGTTTTTAAAACTGCTGTCCCCCCACCCCCGTGCCTTTGTTGTGGGAACTGAATGAGGTTGTGCCTGTGAGATCAGAATAGTCGCTGGAAACGGTGGGGTCTGGATGTAGAAGTGTGAGCTCTTTTTAATCTGGTGGGAAAGCCAGCAGGAGGCAGTGGCGGGCTCTTGGTGGACTGCACGGTGCTGAGATGAAGGACTCGGGATGTGGCCTGAGCAGGTGCGGGGAGGGGGGGGCGGCCGACCACGTCCACGCACCCGCAGTGCTGATGGGCCAGAGGGCCCAGCTGCCCCCTCAGCGCCTCCCTCCCCAGGAGCAGGCTTTGCGCCCCGTGCCTTCTGCCAGATCAGAACCTTCTCGGGCTGTGGGGTGAGTTCCTGGCTCCTTTGCTCAACCCTTTGTTCTCTTTATTGTGGATCAGGAGATCGAGGAGCGAACCTTGAAGAGGAGGAAGCGAAGAGAATGGGAGGCCCGGAGGTGAGGCTGCGTACAGCAGCGGGACAGCGGGTCAGCGATGCCCCTTGCTTTTCCATTTGAGGATCACACTTTCAGTTTAGAGCCTCTGTGCCAGTGTCTGCAGGATTGAGCGGGTGGCCCTGCACTGGGGAGGAGCTCAGGGCCCCTCTGTCTCGCCCTCTGGTCCCACGAAGGCTGAAGGCCGGGCCTGGCCTGAAGGTCTCCCAAGCACATGCCATCCATTAGGGGTGAGGGCCCTGGTCCTTTGTTTTCATAGTTTTCTAAATGTAGATACTTTTATTTACAAATTCGAGAGATGGCAATTGTGTAAAACTTTTCATAGGAAAAAAAGTATGAAAAGGAAACTAAGTTACACACACCTCTTTCTGTTGCAAATTAAAAAACAGAAGTGCTTTAAAATGAAAACATTGGAGAGGTTATTCTAGCTTGAGGCAAACGTGGAGCAGTGCTCTAGAGCTGGGAATTCCTTGCTAAACACAGTCCTTGGAGGTCTCGCAGGGTCAGAGTACCCAGCCCCTGTCCTGCTGTGCCCCCAGCCAACCCCCTTGGAAGGACAATGTAAAACCATTACAGGAAGTGTAAGGAAAGAAAACTGAATATAACCCACTTTCACTAATAGGAAGAGATTCTGGCTTTGGATTGATTTTCCTGGGTTATCTGTACTTGTGCACATTTTACATAATCACACCTAATTATGCATTTTTCCTCTTAATAGGATCATAGTTCTGATGGCTCCAAAAGCCTTTATAAACTGCCCAGTGCTCAACTGGCTGGTTCCCCTTCTTTGTGAACTGGAGGCTGGGTCCAGCATCCTCCTGTGACACATAGGCTGCACGCAGAGCCCGTCTTGTCTTGCTTGTTCCGTGAATTCCCTTCTGGGGATCATTTCTTGGGGGGGATTCTGGGGCTGCGCCATTTCACATATTCTGCAGCCACACGAGGTTTGAGCCCGTTTACTCCCTTCCCAGCCATTGTATGTCTATACTCCTTGAAGAGTCAATAAGTGAAAACAAACTGTTTCATTTGCGTTTCTTGGGTACCATCCTGTTTTAGTATTTTTCCCAACGTTTGTTTTCCTGTTCTGCTTCCTGTTGAAGACCCGCGTTTTGTGTCATTACAGAAGAGACATACTCTTTGACTATGAGCAGTACGAATATCACGGGACGTCGGTAAGTACAGATAGGCGGGAGTCACGGTCACGTTTGGACTCTAGGGGTCACTGTCCTAAAACAGGAGGAGGAATGAGCACAGGTTTTAGAGCCACGAAGGCCTGGTATGAATCCCAGCCCCACAGCTTCCTCTTTGTGATCTTGGGCAGGGGATGCAGCTTCTCCGAGCCTCTCCTCCTCAGTAAAAGGAAGAGAGCAGCCCTCACTCCAGAGGCAGTTGTTGGGACGGTTCCTTTTACCTAGAGGTACTCAAGGAACAGCAGCTATTATTTCTGTTCATGATCAAAAGTACAGAACATGGGAGTTCCCTGGCGGTCCAGTGGTTAGGACTTGGCGCTCTCACTGCCAGGGGTCTGGGTCTGAACTAACATCCTGCATGCTGCGCAGCCAAAAAAAAAAAAGTGCAGAACAGGTCTGTTAGTCTCTGTGCAAGAAGGTGGAACTCTGGACTTACACAGGCCCGCCAGCACATGTGTTACGGGAAGAGTTTCGTACAGAAAACCCAGTGTGTTGACTCTGGCATCGCTGAGCAGAGCTCAGGGCCTTGAGGACCCCTAGAAAATAAGTTTCCAGTAAAGCATCCTGTGTTTAGCCTTAGAATTTGGCTCTGGGGCCTTGGACCCTGAGCACGGATTTCCAGAGCCCCTGTTCTGGTCAAGGCCCCGTTGCCCTTTGTGGGATCATCTCTCTGCCCTGGCAAGTGGAGGATCCTAAGCCGCAGGAGGGGTGGGTGGTGTGGGCAGGAACGGACGCCCGGCCCCTCAGATGCTGGAAGCTCCCGCGGAAACCAGTCTCCTTGGCGCTGTTGAAGGAAGCCCAGCGTCTCAGGGCAAACGGGATTTAGAGTCTTCTGGTCAGACCCTGATCCTCCCATCTCCTGCCAGAACCCAGCCCGTCTGCTCACAGGAGCTGGATGCTTCGTCCACAGGCAGCCCTGTGGGAAAGACCCTTCTCGCGTGGTCCCAGGGCCCCGGGCAGCACGGGCCTGGCCCTGCCGTGAGCACGGCTGCCCGGCCTTAAGCCTGTCTCTCTTGCAGTCGGCCATGGTGATGTTTGACCTGGCGTGGATGATGTCCAAGGACCTGAGCGACATGCTGTGGTGCGTGAGGCCCTCCTATGAGCAGCTGCATCCTCACAGCCAGGGCGGGTCCCCACTGCCAGGGGAGTGCCGGGTGCGGCCCCTTTCTGCACACGTGCAGGCCCTGGTCGTCTTCCTGACTGGGGCCCCCGGCTGCACACAGACTCCTGGGGGGACTGGGGAGTGTCATGGGGCGCCGAGGGTCTGAGGGAGGGGACTGGGCCTCTCCACCCTTCCCAGCTGACTGCCCAGCCTTGCTGCCCAAATCAGTTTGAGCGTGAGGTTTGAACAAGGCTGCTGTCGCCAAGCATCTTTGCAACCCTGGCAGGGGGGTGTAGTTCCGGTACAGGAGTAGCCGCTGGCCTGCCTCTGAGCCTGCTGCTGGGGCTTCCGGCGGGGGTGCTTGGCCCACTGCGCTCCTGAACGCGGGGGTTGATTTGGGGACTAAAGGCTCAGAGTCTAGCGAGGAGTGTGTGGGTCTGGCCTGCTTCACTCTCAGCATTCTGCTCTGGGTCCTGGTTTTCTCCTCTGCGAGGTGACGATCTGCGCTGAGTCAGAGCCTCAGGACGGCCAGGGCAGGGCCAGGCACTGGCCACATCAAGGCCCAGAGGTGCCCTGTTGCCCTGAGCCGGCGAGGGTGGTGTGCGGCCGGGCGAGCCGGGACACAGGCGGTGTGGGGCCTGCCGCTCTTGTCATAGGGGATCCCTTCTGGGAACTGAGAGCCCCACAGCGGTGACACCACAATGGGAGCCTTGGAACCTCTCCACCCGCAGGGCGGGACTGCTGGTCCAGCGGAGTGTCTGGGTCAGGCCACGCTGGCAGGACATACCTGTGAGTGCCACCCACCCATTCACAGCTCCATTCCTCTCCTTCCAGGTGGGCCATCGTTGGACTAACGGACCAGTGGGTGCAAGACAAGATCACCCAGTAAGGATGCACTCCCCCGGGCTGTCTGAGGTCGGCCGCAGCCGGGTTTGGGCTGGGGGCAGCGTCCCTGCGGTGCCCTTTGAGGAGGGGCTGCCTCGGGCCTGGGTCCTTGTCAGGACTGGACCTCTGGCGCAGTCATGTGTGGCCTTGTGTGGATGCTTCATCCACCTCAGGGGCCCAGCAGGTGGAGCCTGAAGTGAGCGGAGGGGCCCGGTCTCCCGGCCCTCATGTTGTCTGTTGACCCCTGTGCCCGGTGGACACAGGGCTGGGAGGAGGGGCCAGGGCCCCGAGGCCTGCCAGGGCGGGCAGGCATGATCTCAAAGGTTGGGGGAAGGCTGGACAGGCCTGCAAGGAGGGCAGGAGCCGAACCCTTTTTGCCCTTGGTGGGTGGGCTTTGCTGTTCCTCTCTGTCCGACTCCAGGATGTAGACACCTGGGAGGGGCGGGGGGGCCGGTACCCCTCTCATTCCTGCTGCTCTGGTGCCATCAGGTGGGAACTGTAACCCCGTCCAAGGGCCCCGTGCCTGCCTCCTGGCACAGCCTCCACCTGCACTGGTTGCAGAGGCCTCTGTGCCCCGGTAGCTGCCCCTCCCACCCTGCCCACTGGAGGGTCCGGAGTCTCACGACCTGGGCCCAGCCTGCTCCCCTCCTGTGTTGCCGATGGCGTCAGGTGCACAACGCTGGGCACCATGCTGGCCTGGGTGGCCCCTCAAGTGGACCTGGACGGGGTCTGCCTTCTCCCTCTCTCCTCACCAACACTTCCTGTGCTGGGCGTCTTGTCACTATGGGGTCTGTCCACTGACCGTGGCTGGCGGATGGGCCATGGCACCCTCTGTGCCCACCCCAGGGGGCCTCAAATAAATGACGCGGGACAGCTGCTGCCCAGGAGAGAGTGCACGGGGGTGGCGGACGAGGCCAGAGCCCAGTCCTCGTTTGCCTGCAGAGGCAGCAGGGGTCCTGGGCCCTGGACAGGAGGGACAGGAGGGGCAGAGGGAGCCCCAGGCTTCGTGCTGTCTTCCAGGATGAAGTACGTGACCGATGTGGGCATCCTGCAGCGGCACGTGTCCCGGCACAACCACCGGCATGAGGACGAGGAACACGCGCTCTCCGTCGACTGCATGCGCATCTCCTTCGAGTACGAGTATCCTCACGGCTCAGCCCTGCGTCCCCGGGACGAGAGGCTCTGGGCAGAGGGCCCGGTGGGTGCAGCAGGAGTCCTGGACGTGGGCCCTGCCTGGCTCATCCATGGCTTTGCCACGTTCAGGAACATCACGTATATTAAGGTGCATGGGTGCGGGGCCACGGCGGTTCAGGCAGTTGAGAGGGTTCGCAGACTCCTGCCGAGTGGGCGGGGAAGCAGCAAGCAGGTGCAGTTAGAGAGTGACACTTCACGAGGAGGATGTGGCACCTCGAGGGGGTGACCCAGGCCATCAGGCCGCAGGGCTCAGGACAGGCTTGGTGAGGCCATGCCAGAGGAGGCCACCCTCAGGGGAGGGAGGGCTGCCTGGGCAATCCCATGGCCTTGCAAAAGCCCTGAGGTGAGCTCCAGGGCGGGGCTGGAGCGATGGATGGGTACAGGTCGAGGAGCTGGTTCTTCGTGCTTGAATGTCCCGGGGCTGCCGAATGTGGGGGATAGGCTGTGGCAGCCGTGGCAGGGGTCTCGCTGCTTTGGTGGCAGGTAGAGCGATGGCAGGGGTGGGGCCGGCCTGTGCCTGCCCCAGGACGGCTGGGGACCAGTGAACATGGCTTGGGCGGGTCAGGTGGGGGTGCCCACGACAAGTCTAGGAAGAGGTGCCGGGTGTGGGGCAGCCAAGCTCCAGGAGGGGGCGACCACCAGGAGCCGGGTCCTGACATGTGACATCCAGGGACCGGGGTGCGCCGGGGGTGCGGGCAGGGAGGACAGTGGCCCCAGGGCCCAACCATCAGGAGGGGCATCACAGAGGACAGAGGCCGCCGTGTGCCCAGAGACCCTCAACGTGGGTGAGGACCATCCTCACAGCCACACTTGTGGCCCCAGGAGTGAGGAAGAGCCTGTCAAGGAGTGGGGCGAGGATAAGGCTTTGTCGAGTAGATCCCAGCACAGGCCCAGCCAGGTGGAGCCCGCGGGGAGTGGGTGGGAGGCCAGCCTGAACTGGCGACGCCCAATGGGGCCTCCCAAGTCCTGTGTGGCCACAGGGGCCCCCAGAAAACGCTGTGCGTCCACATCTCCCAAGCTCTCTCTGGGTCACGTTAAGCTAAGGTCCAAGAGCTCCAGGTGCCCGGGGGGTTGACTGGTTATGCAGATGGTGGTCCCAGGGCGGGGGCCCGGGTCACTATGCAGCCACAGCTCCTTGACCGCAGGCACAGCCTCCGCCTGGCTCTCTATCAGCACTGGTCCCTCCACGACAGCCTGTGTAACACGTGCTACACTGCGGCCAGATTCAAGCTCTGGTCCCTTCACGGGCAGAAGCGGCTGCAGGAGTTCCTCGCGGATGTGGGGTGAGTGAGCGCCGAGGCCCGCCCCCAACGGCCCCCCTCCCCTGGGGGAAAGCTTCCATTCCTGCTCTATCCCACATTCCTCACTCGATCCCAGAATCTTATGCTTAATCTTATGCTGGTCTGAAGGCCAGGCCAGGGCATCAGCCATGGCATCACGCCTCCTGTGACCAGTGCTCCTCCTTCCCAGTCTCCCCCTGAAACAGGTGAAGCAGAAGTTTCAGTCCATGGACGTCTCCTTGAAGGAGAATTTGCGGGAGATGATTGAAGAGTCTGCGAATAAATTTGGGTAAACACATGTTTCTCTGGATTAAGCTTTGTCAAGGTTTCAGCTTTAATCACATTCTAAAAATAATGCAGAAAACAAGAATGCGTAGATGATTGTGACCTGACTAGCCTTCCCTGAAGTTTTGAGTTCTCTTTGGGTTAAAATTAGGACTTAAGGTGCCTGAAAAGTTTAGAATCCTTACATCCTGGGGCCGAGGTGCAGACCTTTGAGGTCAACCTGGACTATCCGTCACTGGACCCTGGAAGGGCCCACTGGGGCCAGGTTCAGGCGAGCTCTGCCCAACCGGGTCTTCTGGCGCTGCTGGAGGGACACGGGCCTGGCTGCTCCCGGCGCCCTGGGGCGCAGGCAGGAGAGGACCACACCCGCATCCCCGTACCCGCCCCCCTCCACCCCACACACACGCAGCTAGCTCCTGGCTTGCCCTGACGGGCTGACAGCTTTGTACCTGGTGCTCAGCACCCCGGTTGAAGGCTGGTGTGTCGGCCTCCTGACTCCGTCCATTCTCTGACTGGAATGGCTAGCTGCAAGCATCAGTGGGGGCTGGGGAGGGAGCATTAGTGCTGGCCTGGCCTGCGTGAGAGCTCACCCCAACTCGAGGACACTCCGGCCACGCGCAGAACGACAGCCGTGTCGCTTCCTCCCGTTGCAGCATGAAGGACATGCGCGTCCAGACTTTCAGCATCCATTTTGGCTTCAAGCATAAGTTCCTGGCCAGTGATGTGGTCTTCGCCACCATGTCGCTAATGGAGAGCCCCGAGAAAGACGGCTCTGGGACGGATAACTTCATCCAGGCTCTGGACAGTCTCTCCAGGTAGTGGGCCTGGCTGTGGGCCCCCATCCCCGCCGGCCACTCGGCCCTCAGCCCCACACTGCCAGGGAGGCAGGTCACAGGGCCCCCGGGCACGGGGGTGACTGCGTCTTTGCAGGAATCCGGATCACAGTCCACCTGAGCTGGGGGCGCACGAGACACGTGCCCATCTTCAGTGTGTGTCATGTTCTCTGGAATCCTTTTCTTCTTTCTTTTTGATTTAAAAATTTTTCTTCTTTCTCACCTCCCATACCCCTTCAGGCGTTATTGTTTATTCATTCCGGTGTTTCTTCTAGTTTAGTTTTCATTTCTCAATTATTTTTCTTTTACTTCTAATTTTTTCTTATCTCACTTCCTGAGATGTACTATTTTTTAAGGTCTTTCAGCTTGTTTTGAAATAGAATATTACAGTTCTGGTCTTTTGGGGGCGTGTCTTTCTAGTTAACCTTCATTGTCGAGAGGGAGACTATCCTCCTGGTTCTTTTTCCTGACAATAACTGAGAGGATTTGATCGTTGCTCATTTTTTTGTGAGTTTAGTCTTCCTGACTTTTTCAGGGGAGGTATGGTTCACACAGCTTTTCCATCTTCAGAGTGTTAGAAATGGAGAGGCCTGCTTTCTGGGGTTTCCTGGTCCATTCCCAAGCACACTTTTTTAAACAGCTTTGCTGAGCTATAATTCACATATTGTATGGCTCACCCATTGCAAGTGTACAATTTAATGGCTTTTAGTATATTCACAAGGTTGTGCAAACATCACCACTATCTTATTTTATGACATTTTTATTGCTCCAAAAAGGAACTCTGCTCCCCTCAGCCATCGCCTCCCAAATCTCCCATCTCCCCCAGCTCCTGGCAACCAATAACCTACTTTCTGTATCTATAGATTTGCTATTCTGGACATTTCATATCCATGGACTCAGACATTAAGTGATCCTTTATGGCTTGGCCTCTTCTGCTTAGAATAATGTCCTCAAGTTTTATCCGTGTTGTAGCATGTGTCAGAATTTCCTTTCTTTTTATTGCAAATAATATTCTGTCATAGGGATAGACCACATTTTATTTATCCATCATCAGTTGATGGACATTTGGGTAGTTCCACCTTTTAACGATGATGAAAAATGATGTTGTGAACACACATTTGTGAGTTTTTGTGTGGACATGGTTTCCTCTCTCTTGGGTATATACCTGCGAGTGGAACTGCCGGCTCATGTGGTGATTCTGTGTGTCACCTTTTGTATAACTGCTGGACTGTTTTCCAAAACACGACTTCACCATTGTACATCCCCACCTGCAGTGTATGAGAGTTTGAATTTCTCCATATCCTCACCAACACTTGTCACTGTCTGACTTTTTGATCGCAGCCATCCTAGGGGTATGACGTGGTCTCACTGTGGCCTTGATTTGCATTTCCCTAATGGTTAATGATGTTGAGCAGTTTTTCATGTGCTTATTGGTCATTTGCGTATCCTGTTTGGAGAAATGTATGTCCTTTGTCTCTTTTTAAATTGGGTTGTCTTTTAATGATTGAGTTGTAGGAACTGTTTTGTATATTCTAAATATGTCTCTCAACAGACACATGATTTGCTAATATTTTCTCCCATCCTGTGGGTTGTCTTTTTACTTTCTTGATGTTGTTCTTTGAAGCACAAACATTTATAATTTTGATGATGGTTGGGATATCTATTTTTTCTTTTGTTTCTTTTGGTGTTGGTGTCATAGCTAAGAAACCATTGTCTAATCCAAGGTCACAAAGATTTACACCTCTGTTTTCTGTAAGAGTTTTATAGTTTTAGCCTTTATATTAGGTGTATGATTCACTTGCGGTTAATTTTTGTATCTGATGTGAGGAAGGGATCAGCTTAATTATTTTGCATATGGGCATCTGACTGTTCTAGCACCATTTGTTGAAAAGACTTCTTCTACCATTGAATTAATTTGGCACCCATGTTGAAAATCAGTTGACCATACATGTGGGAATTTATTTCTGGATTCTCACTTCTCTCCCACTCATCCATGTGTCTAACCTTATGCCAGTACCACACTGCTTTGATTACTGTAGTTTTGTAGCAGGTTTCGGCTATGCTGTGTTCCTTGAATTTCCATGTGAATTTTAGGATTAGTTTATTAATTTCTGCAAAGAAGTCAGATTGAATTGAATCTATAGGTCAATTTGGGGAGTGTTGCCATCTTAACAATATTAAGTCTTCTAATCCATGAACATGGATGTTTTTCCATAGACTTAGATCCTCTTTAATTTCTTTCAACAGTGTTTTATAGTTCAGAGAATAAACTGTATACTTTTTATTAGATTTATTTCTAAATATTTTATTCTTTTTGATGCTATTGTAAATCAACTTACTAATTTCATTTTTGGTTTGCTCATTGCTACTGTATAGAACTACAATCAATTTTTGTATACTGATCTTGTCCTGCAGCCTTGCAGAACTTGTTTATTAGTTCTGACAGTTTTTTAGTGGATTCTTCAGGATTTTCTACATACAGGATCACGTCACCTGCAGATAAAGATGGTTTTACTTCTTCTTTCCCAATCTAACTGCCTTTTATTTCATTTTCTTACCAATTGCCTGGCTAGAACCTCTATGACAATCCCAGCGTGTTTGATCAGTGCCTCTGCCTTCCTTTTCTGAATTGTCCTTCTCTTGCCCAGTTTCAGTTCCACTCGTAGCCGTCTCTCATCAGCAAGGGGCCCAGAGTGGAAAGGAGCTCTGGCTGGTACGGGGAGCTAGCCTGCTTCAGCCCCCTGGTGTTTGCCATGGCCCTCACACTCACCTGCTCTTGTGTGGCGCAAAACTCTTAAGTTTTGGCCACTGTCCCCAGTTGCCTGGAGTTTCACCTTTCTTAGGTCTCTGCTTCTCTGCTCCCTCCCACACGTCTGGTGGCCAGTTGGGGGTTTCTTCCCACCTGCCTATATTTTGGGGTCTGTGGTGTTCCTCATTCCTTTGTGTTGTAAATGTGGGTCCTAGGTCTTTGGTTTTGTAATGTAGTTGCTCTGTTTTTATCTAGAAATATGGGGAAATCAAAAAACTATACTGCCGACTGTTTCCGCCTCCTCTCAGAATTGATGGGCCAGTCTTAGCCATTGTCTGCTGACTTCCTGCTGTGACAAAAGAGCATTCATCCCATTTCTGTGCGCCTTCCCCTCCTGTTGGTACAGTTGTGCCACTATTTTTAGCTCCTTTGTAACCTTAACATACTTCGGTCTTGTTCTTTCACCAGCATCTCTTGTCTCCCTAGTTGGTAAGAAAAGGGTGTTGGCATCCTTCGTTTTCTCCTCTCCCATACCTCCCAGGATGTGAAAATACTTTCACATGTTCAAGGTTAACAGTAGTGGGGTAGAGGACAGAATGTGAGTCGTCTCATCTTTGGCTGTAGGTTGATTCTCAAAGATGAAGATCAATAAATAGTGTTACTTGGTTGCTCTAATAAAATATTCCAGAGTCACTAATGTGCGGTGATCCCGTTCCTTTCTGGCTCAGCTCTTTGTTTTCCCTGGAGCTCTTCATTGCCTCCTTTATCATATCCGGTTTTCCCAGCTCTCATTCCCTGAGCCCCTTCTGTCCAGGAGAGCCTGGGGCTCTGTTCTCGGCTCCAGCTCCCTAGGCCTGCCACCCGCCCAGACTGTGTCGCTGGGGTGGACCCAGCACATCTTGGGATCCTCATCTGTTTTTTTCACTCCCCCGTTTTGCTAGAACATAATTCTTAAGCAACTTTTAAAGAAAGGGCACATGTGAGGTAAACATTCTGAGCTCTTGCACATCTGACAGTATCTTCTGCCCTCATCTGATTGCTGGTTTAGCTCGTGCAGAATTCAGGGTTGCTCCCTGTCTCCCAGCAGCCAGTGGTGTTGATGAGAAGTCTGAGCCATTTTGGTTCTTGTTTCTCTGTAAATGCACCCTCACCCCCACCAGAAGCTTTCGGGATCTTTTTTGATTCTCAGTGTTCCAGAATGTCTAGTGGTGTGTGGGGTGGATCTTGTTTCATGCATTAGACTGAGGTTTTGGGTGAGCCCTTTTAGTCTGAGGAAATGCTTTCGTACTCTGCCTTTACTATTCCCCCCACACATATGTCTGTTTCTTAATCTTTCTAGACTTCCTGGAATGATTCTCTGTCTCCGATTTTTGCCTTATATTTTCCATGTGTTTGTCTTATCTGTGGTAAGGAAGGTTTTCTTGACTTTGAGTGAATCTTTTATTTGTTGCAACCATTTTACTTTCCACAAATTCTGGTTTCTGATTGTTCATTTTTCATAGCATCTTGTTCTTGGTTTACGAATGTATTGCCCAAATCTCTCTTAAGATACTAATTAGACTTCATTTTAAGCTTTCTTTTGGTCTCCAAATTATGTTTCCACTAGAGCTGTTTTTTCAGGCCACAGGCATTTCTCAAATGTCTGGTGGTCCTCCACATTCAAGGGGTTGGGGGGATGGGGAAGGCTGTGGAAGCCTGGCAAGCCTGCTGGCCAGAAGACATCACTTCATCTTGATGGGTGGGAAGCCCATGTGACACTTTGGGACCCTTACCTGCTGGGTGCAGAGGCTTTGCTTGAAGACCTGACCTCTCCACAGAGGGCTCATTTTAATGTGTTCAGAACGGAACCCTCCTTTGTGTGGGGGAAGGGTAAAAATCCATCTGTCAGGTGGCGGGATCCCTAGTGCCCCCCAAGCCTCTCTGGTCAGAGCCCTGCAGCACCTTCCAGGAGGCACCTCTGCTGGCTTCCAGTCTCTGGTCTTCTGATGCCAGCAGGAACCCACCCCCCCACACCTCTCCTGTCCATCGCTGTGGGCTTAGACACTTTTTATTCCTTCCTCTCACCGGAAAGGGAGCTGGGGAGGGAGGGAAGTGAACTGTTGGCTCCACAGCCCCTCTGACCCAGAAACCAGGTGTCCGGTCTGCAGCCAGTGCTAGAGCCATGCGCCTGCCATGTTTCAGGGGGAACCTGGACAAGCTGTACCGCGGCCTGGAGCTCGCCAAGCAGCAGCTGCGCGCCACACAGCAGACCATCGCCAGCTGCCTCTGCACCAACCTCATCATTTCCCAGGGGCCCTTCCTCTACTGCTCCCTCATGGAGGTCAGCTCCCCACAGACACGTCCCCAGCCCCGCCTGCTGGCTGCCCCCTGACCACCTACCCCCACTCCCTGCAGGGCACCCCAGACGTTGTGCTGTTCTCCAGGCCAGCCGCCCTGAGCCTGCTCAGCAAGCACCTGCTCAAGTCCTTCGTGTGCTCGGTGAGGGTGGGAACACAGCAGCCGGGGGCGGGGGGGGGCGGGGGGGAGTGGCTGGTGCCAGACACTGGCCTTGGGGTGCGGGGGCTGCTCACCTGCCAGGGACTGGCAGGTGCCTCCCTTTTCCTGAGCTGTGTTCCTCCGCCGAGCCCTCGTGCCATCACTCACCACCCAGGTCACTTGGACAAGTGGCGGTGGGGGGGCCTCACAGAGCACGCAGGGCTGGGGCTCATGTTCAGCGGAGGCGGGTTGGGGCGGGGGCGGGGGCTGGGGAGGGCCTCCTGGAGGAGGTGACAACTGTGTTAGGACCTAAAGGAGGTGAGGGAGGGAACAGCCAGGGGCACAGGAGGCTGGGGGCAAGCTGTGTGGGGACTTGAGTGTCTCTGGGGAGAGGGAGTCCCTGGAGGCTTTTGGGGAGCAAGGCACTGGGGCTCCTGGGCACTGTGACCGAGGTGCACTTCCCTCTGCAGACGAAGAACCGGCGCTGCAAGCTACTGCCCTTGGTGATGGCCGCTCCCCTGAGCGCGGAGCAGGGCACCATAACCATGGTGGGCATCCCCCCGGAGACCGACAGCTCGGACAGAAAGAAGTGAGTCCTGGGGCCCGGGGCTATGGGGGGTCGGCCTCAATGCCAGGCCAGGGATGGCCTTTTCCACCATGAAGCAGGGTGGTGGGGCTTACACATGTGGGCTGCAGGGTGGGGCAGCATCAAGCATGCACTGAGCGGGGTCGGGGTGCAGGGAGGTGCAGCAGGCAGGCGAGCCTGAGGGTGGCAGGGCAGTTGGGGCCTCATGCTGAAAGCCCAGGACAGACACCAGTGCACAGGGTTCACCAGTGAGGGCACGTCTCTGGGCTCCAGGTAACCCGGGTTCCTGTGAGTGACCTGAGGCCTCTTGGGAGCTCCCACCCCAGCATGGGGTGGGGGGTGCAGGTGTGGTGTAGACGTCCAGCTTCCAGGCAAGGGCATCCAGCTCCCTGAGGAGGACCGGCCGGGGTCAGACGCACCCAGGATGGGCAGCGAGGTGCGTGGCCCTGCGGCTGCGGCAGGACCCTCAGCCCTCCCTGGGCCTGAACCCTCCTCTGAGGAGCAAACAGTTTGCACTGAAAATCTGGATTGGGTCTGGGTCTTACCCTGAGTCTGGATCGGTCCCAGCTCTGCCACTGTGAGCTTTGACCTCCTTCTGCATCTGCAAAGGCCATTGAGCCATGAGTGGGGAGACATGGCCTCTGAGACGAGTGCTTCCCTGCCGCCGGGCTGCCTTCCAAAGCTCCCTCGAGGGTCTCAGATCCAAAGTCACATGGGTGGGAGCCGGCCAGCGTTCCCAAGGCAGCACCGCGGCCACCTGTGTCCTCACTCGGGCCGCCGGTCTGTACATGGCTGGGCCGGTTGGCGGTGAGCTCGGTGGATGCGCACAGTCTCCTGTGAGGGTGGCTGTGGAGGCTGGGAGCACTCGCCCCCCTCTGCCCACCTTCCGCCCTCTGCTCTCCACAACAGGCACTGGAGCCCCTTCCCCACGCTCCCGCTGTCTCCACCAAACCTCCCTCGATGCAGCTCCATCCAGGCTGCTCCCCGAGGGGCTCCGGCTCCCCCACCGCCCTGCGGGCCCCTCCCCATCCCTGGTCCCACCTGCTGTGTGTGTCTAGGACCCCATCCCCACACGGCTCCACGGAGCCTCTGCCTCTCACCTGCCCCAGCCGCCAGCACGGTGCCTGGGGGGTCGCCAGGGGACACGCCCACCTGAGGGCTGAGAAGGGCTGACGGGGGAGCAGTGGTGAGAGGCAGTGGCCGTCCAGAGAGTGGGCTGAGGCCTTGGGGCTGTGGCCATTGAGGAGTCTGGTGTGTCCCTGGCGGGGAGGGTCCACTGCAGGGACAGCCCCCAATGCGCCTCTGTGTGTCCCCAGCTTTTTTGGCCGGGCGTTTGAGAAGGCGGCGGAGGGCACCAACTCCCGGACACTGCACAACCATTTCGATCTCTCAGGTAAGAGTCCGCCGCACTGGGGCCCTTTCAAGGTCAGTGCTGGCCTTGGAACCAGGAAAGTGCCGGGGGTGCCCTGCCAGCAGTCCTCTGGCCTCGGGCCCTGCACCCCATCTGGGCCCTGACAGGCATACCTGGCTCTGGCCTTACGATCCAGCCCCTGAGATGACTTCACCAAGGAGCTTGGGGGTCTGGCCACCACTATGCCCTGACGCTGCCGCATGGTGGCTTTGGGGGGCCACACCTGTAGGCCACCAGCACCCCCGCAGCTTCCCCGGATGCCAGTGTGGAACATGGCATGTTTGGCCATATTTGCTTTCTGTTCTTCAGATGTGCGGCACTTTACCCCTGTGTTAGTGAGCCCGGGCTGCTGTAATAAAGCACCACAGAGTGGGGGGTTGAAATAATAGAAATGCATTTCTCACTGTTCTGGGGGCTGGAAGGTCAGGTATCAGCAGGGCTGGTTCCTCCCAAGGCCTCTCCCCTGGGCATGTAGATGCCGTCGTCTCCCTGTGTCTCCACGTGGTCGTCCCTCTGTATGTCTGTGTCCTGATCTCTTCCTATAAGGGCACCAGTCAGACCGGATCAGGTCGCACCCTAGTGACCTCATGTGACCTGATCACCTCTGTAAAAGGCTCCTGCCAGGTACAGTCACGTCCTGAGGTGCCGTGGTTAGGCTGTCACCATAGCAAGGTGGGCACCTTCAGCCCATAGCACCCACCTCTCAGAAAGGACCTCTCACATCACCACTGATGCCTTAACGAGGACCAGTCTCTGAGTCCGAGACCCGCCTTCACCCCATTGCCTCTGGAGTCTAGAGCTGGCGTCTTCCTGCCGGGCCCACTCAGGCTGTGGCTCCGTGGTGGGGGGTCCCCTCCAGCAGCAGCCCCCCACTTCCTGTTTCGTGCCTGAGACTGCAGACAGGCGGTGCTGGCCAGCCTGCAGGACGCCCTGGCTTCCCACACAGGGAGGACTGGAGGGCCGGGAGCTGCTGGGCTTCCCCCAGGGGTGGGCGGCTTGCAGGGGGTGTGGAGGAAGTCGAGGCCTGAGGTACCCGCAGCTTGCAGGGCCAGGCTGGCTGGTTTTGTCCTGTCTGATGAGGCCCCGTGCTGGTCTGAGGCTGACGGCCCCCAGAGATGGGTCAATTTGCACCATGTCCCCTTCTACGGAAGGGACACCAAAGCTGAGAGACTGGCCAGAACAGGATGGAAGGCCACCTCCTGCCTGACCGCTTGGGTGGGAGGGAGGCCCCTCTGCCAGGGCTGTGGTGTTCAGAGTGTCACCGCTGGTCCCCTGGCTGCCCCGAGGGTCCTGCCCACAGACCACAGCCGCAGCTGCACTGACAGGGCAGCTAGGGATTCTGGTTAAATAGGTCTCATGGTCCAGAGCACCCCAGGCCACCAGGGAGCCAAGGGCGCCTTGGAATGTGGTAGGGGGTTGTCGCCACTGGGGCGCCGGGCAGCGGGAGTCAACTTGGTACTTGGTGGCCTCCCCCAGCTCTGTCCCTGCTCCTCCCGTCCCAGTGATGTTTTCCTTTCATTACTTCAGTGATTGAGCTGAAAGCCGAGGACCGCAGCAAGTTCCTGGACGCGCTCGTGTCCCTCCTGTCCTAGGGTGAGTCGTGGGGGAGGGGGTGCTGGCGGGTTCCCGTGGCCCTGCCACAAAGCCCGGCTTCTACCTGGGTTTGAGGCCGGATATGGGGTCCAGCGCCTGTTCCCAGGGACGCCTGTCCCCAGGCTGGTGGCAGGACCACAATGGGGCACTTTGAGGGATCTAATTTCATTAAGCTCCTGGGATCCCTTCAGAAGGAGCTGCATTTATCCTCCTCTGATCACAAGGCGCCGGGTGTGGCCGGGAACGGGGGCTGCCCTCGCCCCAGCATCAGGCCCTGGGCTGGAGCCCACGGGGTGTCTGTCTATCTGGGCTCTCATGCGCTGGACTTCTGAGAAGGCCAAGCTGGTAGCAGCCGCTCGGTGGGGAATTACAAACCGTGGGCCCTGTGTGAGCCTGGACGCGTGCGGCTGTCACTGTGACAGTGCAGCGCAACTCTCCCGCCAGCGCTGTCCCCTGTGCCTCACACACCACCTCTTTCTCAAGGGCCCTCGGGAAATGGGCCGGGGACCTGCTCTGTCTAGTGACCCCTTCTCAGCCCAGGCCCCCCACAGCGGACGCCCTGCCCGGCATCTCCCTGAGCCCCGGCTGGAGTTGCGGCTGTGGCACATGGGCCCTGTCCAGGCTCCGGTATGGGGGGTCCCTCCTGCCGGCCCAGGGTCCTTCCCCCGCCCCCCGTCCCTGGTGAGCTGGGAGTGTGGGAGCCCTGGTGCGCTCTGTTGAGAATGGCCTAGGGGCCTCAGGGACCTCCCCCAGCCCCTCTCTCGGGGGGCACAGGGCTCTGGGGGCAGATTGGGTCTTATGTGACGTCTGTGGGGAGCCTCACCGGGCTGCCCCTGTGTCCTCATCTGAACTGGGGCTGACACCCCTTGAGCCTCAAGGGCTTGGCCTCAGCAAGGGCCTTTGTGTGGGGGGAGGGTTAAATCAAAGGTTACAAATGGGGGTCTCGGGCAGTGGAGCTGGCATCTGAGGCAGACCCCTCCCTGCAGCCTGCTTGGTGATGATCCCAGTGCCATGTGTGAGCTGCCACCAAGACGGCACCAGGTGGGCCAGCCTGGGAGGGTGAGGGGCAGCGTGCTGGGGGCAGTGCCAAGGCTGGACAAGCCGCCAGGCAGGGTCTGTAAGGGGAGGAGGTGCCAGGAGCCGTGTGGCCTAAGGTACTCAAGCAAACAGGACGGCGGGTGCTACCCCCCACCCCTGTCAGTGGTGGGGCTGCTCAGAAGCAGCCGCTCAGCACGGCAGTGGGAAGGCCTGGGCAGTTTGTTTGATTTGGGGAACCATCAGAATTGTTTGAAATTTATTTTTTCTTTTCTCTTTTCCAGAGTGATTTCCTCAGAAGTGACCTCCTTCTCCTTATTTATGTTAACTGGCTTTTATTTAGATTGTAAGTTATGGACATAGTTTTAGATGCAGGGACAGTGTTTTTAATGGAATAAAATGATTATTTTAGGTTTGGTGCCCCAATCTTGGCTCTGGTCACAGGGCCAGTGCTTGGTTGTTCTCTGAGCCTTGTGTGTCCAGAGGGACCTTGATCCTGTGCCCTGGGCACCCCGATGCCCAGCAGGAAATTAGCATGGGGGGCAGCTTCCAGGCTCCCTGGACAGCAGTGGGCAGAGGCCAGGCCCCTCAGCACCTCCACTGACCACTTTGATGCCAGCCAGGACTTGGCTCGGTTCGCCCTCCCACCACTTCCTCCTGTCCACTGGCCTTGGCAGCATCTCAAGTCCACCCTCTTCACCGTGCACCCCTCCCAGGCCCACCCTCCACGGCCATCATCTTACCCCCAGCACCTGCCTGTCCAGGTGCCCCCCACCTTCTGGGCACACGGCAGGCACCACCAGGCGAGTCAGGCAGGGATAGCAAGGGCGGGGCCCCAATTCAGGAAGGGAGGGGCTTGCTGAGGGGCCTCGGGGTCAGCTTCGCCCACGTCCTATCACAGAAGGTCCAAGCTGGACAGGCCTCAGCAACCTCCAAAGTCTTCGGAGCAGCAAGAGTTCTCTGTCAGGGAAGCCGTGGGATCAGCTGGCCCCACCCTCCCAGTTGTCCCCAGGACACCTGCCAGGGTTGAGGGGATCTGGAGGCAAGGAGGATGCCATTTCTGTCCTTTGGCAAGGAGAGAGCCATTCACACAAGTGGCTGAGGCCATCTGTGACCACTGCACAGAGCTCGGGTGCCAGGGGAGCAGGCAGGCTGGAGGGCCATGGCCACCTGGGTGTGGCACCTGGGGCCACGGGCAAGAGGCGGCAGAGTGGTTTGGGCAGCACTTATGTTGGTGGGAAAAGCCCAGAAATCGTGTTCAGGAACTGAGGACACGGGTTAGGGGGGCCAGGTCTCAGGGTGGGCCTTGGGGAGGGGTAGTGGGCAGTGGGGCCAGCTGCATTGGAGCTGCATTGCTCCTCCCACCTGACCTCTGGCAGTGGAGTTTTCCCCTGCCTTTCCCATCATGGGTCGGGGACAGCAGCCTGCCCCGCCAGGGCCCTCAAGCTGCCCACCCTGGCCATCTGCAGAAGCTGAGGGCTGGGCAGCTACCATTCAGAATCCCGGCTGACTCCTGGGGTCCTGGAGTCAAGAGAGCTCTGGGCTGTGGAGGAGGCAGCCTTAGGCCTGCGCCTGGGCCAGACACCCTGTACCCGACACTGCCTGGACCCTGTGGCCAGAGCAGAAGTGGAAGGACCTCTTCCTACTCCACCAAGAGCCGAGGCTCCAGGATCACACACTTGCTCGCTTGGGAGCCGTTCTAGGTCAGGCTCAGGCAGGGCTGCCGTAAAGGCTAAGGACATCTGTGCCATGGGGCCCATCCCTCTATAGTCATCCCACTGTTGGGAGCTAAGGCCCCCAGATAGCTGAGCCTCCCTGGAAGTTCTGGGATGCTGGGCCATGTTCACAGTAGCTGCCCTGAGCCCATGTCCTTGGGTTCTGCCCCTCCCCACAATGAGGAACCTGGCCAGGCCTGGGAGACTCCTTGCCATTGGACCCGGCCCAGGCATTTCTGGACATGGCCCTCAGGGTGGAGTTTGGGGGCATTTGCCAAGCCCTCCCCACTGGCTGGGCTTGGAACTCCTCCCAGCAACCCCTGATCCTGTCCACTTTTCTCTTCTGCCCTGGAAGCAGTGAGTTCTTGGTGGCTGTGACAGCTCTGGTCTGCTTTGCCCTCCAGGAATCCCACCCAAAGGAGGAAGGTCACACGGTGCTCCCAGCAGGGGCTGACACAGAGGTGCTGATGGTTGGCCCAAGTCTGGCCTGGCCGCCAGACCACCAAGATGGGCACAGGCCCTGTGCAGAGAGCTAGGATGGAGGGGCTGAAGCTGAATCTGGGCAGCCGGCTGCAGGTGCCTCCTCCCCATGGCAACGCGCTTCTCAACCTGCAGCCAGCTCTGCTGGAGCCCAGCACACATCCTGGATTTGCCCCTGTTCCCACTGCACTATTGGCGGAAAGGACGGAGTCAGTGTTGTATAGATGTCTAGCCATGTGAGGCAACCCAGAGATGGCCGAACCCTGGGAGGGCAGGTGGAAAACGCCCGTCTGGTGGTGCCTGGGGACCAGCTTCTTCTAGGCAAAGCCAGCAGCCTGGCAGCCCACCCTTAGCCCTACCTGCATCCCAAGACCCACACACACTGGCTGGGGTCAACCTACATCTTCTGCTGGGGTCTGCATCACAGCCTCTGCTCTCCACCCCCACCCCCAGGCCCTATGACTCAGCAGTGGCCCTTCTGACTATAGATCTCACCTTCCTGGGTTGCAGTGAGCTGTGGCTGTTTCCCACCCAACGGGAAGGTGACCAGATGGCAGGAGAGACCTGAGAAATGGCCATGGGATCTTCGGGATCCCAGGGGCCAGCCCTGGAAGGTCCCCACAGGAGCTTTTTGGGGAGAATTTGGTGGGTAGGTGGATGAATGGGGGCTGCAGAGCACAGGCGGTGACTGGACAAAGAACAGGACACAGGTGGGAGGGTATCCAAACCATTTACTAAGCAGACTTACCCCACCCCCCCAAGCTGCGAAGGAGGGCAGGGCCCCAGCCCCACACCCAGGATCCGGTGCCCGTAAGCCTTGCCTGGAGAGCTGCAGGGGTGAGACAGGGAGGTCCAGACCAAGTCTCTTGCCCCCACCCGGAGGCCAGCCTGCTGATGGAGTAAAGGCCAGCTATAAACGTCCCTCCGGCAGCCGAGGCTGGGGCCCGTGGTCTCTCGGTCTGCCCCTCTGGAATCAGCAGGAGCCACTAGGGAGTGGGTGGCATCCAAGACCCTGACGGTCAGAGAGGGAGCGGCATCTCCAGTCCAGTGCCCACACAGCTGAAAGAACGCGCGCCGTACCCACGTCGGAGCCAGCACTGGACACAAAAAGAAACAGAGCGAGTCTTCCCAAGTGCGCGTCGCCTTGCGGGGCAGGGCGCAGCCCAGAGCCGGCTAGGCGGCCGGAGAGGACGGGCTGCGGACAGAGTCCGGCCCGTGCGCAGGACCCGGAGTTCCGCAGAGCCTGTGCGCCGCGGAGGCCGCCGTCCATGCGGGGCTTCCCTGGCCGGTCCTCCCTCTCGCGGCCCTGCCGCGCAAGCGCACTCAAACATAGTTCTTCTTGTCGTAGTCGCCGCTGGCCGTAGGCCGCCGCGGCGCCGAGTACTTGACCGGGAAGCCGAAGTCGGGGCGGCCGGCGCAGACCCAGGCGCCGCAGCACACGAGGCCGCCGCCGCACATGAGCAGCGCCGAGGCGGCCCAGCCGATGTAAAGCGCGGCGCCCAGCTCGTACTTCTGCGACATGGGCACGGTCGGGTCGTAGAACTCCCGGACCACGATGTTGGCGAACCAGCAGAGCGGCACGAGCGCCAGCAGCCCGCAGAGCGCGTAGAGCGCGCCGCCCGTGAGGGCCACGCGCGCCTTACCCGGGCCGGGGGCCACGCAGGTGGTGCACTGCGCGCCCGCCAGGGTCACGAAGAGCGCGACAAGCGCCAGGAGCACGGCGCCCACGGTGAGCGCCCGCGCCGCCTGCACCTCTGTGCTCAGCGCCAGCACAGAGTCGTACACCTTGCACTGCATGTGCCCTGTGCTCTGCACCACGCACGACATCCACAGCCCCTTCCAGGTGGTCTGCGCCGTCACGATGTTGTGGTCCAGGAAAGCGGTCACCTGCCACATCGGCAGCCCGCACGCCAGGATCAGGCCCACCCAGCCCACCAGGCACAACACCAGGCCGAGAATCTCCAGCGCCGCCGACCCCATGGCTGGAGACAAGACGGGCGCCCGACGGCCCGAGGCCTCCGGGCGCGCACAGCTCACTCCCTCCGATCCCCTGCCCGTCGGCACCACAACACAGCCTCTGGTCTGCGGGCGCCTCTAGGGGGGCTTCCCATTTGAAGGTTCGGGGGGCGGACTATGACCCGCGGGCCCGGCCCCCCGCCCTGAGCAGCCAATCCACGCCCAGGCCATCCGCCTGCAGCCAATCGCAGACGCCCCCGGCAGCAGGAGTTAGGTAAACAACTGCGCGTGGGGGTAGCGGGTGGCGGGGGGCGGGCGGCTGGGGGGAACCGCGGGGCGCCCGGTGGCGGCCCCGGACCCTCATCCGCTGTTGTCCTGGTCGCTGCAGAGCCCATTCCAAGCTGACCTGGGGCGGCTGCGCGAACGCTCCACGAACCACCTCCCTGTGCGCCCCCACCTCGCCGTTTCAGGAGCTGCATGACCCTGGGTCTGCACCGATTTCCCCGACACAACCTCGAACGAGCCAGTTGGTCCCTACCTCCCGGGCCAGCTCCACTCTTCCCTGGCCCGGTCAGCGGGAGCCCCCACCATCGCCACTGCGCCGAGGCCCCCAGGTTAGCCAAACACAGCTCGGCCTGTTCCTCCAGGAAGCTCGCCCTGGAGTCCAAGCCCAACCCAGGCCCCTTCTCTGCACCCCGACCACTGTGGCCCTTCGAGTGCTGACACTGTCTCCCTCACAGGCCGAGAAGCCAGGAAGGCCTGTGCGGGTCAGGCCGGGGTTCCTGCTTCGTCCAAGGCCCTGCCCAGCGCCACCACATCCCTGGGGCTTGCGGCTCCAGCACAAAGCAGAAAGAACGGGGCCTTCCCACGGCCTCCGGAGACCCCCACTCTGCCCCTGCTGCCGGGGCTTCCCATACCTCCCAACCTTTGCACCGACTGTTCCTCTTCCGGAGATGCTGCCCATCCCCCATCCTTTGAGGCCCAGCTGAGGCGACACCGCGTCAGTAAGTCCCCAGTGACCCAGCATACAGGCAATCCTCCCAGGAGCAGCCCGTGGCCCCAGGCTCTGCCACCTACTCCCTGCTCCAGGCCTCAGACAAGAGACACAGAGAGAAACGCAGGGGCTGTGCTCTGCCCTCCCACCAGCTGCAGTGCTACCCTGGCACCCCAGCCCCCAGGCCACCCTCCGGAAGCCAACATGGAGTTTCCTGACTGGGAGGAAGAGCCCCCATCCTCGCTGGAGGCGGGAGGCGAGGGATTTCCGGGCATTCTTCTGCACAATGGCCCAGCAATTTCTCCAAAGGCCCACTGGGATGGACAGTGGGGCCCCCTGAGGCTCAGGTAGGGGCACTAGTCCCTTTCTGGCAGCCCCCTCCCCACTCCCTGTCAGCCCCTCTGTCTCCAGCAAAGTCTGTATTCTGCTCTGGAGTGGGGCTACCAGGACCCCCACTCCTTCCTCAGGTCCCAGGTGCCTGACTGCTAACAGGGCCTCCCCAGAGAAGGCCTGCCTTTGAGGCTGGCCAAAGCCTGGGCGCCTCAACAGATCTGTCCTTCCTGGGCCCGGTTCCTTCTCCTCCTCAGGTGGCTGAGATAATACCCTGTTGTCTAGCACGGGGAGGCACCCAAGGCAAGTTTGCTGGGCCCTGTGGGATTGGGGGGGACAATTTTACCCCTTCTTTCACCCCAGCCCCCTCACTCCCTGCACAGATGGAGCTCCCAGGACCACTGCCTCCTCCCAGACACCCCTCACTCACTGCTTCCCTCCTGTTGCAGACCCTTCTGGACATCCCCTCCCCCCATCCACTCCAGGAGGCCCAGCCCTACCACCCACCCACCCTTTCAATCCCGCCTCCCCGTGGCCCAAGTCCAGGGACCTTGCCCAGGGTCCCCCCATGACACTCCACGCTGCTGTCTTCCCGGGTCGACTGCTGCGGTCTCCTCAGGCCATCCAGGCCCCACCCTTGGCCACTGGGGCTGTTCTTCTCAGGGCAGCTGGGCCATCTCAGCAGGCCCTGCTCCTGGGTCACACTCTGCCTGAAACCCTCTGTGGCTCGCACTGCCCATGGACAAAGCACTGACTCCCGGGAGCGGCCCAGGTGACACGGGCCAGCTGCACCGGGTCTGGCCAGTCCAGCAGCATACTCCACGTTCCATTCAGACTTGCCTCCCTCTGGGCCCTCAGACTGGTCTGTCTACACCCACGCCTCTTCTGCTTGCAGTATGTATCCCTTGGGCAGGGCCTGCATCTACTAGGTTGTGTTACCAAGGTCACTGCCTCTTGGATGCCTTCCTGCCCCCATCCCTCAGCCTTGCTCTCGAGGCCCAAGCTGGAGCTGCCCGTCTGCTCGCTGGTTGATCCCACCAGTATCCAGGAACGAGCCCCAGCACAGTGGCCGTCTTCATGCATCTGTCCTGGGCAGGGGGCTGCCTGTGACCCATGCTGACCTCTGGCCACCTGCCACCCCTCCAGCACCTCAGAGCTGCAGCCAGCACAAGGTTCTCCCCATTTGCCTGCCTACCTGCCTCCCTCTCTCTGCCACTTTGGGCCCATCCTGGCCTGGCACCCTGGAGCAGCCCCAGTGAGTCCACATCTCTTTGGGGACAGCCTCACAGTATCTCGGGGACTTGGTAGAAGGGCCTCAGTCCCCACCTCTCACAATCTGATTTCTACCCCGACACCACTGTGTTGGTTGTAGGCCTGGCCGCAGTTGAATCAGAGCTGCCACAGAGAGGCCCAGCCCCAACCTGCGGGGGCGTGAAGATTTGCCTGCCCTTCCTTCCACTCTCTAGAATCTCCTGGCCACCTACTATACGCGGAGCATCGTCTCCGGGTAGAACACCCAGGGGGCTCCTGCCCTCAACCAGGGACTGGGTAGGGCTTTCAGGTATGCCCTTCCTTGGCTGTGAGGGAAAGAGATGGCAGAGTGACACCAAGTGATGAAGGCCTCTCTGAGGTGGTGATAGTTCAGCCCAAACCCAGGAAGAAGTTCCACACAAGAGCCCAGAGGCGGAAAAGGGCAGGAGGAGGCCGGCGGGGCTGGGGTGACATGGTGGGCCCAGGCCTGCAGGCCAAGGGTCCAGGCTGGGCAGGGTGTGGATCCCTGATTTCTGGCGAGGGGCTCTTGGGCCAGCACACCAGCCAAGGCCACCTGCTCATCTGCTGCTATTGTTCTGCTTTCCCAGGGGAAGTGCGGCAGGATCTCATTAATTGTGTGGGGGAAAGGCCTGAGTCGGCAGAAATCAGTTTATCTTGAGCAGCTGCCGGCTGACCCTGCACCACGGTGATCCGGTGACCTTCCAGGGACAATCTAAATTTAGGCTCCAGATTTCTGAGGACTGGGGTTTGGGAAGCTCCTAGTTAAGGGATTTCATTTTGGGGGAAGTGGGAAATAATGTCCCTTCTGTCTTTTGGCTTTGAAATAGTTAAGGATGTTTTCCTCAGGGTAGCAGCTGTTTGTGGAGCCTCTGAGCACAGAGCACTGCCTGTGCCCTTTCTTGGTGCAACCGGTGCCCCAGAGGAAGCTCCTCCAGCACCGCCAGACCTGGCCTGGGGCCCAAGGTGTCCTGCGTGGGAGGGGCATGGGTGCCTGTGCCGATGCCCAGAGTGCCCTTTGACAAAGAGCTGGTGAGTTCACAGTTCAGATGAGGGAACTGGGCTCTCCTTGCCTTTGTCCCACCATTGATGCAAAGCCCTCCGTGGTGGAGACTGCAAGGTTGAAGGGGAGGCAGTCATCAATCCTGAGTCCTCTGCTGCCACTCCTGAGCGCCCTCCAGGTTCCTGAGACAGCCTCCCTGGCTCCCTTGACCTTCACAGCTCATCTGATGTCAGTTTGGTCCTCAGAGCAGGCACCACTGGCTGGCTGGCAGAACAGGAGGGCACTGTTGCTTAACCTTCCCCAGTGGGTAGGGGAGTGTGGGGGGCAGAGGGCTCTGGTTGACAAGAAACCCAGGGTCTTGTAGACCCCTGTGCCCTCACGGATCACACCAGATGGTGGTCTCTGTGTGATCTCCTGGAAGCCAGCAAAGGCTCTGTGTAATGGCAGTAGTGGCCCCAGGAGCCCAAGGCAGCCCTGACCCCGCACCCTCCACCCCTCATACCTGCACTGCCTCCGTGGCCTCTCTGTCCATCTTCTCTCCCCCACCCGTCCCTTCACAGATTCCGTCCTTCTCTGCATGCTGCATTTTGCAACAATTTTATACTCTTTCACTTAAAATCAGTAGAGTCATTCTGGATCCTCCTTTTCATTTAGCATCATATTGTAAACATGTCCCTACTCTGTTAAAAAACACCCTCATGATTATCATTGTTTCTAACTGCCTTGGGAGCTGGAGAGCCAGGATGGAATCATCTATCTCCCCCACTCCTGAGAGTGGGTGGTGACCAAGGCAATCTGTTCCAAGGTTCCATAAAATGGGGATGGTAATGGGCTCAACATCAAAGGGCTGCCAAGGAGCTTAGTGGACAGCACTTCCTGGCTCAAGGTGGATGCTGGATTAACATTAACGGTGATGATCATCCTGGTAGTTATGCAACCATCCCTCAAGACGTAGTTTCATGAATGATAATTTTCTATTATAAATAATGCTGCTATGAATGGCATTATTCATGAGCCTTGGTATTTCGGGTAATTTCCTCAGGAAAAACTCCTCAAAGTAGCATTTCTGGCTCACACCCTAGAGGGTGTGTCCCTTAGACACCTTATCTGAGTATGCATTTTCACTGCCTGTCATTAGCTCTAGGTAGTCACAGTTTTTAAAGTTTACTAATTGGATAGGTAGAAGATGGCACCTAACTTTAATTGGCATTTCTTCACAAGTAATGAAGTTAAAATTTTTTTCCAATTAATACTGCTCATTTTTATTTCCTCTTTGGTGAACTGTCTCTGTATCCACATAGAGCCTTGGTGTTTTCTCACTTTATATGTTAGAAACATTACTTGCTATCATATATATGGCATATACTTTTTGCTGTTTCCTACTTAACCTATTAACGATTTTTTTCAAAATGTTATAGAAGTTTGAATTTTTGAGTATTCAAATCTATTAAGGTTTTCCCTATGGGGTTTCTATCTTTATCTTTAGCCATCAAAAAGTCCTTCTATAACCAGAAAATTCAAATTAAGTTATGATTTCTTATAGTTTTCTTCTCTGTCTCCTCATGCCAAAGAGGGTTTCTGATTCTGACCAAGATGAATAGGACCAACTGCAGATAGAGTTTTGCTCAAGAGCAAAAAGGTGGGGAGGGCATAGGAAAGAATCAATAAATTTAAAGATAGGACAATAGGGTTATTCCATCTGAACAAGATTAAAAAAAAAAAAAAAAAAGAACAGAACTTCAGGAAATGTGGGATCATAACAAAAGGTCTGACATCTATGTCATTGGAGTACCAAAAGAAGAGAAGAAAGAGGCTGGGGATAAAAAAGTACTCAAAGAAATAATAACTGGAAATTTCCTAAGTTTAGGAGGAAGAAAAGAAAAAACATACAGATTCAAGATGTTGCCAGAACCCCAAACAGAATAAATCCTAAGAAATCCACACCAAGACACATTGTAATTAAACTTCTGAAAACCAAAGACAAAGAAAAATACTGAAAGGAGCCAGAAAAAAAGAACATCTCACCAATAGGGGAGAAACAAATCAAACGACAGAATTTCTCATCAGAAACCATGGAGACCAGAGAACGTAGCACATTTTTTTAAGCACTAGAAGGAAAAGAAAATGTCAACCCAGAATTCTGTATCTAGTGAATATATTCTTCAGGGATGAAGCGGAAATAAATATATTCTCAGATGAAGGAAAACTAAGAGAATGTCACCAGCAGATGTACCCTAAAAGAATGGCTAAAGGATGTTATTTAAACAGAAAGGAAACGATAAAAGGAGGAATCTTTGGACATCGAAAAGGAAGAAAGAATATGACAAGCAAAATGTTGGTAAATACAACAGACTTTCCTTCTCCTTTTGAGTTTTCTAACTTATGTTTAATGGTTGGAGCAAAAATGATTACACTGCCTAAAGTGGTTCTCAGGGTGTGTAGAGGAAATATCTAAGATAATTGTGTTATAAATAGGAAAGGGTAATGGGACATAAAGGGAGGTAAGGTTTCTCTACTTCATTCCAACTGGTAAAGTGTTGACATCAGTAGGCTTTGATGAGTTATCTGTATAAAGTGTAATCCTGGAGCAACCACTAAAAACTTTACAAAGAGATACACTCAAAAACACTATAGATAATTCAAACAGAACTCTGAAAGATGTTCAAGTAAGCCATAGGAAGGCAGGAAAAGGTAAACAGAGAAACAGAGAGAAAGAGAATACACAGAAAACAAAGTGGCAGACTTAAGCCTTACCATATCAATAATTACATTAAATGTAAGTGGTCTAAATACAGCAGTTAAACAACAAAGGTTGGCAGAGTGCACCAAAAAAATTACCCAAATATATGCTATTTAAAAGAAACTCAATTCAAATCGAATGACATATGTAGGCTGAGAGCAAAAGTATAGAAAAGATATACTATGCAAACATTAAATAAATAGAGCAGTGGCTATATTAATATCAGATAAAGTACACTTCATTAAGGAAATTACCAGGGACAGAGACACTACATAATGACAAAAGGGCCAATCCACCAAGAAGGCACAGCAATCCTAAATGTGTACACACCAAGCAACAGAGCTGCAATATATGGGAAGCAAAACCTTATAAAATTGAATGCAGAAATAGACAAATTGACAATTATAGTTGAGGCTTCAACACTCTTCTCTCAACAACTGAGAGAATAAATAGACAAAAAAATCACCAAGAAGATAGAACTCAACAACACCATCAAACAACAGGATCTAATAAAAATTTATATAACACTACCCAACCACAGCAGAATACACATTCCTTTCATGTGCCCAGAGAACCTATACCAGATAGGCCATATCCTAAGCCACAAAAAACCCTCAAAATCAGTGAAAGCAAAAGTTGCTTCTTTGAAAACTCAACAATATTAACATGCCTTTACCTAAACTGACCTTAACAACACTACTAAAATCAGAAATGAAAGAAGAGGTATCGCTAATAATATCTCACTAACAGTAAAAGTGATTTTAAGGGAATACTATGAACAATTGTATGCCAACAAAGTAGATAACCAAGATGAAATGTGCAAATTCCTACCAACAAAAACTACCAAACCTGACTTAAGAAGAAATAAATCTGAATAGATCTATAACAAGTAAAGAGACTGAGTTAGTAATTTTAAAGATTTCCAACAAAGAAAAGTCCAGGACCAGATGGTCTCACTGGTAAACTATACCAAATGTTTAAAGTAAAGAAAAACTAATACCAATCAATCTTTAACTCTTACAAAAAAATAGAAGAGGGCGGCACACTTCCTAACTCACTCTATGAGGCCAGAACTGCCCTGATCCAAAGTCAGACAAAGACTTCACAAGAAAACTACAACCAATAATGCCTGTGAATACAGATGCAAAAATACTCAACAATATACTAGCAAACCAAATCCAGCAACACATATAAAAAATACATGACCAAATGGGATTTATTCCAGGAATACAAAATCGGTTTAATAAGCAAAAATCAATCAATGTAGCATACCAAAATACTTAGATGTAAATCTAACAAAATACGTACAGGAGTTATATGCTGAAAACTATAAAACACTGATGAAAGGAATCAAAAAACATCTAAATAAACGGAGAGGCATTCCATGTTCATGGATTGGAAGACTCTATGTGATAAAGATGTGAATAATGCACTTCCCTTCAAAATCCCAGGAAGATTTCTTATAGATATAAACTAGATTATTCTGAAATGTATATGGAGAGGAAAAGGAATTAGAATAGCTAAAACAATTCTGAAAAAGAAGAATAAAGTGGGAAGAATCACACTATCTGATTTTAAAACTTATATAGCTATTAATATACTGCTTATAGGGGACAGAGACATTGTTCAATGGTGCTGAGAACCCAGAAACAGCCCCACACAAGTACAACTGATTTTTGACCTGCATGCAAAAGCAAGTCAATGACCCAAAAGAATTGAAAGCAGGGACTGAAACAGATATTTGTACACCAACATTCATAGCAGCATTATTCACAACAGCCAAAAGGTGGAAACAACCCAAATATCCGCTGATGGATGAATGGATAAACAAACAGGTTGTATATCCATACAATGGAATATTAGTCTTAAATAGGAAGGAAATTCTAACTCATGCTACAACATGGATCAACCTTGAAGACATTAAGTGAAATAAGCCAGACACAAAAGCACAAGTATTGTATGATTCCACTAACATGAAGTCCCTAGAGTAGTCAAATTCATAGAGACAAAGTAGAATAGTGGTTGCCAGGGGGCTGGAGGAGGGGATGGGGAGTTACTGTTTAATGGGTACAGAGTTTCAGTTTGGGATAATGAAGATGTTCTGAAGATGGATGGTGGTGATGGATGCACAATAATATGACATACTTAATGCCACCGAATTGTAAAAATGGCTGAAATGCTAAATTCTATGGGATGCACATTTTACCACAAAAAAGACAACTCAATGGAGGAAGGATAATTTTTTCAACAAATATGCTAAAGCAATTAGATATCAATAGAAAAAAACATCAACCTCAACCAAAACCTCACATCATAAAAAAAAATCTCAAAATGAATCCTAGATTTAAACGTAAAATGTAAAACTATAGAACTTTTAGAAGATAACTTGGAAGAAAATCTTCAGGACATAGACATGACACCAAAAGCATGATCATAAAAGGAGAAAATGGTCAATTTAACCTTATCAAAATTAATTTTTGCTTTGTAAAAGACACTTTTTAAAGGATGAAAAGGTACACACTAGGAGAAAATATTTGCCCATGGATTAAAATGCCTAGAGTAGTAATGTCCAATAAGAAGTGCCACAGATACTATTTTTACTATATTACCGGGTTGCAGTTCTTTTATTAGATTTATTCCTGGATTCTTTTTATTTTTGTTGCTATTTTAAAATCTTTTTAAAATTGCATTTTCTAACTGATTTTTGCTATTGTATAGAAATGCAAATGAATTTTGCTTTAAATCCAGCAACCTTATCTAATTCTAATAGTTTATTTGTAGATGCCTTTGGGGTTTCCACATAGATTATCATTATCCCGTGTAAATAATGAGTTCTGTGTTTTTCTTTCTAACTCTTCATACTTTTATTTCATTTTCTCATTTCACTGCACTGGTTAGGATATTCAGTAGCACATCATATAGAAGCCTTCATCATGGACATCACGTAGAGTTTCTGATCTCACAGAGAATGCTTTCATTGTTAATGTTGTCTACTATATATTAGTAGATGTACTTTATTAGCTTCAATTCCTATTTTTGTTTTTTATTTTTTATTACGAAAGTTTAATTTCATCAGGTTTTTTTTGCTACATCTATTGAAATAATTCTGTGGTTTTTCTCTTTTAATCTGTTAATATGGTGATTTACTTCAAGTAATTTTATAATGTTATACCAGTCATGCTTTTTTTTTTTTTTTTTTTGGCTGTGTTGGGTGTTTTTTGCTGTGCGCAGGCTTTCTCTAGTTGTGGCGAGCAGGGGCTACTCTTTGTTGCGGTGCGCGGGCTTCTCATTGCGGTGGTTTCTCTTTTTGCGGAGCACGGGCTCTAGGCATGTGGGCTTCAGTAGTTGTGGCGCATGGGTTCTAGAGCACAGACTCAGTAGTTGTGGCGCACGGGCTTAGCTGCTCCACAGCATGTGGGATCTTCCTGGACCAGGGCTTGAACCCATGTCCCCTGCATTGGCAGGAGGATTCTTAACCACTGCGCCACCAGGGAAACCCAATCATGCATTTTTTTTTTAATTTTATTTTATTTTAGGCTGCGTTGGGTCTTTGTTGCTGCACGCGGACTTTCTCTAGTTGTGGGGAGCAGGGGCTACTCTTCGTTGCGGTGCGCGGGCTTCTCATTGCGATGGCTTCTCTTGTTGTGGAGCACGGGCTCTAGGGCATGCAGGCTTCAGTAGTTGTGACACACGGGCTCAGCAGTTGTGGCTCGCGGGCTCTAGAGCGCAGGCTCAGTAGTTGTGGCGCACAGGCTTAGTTGCTCCGCGGCACGTGGGATCCTCCCGGACCAGGGCTCGAACCCGTGTCCCCCGCATTGGCAGGCGGATTCTTAACCACTGCACACCAGGGAAGTCCCTAATCATGCATTTTGGAGATAAACCCAACTTGGCCATGAGAAATTATCTTTTGGATCCATTATTGGATTCAGTTTGCATCAGTGTTTATGAGTGAGATTTACTGGTAATTTTATTCTTGTTCTACTCTTGTTCAGTTTCCATATCAAGGTTATATCAGCCTTGTAGAAATGAGGTGCGAGTTTCCTATTTTTCTATTATCCAAAATAATTTATACAAGATTGGAAGGTAGAATTTGCTTGCAAAGCAAGCCTTTTTTTCCCATGTTTAAAAACATTTAAAAAATTGAATTATAGTTGATTCACAATGTTGTGTTGAATTATAGTTGATTTACAATGCTGGTGTACAGCAAAGTGATTTAGATACACACACATATATAATCTTTTTCATATTCTTTTTCCACCATGGTTTATTACAGGATATCCAATATAGTTCCCTGTGCTATACAGTAGGACCTCATTGTTCATCTAGTTTATGTGCAGTAGTTTGTATCCGCTAATCCCAAACTCCTAATTTATCCCTCCCCCACCCCTTTTCCCCTTTGGTAACCATCAATTTGTTTTCTATGTCTGTGAGTCCGTTTCTGTTTTGTGAATAAGTTCATTTGTATCATATTTTAGATACCACATATAAGTGATACCATATGGTATCTGTCTTCCTCTGTTTTACTTCACTTAGTATGATAATATCTAGGTCCATCCATGTTTCTGCAAATGCCATTATTTCATTCTTTTTTAAGGCTGAGTAGTATTCCATTGTGTATCTATGTACCACATCTTCTTTATCCGTTCATCTGTCAATTGACATTTATGCTGCTTCCATGTCTTGGCTACTGTAAATAATGCTTGCAAAGCTTTTAAAACATTTGTGAGGGGAGGGGCAGATTTTTAATCACTGATTACATTTCTTTAATTGTAAGACAATCCAGGTTTTTAAAATTTCTTTTGGGACTTCCCTGCTGGCGCAGTGGTTGAGAGTCCGCCTGCCAATGCAGGGGACATGGGTTCGAGCCCCAGTCCAGGAGGATCCCACATGCCGTGGAGCAACTAAGCCCGTGTGCGACAACTACTGAGCCTGTGCTCTAGAACCCGTGAGCCACAACTACTGAGCCTGCGAGCCACAACTACTGAAGCCTGTGCACCTAGAGCCCGTGCTCTGCAACAAGAGAAGCCACTGCAATGAGAAGTCCGTGCACCGCAATGAGTAGCCCCCGCTCACTGCAACTAGAGAAAGCCTGCACGCAGTAACAAAGACCCCACACAGCCAAAAATAAATAAACAAATTAAAATAATAATAATAATAAATTTCTTTTGGATTCCATTCTGAAAAACTGTTTTTCCAAGAAATTACCCATTTCATCTGTTTTCAAATTTGTTGCCATGAGGTTGATAAATAGCCTCTTATATTTCTGTTCACTTACTG